>NC_084801.1:150435965-150753187 GCF_963169125.1 Humulus lupulus
ATCCTCTAAAATCTGAATCGTACGCTCGGACTGCCCATCTGTCTGAGGATGAAAAACTGTACTAAGACTCAACTTAGTACCCATAGCTTGCTGTAAACTTCCCCAAAATCTTGATGTAAATACCGATCCTCTATCTGACACTATTGTCTTGGGGATTCCAGGCAACCGTACTATCTCTTGGATGTAAATGTCTGCGTATTGGTCTGTCGTGTATGAAGTCTTAACAGGCAAGAAATGAGCCGACTTGGTTAGTCTATCTATTACTATCCAAGCGGAATCATGCTGCTTATTCGTCCTTAGCAAACCCGTCACGAAGTCCATAGCTATATCGTCCCACTTCCATTCTGGTACGCTAAGCGATTGCAATAAACCTGCAGGCCGCTGATGCTCTGCTTTCACTTGTTGGCATATAAGACACTTAGATACATACTCCGCTATGTCCTTCTTCATCCCTGGCCACCAATAGATTGCCTTGACATCATGAGTCGTCTTGGTAGACCCTGGGTGAACTGAGTACGGGGTACTGTGCGCTTCTTCTAGGATCGTCTTCTTAATACTTTGATCATTTGGCACGCATACCCGATCCTTATATCTCAATAAGCCTTGGCTAGATATTGAGAAATGTGTAGTCTTGCCTTCTCTGACTGCATCCATATGTGCTGTTAGCGTGTCATCACGTCTCTGACCAATCCGTATGTCCTCTAGCAGATTTGATTGGATAGACAAGTTAGCCAGCTTGCCTATAACTACTTCAATTCCGGCACTGATCAGCTCTTGCTGTAGCGACTTTTCTATTCCGGCTAAAGCTGCTAAATTCCCATAACTTTTCCTGCAAAGTGCATCGGCAACTACGTTCGCCTTCCCCGGGTGGTATAGGATTTCGCAGTCGTAATCCTTTACTAACTCCAACCACCTGTGCTGCCTCATGTTGAGCTCCTTCTGAGTAAAGAAGTACTTTAAACTCTTGTGGTCCGTATAAATCTCGCACCGTTCTCCGTAAAGATAATGGCGCCAGATTTTTAACGCAAAGACCACCGCTGCCAACTCCATATCGTGAGTTGGATAGCGCTGTTCGTACTCCTTTAACTGTCGTGAGGCATAGGCTATCACTTGGTCATTTTGCATTAGTATGCAACCCAATCTTTGCTTCGATGCATCGCAGTAGACAATGAACTTATCGTTGGGTGTTGGTACACTGAGTACTGGTGTTGAGCAAAGCTTATCCTTAAGCAACTGGAAGCTTTCTTCACTAATATCGTTCCAGTTAAACTTTTGTTGCTTCCGGGTCAGGTTGGTGAGCGGAGTGGCTATCTTAGAAAAGCCCTCTACAAACTTCCTATAATAACCTGCTAGCCCTAGGAAGCTTCTTACTTCAGATGCGTTCTTTGGTCTGGGCCAATCCTTCACGGCCTCTACCTTTGATGGGTCTACTGCAACTCCATCTTTCGATATAATGTGCCCGAGGAACGCCACTTGCGAAAGCCAAAACTCGCATTTCTTGAACTTGCCGTAGAGTTGATGTTCCTTCAATCGCATCAAAATCAACCTCAAATGTTCCTCGTGCTCTACTTCATCCTTGGAGTAATCAAAATGTCGTCGATGAACGCAACGACGAATTTATCCAAGTAATCTTTGAAGACCTTATTCATTAAGTCCATAAATGCGGCTGGTGCGTTAGTAAGACCAAAGGACATAACCAAGAACTCGTAATGTCCATAACAAGTCCTAAAGGCTGTCTTAGGAATATCTTCTCCCTTTACCTTGAGCTGATGATAACCGGACCGTAAATCGATCTTTGAAAATACAGTCGCGCCTCGGAGTTGATCAAACAAATCGTCAATCCGAGGTAGCGGGTACTTGTTCTTAATCGTTACTTTGTTCAGCTCACGATAGTCTATACACATCCGCATACTTCCGTCCTTCTTCTTCTAGAATAGTACCGGAGCTCCCCATGGTCAATGGCTTGGCCTAATAAAACTCAAGTCTAGGAGTTCTTGTAGCTGCGTCTTTAACTCCTTGAGTTCTGTAGGTGCCATCCGGTATGGTGCCTTAGAGATAAGCTCGGTGCCTGGTACTAATTCTATCGTGAAGTCTATTTCTCGAGTTGGCGGCAATCCTGGCAAGTCATCGGGAAATACCTCTGGAAATTCTTGTATAACTCGGACATCTCCAACCTTAAGTGGCGTCTCCCTTTCCACGTTCGTGATGCTGGCTAAGAATGCTTGACATCCTTTTTCCATCATTCTCTGAGCTTTGAGAGATGATACTAACGGGGTGCGCAATCCTGAAGCTTGTCCCATGAAGCATAGTCTCCGGCCGTCAGGAGTCTCGAACATCACCTTCTTGCGTTTGCAGTCGATGGTTGCGCCATGCCGTGCTAGCCAATCCATGCCTAGTATTACATCGAAGTCATTGATCACCAGTTCTATCAGGTCTCCTTCTAGTTCTTTGTCCTCAATCTTGATCGGCACGCCTTGTACTATCCGTGATGATAGAACTATTTTGCCCGAAGGCAACTCGGTTACAAACCTAGTTCTAAATCTTTCACAAGGTTTGCCTAGTTTTTCTATCATTCCTAACGAGATATGCGAATGAGTGGCTCTTGAATCAAATAATACATAACATAAGTTATTGAGGATAGAAACCTGACCTGTGACCACCTTGTTGCTAGCATCAGCCTCGTCTTGGGTTAAGGAAAAAGCCCTAGCAGGAACCATCTTTTCGTCCTTTTTCCCTTCTGGCTTTTGCTGAGGACAATCTCTTTTACGATGCCCTTCCCGACCACAGTAAAAGCATTCCTTGGTGTTTGCGCGGCATTCTCCAGGATGCTTCTTCTGACACTTAGCACATGGCGGGTATTCTACGTAGCCCGGCCTATTTCCCCCATCATTCGTACATTCCTTCTTATCGCTGTCGAACATCTTGTTATCCGGATGCTGTCTTTTCTGGCCGTTACCGTTGTTGCTGGACTGATTGTTGCCGTTATGGTTGCTGTTCCGACTGGTCTGAGGTTGACTCTGCTGTCTAGGTTCAGGCTTTCCGGCTTCCTCTTTACTTACATTAGCCTGCAACCTCTCTACTTCTATTGCCGTCTCAAGAACGTCGGCATATGTGGTGTTCCCCGGGTTTGCTAATTTAACCCCCATCTCGATCTTCGGTCGAAGTCCTCTAACAAACTTGTTCACCCTCAGAAAATCAGTTGGAACCATCTCAGATGCGAACTTGGCTAAGCGGTCAAACTGACGAGCATATTCTGCCACTGATAAATTACCCTGCTTCAAGTTGGCGAACTCCTCAACTCTCGTAGCGAGTACAGCCGAATTGTAGTACTTCTTGTGGAAGAGCTCCACAAATCGGGTCCATGTCATGGTGGCAGCATCATGAGATTGTTGGACCAAGTCCCACCATATCCTGACATCCTTCTTGAGCAAAGATGAGACAAAGGATATGCGGTCTGCATTACTGAGATTCATATGCGTCAGAATCGACTCCACATTCCTTAGCCACTCTTCTGCCTCAAAGGGGTCTGTAGTCCCTTTGAAGTTTGGAGCATGCTGCTTGCGGAACCTCTCATACACTGGCTCCATGTTCGGTACTGGATATGGCGCGTAGTTCGTCACTGGCCATCCCCCATATGGACCAACTTGTTGCGGTGCTGGGGACATTTGTTGTGGCTGCGGCGGAGGCTGAGTTTGAGCCTGTGGCGTTGTTGCTGCAAAAGTTCCTCGACTTGCTGTCGCAGTCTAGCGATCTCCGCAGTGTTGTCCGCTGGTGGTGCCGGCGCGTTGCGGCGGGCAGTAGCACGCACTCCTCTTCGGTGAACTGGAGGGACTTCATTGGTCACTGGAACAGCGTTGGAGGTGTTTCCGTTGGTGCGTACAGATCTTCGGAGCGACATCATAGCAGAGTTCTAACAGTTGAAAGAAACGTGTTAGAACTTTACCTAATAGGCTCTAAGGCAAAAACTTATTCTAAAACAGACATATATCGGACCTATTTATTATGACTTCTTATGAAAAATTATACAAGTCTCCTTTATTATTAAAGTGGGTTTCTATTCTTAGAAAAACAAGTCATCTTTATTTTCTAAGTGTGTTTCTAATCATCCTATATGACTTAATTCTCAGGCTCGAAACTTATCTTTGTTCCAAAGTTAACCATATTGAGGGAGGGCTAGGATCAGTAAAATCGTTCCCACTACTATGGCCCCCTAACTCTCAATAAGGAAACTTAGTTCATTGATTTGTATCCACCCTCACTGAACTTAGTCATTATTCATTTTATTTACTACTTATTATGATTGCGAAAATAAAAATTAAACTCATACATGATAATAAAATAGCATGTTATTTACTTGGAATTTTTTTTTTCACTTATTAAAATCATAAAATAAAGAAAGAAATAAGACAAACAATGAAAACTACTATTCTAAAAATCAGGATCTTCTACATCCAATCCTTCATCTAGCATATCGTCATCTATCTCCTCATAATCATCATTATCATGTGCATCAAAATGTCCTCTAGGAAGGTTTGTGAGAATCCTATGTTTTTGCTCATTGGTGAACTGAAATTCGAATTTTGCAGTGAACCTAACTAAGAGGAAATAATATCGCATCGTTAATGGTAATTCATCCTCATCATTCATGGTTTCCCATATTTCTTCTAAGGTTGCTATTACAGGATGGAAATCTTTAAATAGCCTAATTATTAATACATATTGTTCCATTGACCTCAACATTATTTGCTTAGACTCTTGAAGGTGGCCTATCTCTTGGTGGAACAAGACCAATCTTCGAGTCATTCTTTGTAGTGCTCCTACAGTGTTTCTTGGCTCCCTTATTCTTTTTAAAGCCTTAATGGCTCGAATATCTTGATAGGTTAAAGCTCCGTTCATACTTAACTGAAAACATAAAGACTAAAGTTGTTAGCTATACACATAAGCAAAATAACTATAACTTAAATACTTACTTGGCGGTAAGATTCGGAGCTTTTGAGTGTGTGTATCGAGGAGAACTTCATGCGAAGTAACCATTGCTCTGATACCAAATGTAATGACCCAACTACTCTAGACTTTTTGGACCATTAACGAAAACTATACATACTAATCTTTAGTAAAACTTACAAGTGAAAATACCATAACTTTATTAAGAAACTTGTAAAAATAAAAGTTAAACTTACATAAAATTTAGGTTAGGATATGGGATCCCATTGTTTTAAAAAGAAAACATATCTTAATTGAAATGAAAAGAGATTACATAAATAGTGCGGAAAAATACATGTAAAAACCATAAAACAAAACTACATCTTCGAAATCGAACTCTCGACTCCTTGAATCCATTCATCACCGATACACATTCCCCAAGCATCCACGAATCTTACCCACCACTATAGCTATTTTCCTGCACATATAAACAAAAAGGAATGAGCCTAATGCCCAGTAAGGAAAATATACCACATGGTTCATATACATAAATTTCATAAGAAACATAAAAACATAACATAACACTTATATCATACACATACTATAATGGCCATTATTACTTGGGGTCCCATAGACTAAACAAGTCATATGCCCATTAGATTAGTGGGGTCCTACTAGCTAAGCAGGTCATATGCCCATAATCTATTTGGGGTCTTGTTAGTCATATGGGTCATATGCCCAAGCCTACATACATACACATCATAACACATTTCATAACATAAAAACATAAGATAACACATATAAAACATATAACATATGAATTCTATCCTATTTTCCTTACCAAAATACCGGGATAAGAGGACAGAGGTGGGACTTTGGAACACTCCTAAGAACCATTTGAAAAAGAGTGAGTATAGAGAAGAAGAGAATTGAAAGGAATGGAAGGACTAAACCATTGAGAAAATACTTACCAAAAACTTATGTGCGAGTTCTTAGATTTCCTAACCAAAATAAGAATAAGGTTAGAATAAGTAGAAGACTATGAGAACTTTTAAAGAAAAAGTACAGAAACGAACTAGAGTTTGGGTTACCTTGAAGACTTGTAAGACCAATCTAAACCTCGAACCGAAATACTATAAATCCTTACTTTCCCAAGTGTTTGATAAGCTTATGATGATCAAGCTTATGATTTCCCCACCCAAGTGTTTACACTCTCACACTCACCTAGCAACTTGCAGCCTCTGAACTTAGAGCAAAAGATGAATAATGGATGGGTACTAGGTCCTATTTATAGAGTTTAGGAATGAAAGGATCTTAATTTAACTTGAATAAAAATAATGGCTTTTTAGGTGAAAATAATTTGAATAATCGTTCAGCAGAGGCTGAAGACTCGTTCAAAAAGGTGCTGGACTTATCAAGAAGTTGAAGGGCTGGATGGAAAATGATTTCAAAACTTTTCAAAATAAGCTAAAGGAGGCGATATATCGCCCCCTATAGGCGATATATCGCCTGGACCATTATGCCCGAGGAAAATGTGCATCGTTTCGTGTTTTCCGTATCTACGTGCTGCGATATATCGGCATTCGCTGATTATTTAAACACGAAATTACACATTTTTAGCTTAATTCAAGTTGAGTAAACAGCCTTGACTAAGCCCTCAAACGTATTCAAAGCTGCTGACTGACCTTAGAGCATTCAAACTTTACCCTTATTAAATTTAATCCTCAAAATACTTAATCCTTAATCACCCATACATAACATGTGCGTAAAATCCTATTGGTTCTTATCTAAACCTTATAGTATAATAAATATTATCCTCAATATCAGTCATATTAATCAAACCTTAGGTTAAAATTAATATTCTTAAACTATAGGTTAAACTTAGAAAATCTATAAGTACTACTATGAGTGTCCAAATAAATCCCGGTCTGAACCAAAAATCCACAGTCATAAAGATAATACTATAAACACTATAATACTACTATCTAACTAGCTAAGTAAAGTTCTTGGACTCTACATGAATATTAGTTGTACTCAAAACAAGTCCCATCTACGATATTGAGTACTAGTGAGTTACCCAGTTGAGGGTTAAAATCGAAAGGTTTTTTAATAGAATTCAGTCTTGTGAAGACAATTATTTTTGGTAAGTGCACATGGCCATTAACGGTGCAAAGCGAGACATAGAGGTCTCAAGTGAACATCGCAATGGTGTGCGTGTTATCACTGATTTGTTATCATGAAAAGATGGTTTAATGCCCAGTGCAATCAAATTTTCAACAAATTTTGTGATAATTACACTATAGTAAAGTTCAAGTTGAATAACACTTTACTTTATGCACTAATGCAATGATTCCTATAAGAGAGAGTTCTTATTTAATCAAGTGGGGGATATGTTATATTTTAAAATATAATGATTGATTAAATAAGTGTTACAGGAGATAACTATTTAATCTAGTCGGGGAATGTTATATTATTTTCAAATATAATGTTTTAGATTAAATAAATGTGACAAAAAGTGTCACATATTGTAGTATATAATAGAGAGTTACAATATTTAGATATATGAGATATATCCAAATATGTAACATATTTGGTGTTACAAATTTGTAACTTCCAAATATCACCCATTATTGTGTAGATTTTAACTCCCATATTGTGTATGGAAGTTACAAAATCAATTGGGAATAAATTTGGAACATTTTTGGAAAAATTGAAAATTGGTTGCTGGAAAAGGCCTATGGCCGCGATGCCTGTTTGTCAGGCCGCGGCCTAAGTGGCTGGCAGCATATTCCAAGTTTCGGTTTTATCCAATTTTGAACGTTTCCAATAGCCAAATAACTCCCTAATCTCTATTTTAATTTCATAAAATATCAAATTAATCATTGGTAACAGCCATGGGGGTTGGTGGAATTTGAAATTCAAAGGGTGTCTCAATAATCTATAAATAGGAGCCTAATGCTTACTTGTAAGACACATCATTTCTATCCATTAGAGCACTTGGCTAGAAACACCTTGAGGCTTGATAATTCCATAATGTTTTTCCAATATCTGAGAGAGATCCCTTAGTGCTTGAGTTAGGGGAAAATAAGCTTTTGGACAAAGGTTTTAAACCTTGTTTAAGTTGGTGATTCGCAACACTCTTCACTTAGGTTGTGTAAGTGAGAGTTTCCTTTGTTTTGTTCTTTCAATTTCTTCTATTACTTTTCCTCTTATTTCTCTTGTTATATTTACTTGTAGTTTTGTTTAGAGTTGTAATCTTCTTTTCTTTTGTTTCAAACACTTTTACTTTACTTGTAATTTTTTGCTTAGAGTTGTAATTTTCATTATTCCATTCTTCTTCTCTTCTTCTCTTCTTCTCCTTCTTCTTTTGTTTATTTTTACTTTCAGTTATAGAGTTGTAACCTTATTTAATCAATCTATATTTATTTGTAATATATTCCCTAGAGTTGTAATATTATTACCTATTTTCATTGAGGCAATTCTTATTTTCCTAACAACAACGTCGATGATTTGGTTGGGGAAGGTTCAGATGAATTTGTTGTCGATGATGAAGTTGAATTTGAAGACGACACATTGGCCGAGTATGAAGACGATGAGGATGACGACACTGTTCTAGTCGATAGTGATAGTGATAGTGGTGTCTGTAATGATGTTGTAGTTAGTGATGTTGTGGACAGTGATATGTAATTTGAACAAATATTTGTAACTTTTTTATTTAATTCAATGAAAAACTTTATTTATTATCATTAATTAATGATAGTATCAGATGTATGTACACATGCACCTAGTGGATGCCTTGGGGATAGTCAATGTATTCATGTACTGGTACTCATTTTTTCAAGATATTTGATTAAATATCTTGAAAAAATGAGTATTAGAACATGTCTGCTTGCTATCTCCAAGGGATCCACTAAGTCAGAATAGAGTAGGTTGGGAAAGACAATATTTAATTTTATTTATAAAAAAAGCAATAGACATGCACCTAGTGGATGCTTGGGGGATAACCAATGTATTCATGTATTTCTCCTCATTTTTTCAAGATGTTTGAGAAACATCTTGAAAAAATGTGAAGAAGTACATGACTGCTTACTATCTCCAAGGAATCCACTAGGTCGGAATAGGGTAGGTTGGGAAAGACCATAAGTAATAAAATGTTAATTTTTTAACAAAAAACAATAGACATGCACCTAGTGGATGCCTTGGGGATAGCCAATGTATTCATGTATTGCCCCTCATTTTTTCAAGATGTTTTAGAAATATCTTGAAAAGATGTGGAGAAATACATGATTGCTTACTATCTCCAAGGGATCCACTAGGTCGAAATAGTGTAGGTTGGGAAAGACCATAAGTAATAAAATGTTAATTTTATGACAAAAAACAGTAGACATGCACCTAGTGGATGCCTTGGGGATAGCCAATGCATTCATGTACTACTCCTCATTTTTTCAAAATGTTTGAGAAACTTCTTGAAAAAGTGTGGAGAAGTACATGACTGCTTACTATCTCCAAGGGATCCACTAGGTCGGAATAGGGTAGGTTGGGAAAGACCATAAGTAATAAAGTATTAATTTTATAAAACAAAGCAATAGACATATATAATTTTAATAAGTTGATTAATGAATATTTTAATGTAGAATGACCGAACCAAGTAATGACATTGGTGGTGGCTCCAAGAAGGGAAAGGGAGCTTATTACGGTGCCAATATCGAGAAGGAGCTGGCAACCAAAAAAGTTAGCCATATGAAAGTAGAGTTTGATGCACAAACTGGAAAAGCTATTTAAGCGTACGACAAGTGGTTCAACAATTCCATTGCTCGTTATATGCGTAACACTGTACCCCCAACAACACCAGCTTGGGACCAAGTTACAGCAACTGATCTCCAAGTTATTCAGCATAGGTTATCTGTAAGCATTTTGTAAATCTTTAATAACTCACTATTAATTATTTTTTTTTTATCTTCATAATATTTTAACAAATTCCAAATTTAATTGTGATTTTAGGATAAATTCATTTATCCACAAGACAATCCAGTAATCAACGATGCCATGGTCAGACAAATGCAAAAGCATCTGAGTGATTGGAGCCACACGATGAAGAAACATTGGGTAGAGGTTGGAGGAGAGGTGGACAACAAGAGAGCGAAGTCGAAACCTTATAATTCGATTAGTTCTTCTGATTGGGCAATTCTATGCGATATTTGGGCTTCTAATTCTCAACAGGTATACCTTAGTTTTTACATTAATGTTTAATTATAAAATTACAATCTAGATTAATGAGTATTATTTTCTGTTTTAAGTGTATATCAAAGAGAAATAAAGAGGCTCGAGCAAAAATGACCATACCAGGAGGACACGGTTCCAAATCCATTGTTTCCCATGTTTATGATCACGTAAATTATAATAACCTATATCTTTAAAGTAGCAAAAATATTTTAAAAGTAACAATGTTTTAATAATTTATTTTTTTAGATTGACCAGTCTACTGGCCAGTTTCCGAGCATGATCGACACATTCGAGCACCTCCACAAGAAGAAGGATAAGTGGATTAGCGATGAAGCAGCAACAAAATGTAATGCCCTGGATAGCCAAGACTGTTACACTGTGTGTTTATAAAGGTGTAAGACTTGCTAATCAAGTCATTTAGTTAGAAACGTTTTACTGAGACTATATTTGAACTAGGGTTAAATGTTTTCGGTCACAAAAGTTACATTGCACATATTCAAACATACTTTTACATGGGATCCCAAAAGTAATAATGTTTACAAAGACAATTTACAAAATTTCAGGTCAAAAGTACAGCTACTAGCCTCTTTAAGGGCAAACCAGGCATTTAGGCTTTCCCGTCCTGTACCATTCCTCGACCGTGGCGGCCGATCAGTCGACCATGTACATTCAGCCCCAAAGCTCTCCAACTCAAGGCTAGTCCACATTGCTCTTGCCTTTACCTGCACCACGTAGCACCCGTGAGCCAAGGCTCAGCAAGAAAACACAATAACAGAGCATAATCATCAATCAACAATCAGATAACTAATACAGTGCAATCATACACTCAACAGTCCAAGACATTCATATAATAAGGCATTCAACATATAAAACTTATCGATTATCATTATCAACCAATTCACATATAACAATCAGGGTCGACGCCCTTAGGTCGCACCCCTATTTATCCCATTGACTCCGGCCCGCTTGAACCGAGCTTAGTGAATATCAAGTTGTCCTTAGTTACCAGTGGCCGAGCTATGTCCTGTGTGCAAACATTGATTATGACACTCTTAGGCTATTTATCATATGTCCCATGGCATAATACCATCTATGACATTATGCAGATATAGGGAGCTCTTAGGCCCAATACAATCACATAACCGGGTGCAATTTTCTTACCTTTGAATTTCAGTAGCATTGATTAATGATGACAACCCTCAAGCACGATCCCTTCCGAGCCCTGCGTACACCTAGTCATGGTCATAAGTTAGATCAATTACCAAATTTCAATCCCAAAACCTAACCTCGGGACCAATCCCAAGCCCTCGGGAAGCCCTAATTCCACCAAACGAGGTGGTGGAATTAAACCCCAAGCCCCCAGGAAAAAACCCTAAGAAATAACCCAAAAACCCCATTTTGGAAAAAGGGTAGCGCTACAGCACCATGAAGAGGGCGCTATAGCACTACTAATAGAGCCAAAAATCCCTCTGACCACAAGGCCTAGCGCTGTAGCGCCCAAAGTCTAGTGCTACAGCGATAGTCACAGCCAAACAACACCTGATTTTCCCCCTTCGAACTTCCTCGAGCAAAAACTCTCCAAAACCCCTCCAAACCTCAACCAAACACCAAAGCAAGCCTACAATCTTTTATAACTCACCCCACACAACCTAACAATACAAATCCCAACTACATGCACCATCAATCAAAGAAAAGCATGGTTGAACTCAAAAACTGAAGAATCCAACCAGAAAACTAGAACAACCCAGAAACTCAAATGTTCAAACTTTGAATTTGTTACCTCAAGTAGGGAATTCGACCCTAGGTTATCCTCCACACCTACTTCGCTTTCAATTCTCACAGCCTCAGCCTTAACTCCCTAAAATTCCCACCAAAACTCAGCTCAGAAATCCATATCAACACCAGAAACCAGAACTGAGAAAAACACTTTGAAAACTTACCTTAATTGAATGAGTAACCTCTGCTAATCCTCAAGCTAAGTCAAGGTCCCTAACTCAAAGCTCTAGCCCAAGCTCTCCTTGAGTTACAGCCCCAGAAAATTCTCAAGAGATGAAGAAGAATAGCCAACCGAGTGGGAAAAAAAGGGTTAGCCTAAGAGTTCTGTTTTTCCTTCCTTCTTTCCTTCTTCTTTTCTTTTCCTTTTCAGCTTCCCTTGGTTTCTAAATTTTCCACTAAGTGTATAAAGGCATAGTAATGCTTATCCCTGATTTTTAAACAAAATGACCCATTTGCCCTCCCACAATTCCTAAGCCTTTAAATCAACCTAGGGGCATTTTGGTCATTTGCTTTGAATTCCCGCTAATTCCTCGAATGTCCTTAATATTTACCGCTTGCTTCCCGACACCTAACTAATCACTAATTATAATCCTCAATATCAAATAGACTCCAATATATTTCCTAAATTCCTAGAAATACCCCAGGCTCGCCCCAAGCCGGGTATAAATTCCCACCGGGACTTTTCCTCTAAACTGCTCACTAGGATCACCTTGAGTCACAAGCTACAAATATATCCACATAATAATGTGGTCTCAACAATTAACACAAATATTTACATTTATGCCCTCAACGGGCGAAAATTATGAATATGCCCTTCTAACCTAATCAGGGCCTACATGCATACTAGTACACGTAGTCATGCATCAAATATATCCAAATAGTCATATAAACACGCTTTTAATCATTTATATCACATATATTCCAGTTATGCCCTCCTGGCACACTAATCAAGGCCCTTATACCTTATTAGTAAATTTGGATCGTTACACAAAACATGTTAGTTGTCTAAGCTTAACTAATTTATGATCATTTAACTTTAGAAAAGTTCAGTAAATAATTAGTAAATATTAATTATTAATTGGTTGGTGTCAATTAGTAATTACTTATTAATTATTAATTAAATTTATAACAATTAAATCTTTATAATATATGTGCAAATATTTTTATGATTAATGATTGTGGACTAAGATAAAAATAAAAGAACATAACTAATGTTGTCCCCATATGAGGGAGCTTTTGGGCTAAGTTAGTTTGTTCATGAAAATCCATATCTAAATCATAAACATGCAAATATTGTTGATATATATGTTTAGAGACGTAAATTCCCCATTAATGGAATTAACTGCTCTTACTGTATATATTAACAATATCTTGATTATTGTGATTTAGATATGGATTTTTATTACCAAATTACATTCTTTTCCAATAACTGGTACACGAAGAAAATCAATTACATTCTTTTCCAATCACTGGTCTACAATCATTAATGATAGGATGTTGGCAGATAGATAATAAAGTTATACTATATATGTAGTTATATTAAAAATTTCTAAGTTAGGTTTTCAAATAATGTTATATTGGAATGTGATATATGTGTTTTTTATTGTGAAACTGAGATGACTGAGCGTCGAGCATTGCAGAGTACGACCCCTGTATCATCTGCTGCTTCTTTTATCGGCAATAATATCGACGGTCAGTTCTCACCTGATATGGATATTGTCATGGATGTCCTTGGGCCCCGCTCGCGTTATAAGAAAGAGTTTGGGGGGTTGCCTAGGTTAAGGGATATTGGTGCAAAGAGGGCAGCATCTTCATCAACTTCTCAAATATCCGGGCAATTGCCACCTGAAGTGGACACCATTTTGCAGCAAACTTAGGACATTATGCAGGAAAATCAGAACCTGAAGAAGTATACGACTAAACTTGAGAGTCGTCAACGGCATCAAGATGTACTGCTCAGTGCTTTGTTGAAGAAGGTTGGTGTATTGGCTCCTGGTTTTACTGTCGACTTTCCGGACGAGGACGATGGTCCAGGTGACGATGATGCTCACGGGGGCGGGGATGATGAGGAGGATAGTACACATTTGTATAACTTATTTATTTATTTAATGTTTAATTGATTATAGATTTAATTTACTAAACTACTTTTATATTTTCATGTTTGGTAGAGACAATAAACATTGATAGTTATAAAATATTATTAATTTATTTATAAAATTTTAATTTTAATTTTTTTTTCTAATTAAATAATATTATTAAAAAATTAAATAATTATTAATATATTAAAATTGAAATTTGGTAGAGACAGCTTTTGCCGGCGCAACTTTGTGCCGCTAAAAGTGTTTTTCAAAATCTCGTGGCAATTTTTTTTGTTGGCGCATCTGTATATTTCCTGGCATAGTTTTACGTCGCTAAAAGATCCATTCACCGACGCAGTACATTTTGTGTCATCAAAAGTCCCATTATCGACGGATGTACACAGTCACTTTTCGTCGACACAAAAGTGCGTCGGGAAAGCCCAAAGGACTTTTGCTGGTGCAAAACGTGACTTTTGCTAGCGCAAAATTGCGCCGGCAAAAGTCTCGTTTTTTGTAGTGTTATATGCGAAGCTTGTAGATTTTTTACATAGCAATTTTTTTATGTATATATATATATGACGAATAAATTTTAGGCGGCATAATAATTTTATTATATATATATTATTGTAGGATTTGAGAAGCTAGATTTTTTAAATATAAATACAAGAAACTAAATAAATAAATTTGGTTGCTATCTATTGTCATGATACTCATGTCATTTATACAACCATCATACCCTCACTTGGATGAAGCAACACTCTTCTCAAATATAGGATACGAAAACTTAGGAGGAAATGCAAGGTAAACTTTTACGAATAAATGAGGACTTAGCTATATCGAGAGAGGGATTATTAATGTTGAATATTTGTGCTCTTAAACACCAAATTCAATAATGCTTTATTAGAGAGGAGACTCTAAATTTGTTGTCCAATAATAAAAATAAGATTTATTTTAGAAAAGAACCATCATAAATGTAGCACACTAATTTTTTATTTTATTTTATATTAATTTTGTGCTTTGTTTATTTGATAATGGTTAAGTGTTAGAAATTATTTTAATTCTTTGAATTGTTTGGTAGGAATTATATGAATTTAATTGTTAGATGTTCTATTTATTTATTAATTTAATTAATATGAAAATGAGTTTTGGTTGAATGCACCAAGATGCATGGTAGGTAGTGATGCACCTTAACACTTAGTGTGTGCACGTGCATGGACAACCAAGGAAGGAAAAAGAGAAATTAGTGTGCTGCCAATAATCAAAGGGATTGATTGGCTGAGTATAATTATTAATTGATTTTTTCCTTAGCTAAATTTTTGTGATTGGGGCAATTAAATAGAAAATAAGAAAATAGCTTGAAGGCTCATTTGGGTCTCTTGGTTGCCGACTATAGAAGAGAAGGAAAAGAGAAAGAAGAGGCCATGACTAGGGATTCTAAGGTATGGGTTAAGGTTATAGCATTACATTTTGTTTCCTCTACATCTTGATTCTATGCAAGGCAAAATGATGGTGATGATAGGTTTGGATTTTATGGCAAGATGATTGGAGGCTAGGGTTCGAAATCCCTAGGGTAAATAGTGATGTTGTTAGTTTCTACCTCTTCTTGAATCTAGGATCATTTTTTTCCTTTTCTTTTGTGTGGTGTATTAATATTCGAAATCCCTAGGGGGGTTTTGATCATGGTGGTGGCTGAATTTTGAGTTCTTTATTTCTACCAAGGTAGGTAATGGATTTCTTTACCTATGTTGATTGGATGAGTCTATTATTGGTTATGATTTTGTGATGTTTAATGGTTTGGTCAATATAGGTTAATGATGGAGGGTTGTTGTAATGCCCCAAATTTCCTAATAAGGTCTAGGACCTTCATTAGGAGGCCGGGAGGGCCATAATTGATTTATTATGCTATTTAATGATAATATGCATGTTTAGGTGTATTAAATATGCATGTGAACCCATTTGAGATTACTTGGGTGATTTTCATATTTTGGCCATTTCGGGCATTTTTGGCATATATGTGAAATGGGCGCGGTGCTTTGTTATTATCTGGTTATGCCAGGGTTACCCAGCACAAGACGATCCTAGGAGGTAAGCTAGTGGGAAAGTCACAATGGGATTTAAGCTTGACTTGGAGTAAGTCAAGGGGTATTTAGAGCATTACCGGGTTATTGGGTAATGGGAATTAATATTTGGTGATAAATTGTGAGTTAGTAAGACTAGGGGGAAAATTATGGAAATTTTGACTATAATGTCCCTGGGGGTGTTTTCGGGACCTCGAGCATTAGGTTTTATTGGAAGCTACTTAAGCTTGAAGTAACCTTTTAAGAAAATAAAAAGAACGTTCTGTACGTTCTCTCTCCCAAAAGTTTCCTTTTCGTTCCCGATTGCATTTTCGAAGATAACTTGAGTTCTAGGACTCGGAATCAAGCAAGGATTGAGGCATAGCAATCTTAAGGAAGATTAGAAGCTTATTATCCGGAGGATTTAGTTGGAAACAACTCAATCGGAGGTAATTCAAGTTTAAGTTTTAAGTTTTTTATAGTTTTTAAGCTTGAATTGGACTTTGTGAATCGTTGAGTTTTTAGTTTGTTTGAACCTTGGGTTTTGGTGGTTTTGGACCATTGGGGAGTTTGGGAACTTTGATTTAATGATTTGGGAATGTTTAGACATGTTTTTGGGAGGTTTTAAAAGGTTAAAACGAAGGAAAAATGGCTGCCCCGAAGTTGGGCCGCGGCCCTGTTCTTGGGCGCCGCGGCCCTTGCTCGAAGAAGCAGGTGTCAGGATTTGGCCTTGCTGGGCGCCGCAGCCCTAGCCTCAGAGAACCCTGGGGGCCGCGGCCCAAGGTGCTAGGGCCGTAGCCCTTGCCCTGTTTTCACCCCGTTTGCTCGTTTTGACCCCGGAAACATGGTTTTAAGCCTCGGGATCATTCCTACTACCCGGATTAGGGAGGATTGATATCTTGGAGGCTAAGTTTTAGTTCAAAGGGTGGTTTTAGAACTTGAACTCATTGGATCACCATTTGTGGTTGTGACTAGGTTTACACTAGAGGCTTGGATCAGGATCGTGCTTGTGGCTCATTTGTTGGTAACCTGTGCTTGGACCAAAGGTAAGAAAACTGCACCCCATATGTGACATGCATGGTTATGATTGATGCATGTTGAATGTTTAAATGTAAACATTGATAGCATAATGAATGCTTGGCAATCTTGCCCATTTGCATATGATTATTGTCAAGGCATGCTGGATGATTAAGTGTGATGCATGTGATGCATGAGAAACATGTGATTAGGGCATGCCATGAATGATGAAAATGAGATTGGTCAGAGCTTGAGTCTCTGAGTTTGTGCATGATCATAATTATGCTAGCAAATGTTTAGTAAGCATGCTGAATGCCCTGTTCTTGGATAATTGGCATATGATACACATTGATAGCATTGCTTACTTGTGCATGGTACTGACTAATTAGTCAGAATTGGCAAAGGTGTTAGTATCAACTGTGAAGCTGTGACTCATTAGTCAGGTTCGGCAGTGGTACTGGGCACTAGTCACGTTGCACTGACTCATTAGTCAGAACGGTCTTAGCGTGTATCACGCAAGCCGTCAAAGATGAGATCTAATCGACTATCAGCATTGAATGACTCAAAGAGCATTAATGCCAGACCGACCCCGAGGGTCGATGAATGAAATAAGCGCTTGGAGGCTGGTGGCTTACCTAGCAGCCACCCTCCCACTTGAAACAGTGACGTGCTTGTCAGTCACTCAGTATGGTTTATCAGAACCTATCGAAGGTTAGAGGCTTACCCAACAGCCAGCCTTCCACTTGAATTAGTGACTTGCTTGTCAGTCACTCAGTATGGTTTACCAGAACCTATTGAAGGCTAGAGGCTTACCCAACAGCCACCCTTCCATTTGAATTAGTGACTCGCTTGTCGGTCACTCAGCATGGTTTATCGGAACCTCAAGTGTTGCGACACTCATTTGATGAATATCATAAGCGCTTGAAGGCTAGTGGCTAACCTAGCAGCCACTCTTCCATTTGGTTAGTGGCTTGTTTGGCAGTCACTCATCTGATTAGGATTGACTTGATAGTCCTCCTGTCAGAAGGCCAGGATTTCTTATCCTGGATACCCCAGCATCCGCTTGAATTCATTTGCCTGTTGAGTAGAGCTATGAAGGCTAGGCATGCCAGATATGATTTGATATCATGATATGACCGTTTATGAGCATATGAGTTTTCTTGCTGGGCTTCGGCTCACGGGTGCTTTGTGGTGCAGGTAAAGGCAAAAGGAAGCTGGACCATCCTTGAGTTGGAGAGCTTAGGTGATGACGTGTACATATGCAGCTGCTCGACCAATACTTGGCGAGGTTTGAAATTGGAACTAGGGCTGAACCCTGTTTTTGCCGCCTAGATCGGCCTGTTGTAAACACTTTCTTGTAATAAACTTTGAAATTATATTTTTGGGATCCCAATGTATACAGTAAACGTTCTAGTGAGACGTTACATCTTAACTAAAGTTTTTAATCCCTAAACCGCTAATCATACTTAGATACACATTTATGGCCAAATGACTCGGTTAGCGAGTTTAACACTGTTTGTAATGTGCACTGTAGCGGTCTCTGGAGTTGGGGCGTTACAGTTGTTGTCTTGATTAGGAGATGATTATTGATGATGTTTTTGTAACTTTGTTGATCTTGTTCTTGGGAAGCATGTAGGATTATTGGAGGTTGAATGTTATATGTTTTTGTGATTATTATGATTCTTATTATTTGTTAAATAAATATTATATATAATTAAGTGTTGACAGGGGTTTTGGTTTTTGATCTACTAAATAATATGTTAATGGGTGCAAGATAGGGTTTGTGTTTGGATTTGTGTTAATTGAGCATAAAGGTTATGGTATGTGTTTTGAGAAGCATGACTTAAAGATGAATTTCATGATTAATTATGCTTGCTGATTTTGTGTATAATTAGTGAGTAAATTGATGAAACAATGATTTATATGCACAAGTGGTGTCTCTAATGATATTTTGATTTTATGTAAATAAAAGAGTATTTTTATTTCACATTTCAATGGTGTTTTTATCAAATTAACACATGCTGATATTTCTGGAGAAAATATGATTTTAAACTAAGTTTGTGATTTTGAATGAAATATTAGTTGCTGGAATTTTTGATTAAATTTAAGAAATGTCTTTTAAATGAGATAAATAATGTTAGTATATTAAATAGATTTTTCCCTTAGTTATGTACATTTAAAAATGAATTTTTTTTTTATGTAACAATGAATTTTCATATCATTATTATTTAGGTGCAATTTTTTTTTATTTAAATAAGAAAATGTTTGGCTTTAAATTCACTTATGATTTTTAAACAAAATAAAAGTTGCTGAAAGTTTGTGGTGCTAAGTTAAAATTATTATTTTGTTTAAAATTAATGGGTTTTACACTTACATAATTTAAGTCTTAAATAATATAAGATAAAATATATTTTTCCACATTTTAAATTATAATTTCTCACTCTTAATCTTGTAATTTTTATTAATTTAGAAAAAATGTTATTTTCTAAAGGAAACATGAAATTTTATAAGTATTTCTAAATGACCACAAATTTTGTTATTTTCTATGCTATTTAAAATAATAAATGGAATTATTATTTTTTTGAGAAATTAGGAAAATGCTAAATGAATTATGTTTAAGTAATGTATTAAGTTGCTTAATAACACTTTGGGACTTAAAGAAGCAATTGATGGTAATTTAATAATGTTGCTGAATTTTATTTGAAAATGTTAGAAATAAGCATGTAAGAATTATCGTTTTAAAACGTCATTTTTTAACAATGCTCCCACTTATGCTTGTCGCATGCAAATACATTTTTACGTTCAAATATATGTCTATTGTTCAAACATATAGTTTTTACTTTGTATCAATGAAAAGATAATAGGTAGAAATGACATTATTCTTTTGTGATTTTATGTGAAAATGTGTATGTTTGGAATTATTGAGCAATTGGCACTGTAACGCTCTGGATAACCAAGACCGTTACACTGTGTATTTAAGATAGTGCAAGACTTACTAATCAAGTCATTTGAATAAAAAGTGTGATCCTAAAGTCATAATCAGGTTAGTGTTAAAAGATTTTGATCTTAAACGGTCAATTTTCATTTAAATAGATGTTTGCTACATGAGATCCCAAAAACATGGTTAAACAGACAATTTACAAACTCTCAAAAGTTACTTACAATAAGTGGCCACTCTAATGGAAAAATACACGTTTTAGGCTTCTGTCCCGGTACTTTCCCTCGGCTATGGTGGAGGAGCAGCTAACAATGTAGACCTCACCACCAGAGGTCTCCTACTCATGGTTGATCCAGCTTACCCTTGCTGTTACCTGCACCACGTAAATCCCGTGAGCCAAGGCCCAACAAAAAAACCATAACAATAATACATAATCAATTAATTCACCAAACAGTTAACCAGATATTTAACAAGCCATAACATCAATCTAACAATAGTAAACATTTATATTAAACAATTCATCTCAATCAACAACCAATACCCAGGGTCGACGCCCTTAGGCCGCACCCTCTTTTAATCCACTAACTCCGGCTCGCTTAGGTCGAGTCTAATGTTTATGTAGTTGACTCCAGCTCAAAGTGGCTGAGCTGCGTCCTATGCGCAAATTATTAGGCCCAACTCTCTTAGGCCGCTTATCTCATGCTCAAATGGCATTATCACAATCATACAACATATGTATTAAAATATAGGGAAACTCAGTTCCAACACAGCCACACAAGGGTGTAGTTTTCTTACCTTCAATTCTAAGCGGTGATTACGGAATGTTCCCGAGCACGATCCTTAGTCCCGAGCTTTGGCAATAAACCTAGACACAGTGTCCAATGGCTTATTGTTAACTTACACTCCAAATAAATACTTAGGAAATGGAAACTAGCCTCTAGGACCTTAATTTCTACAAAACCAGGTAGTACAAATTGTCTCGATAGCCTAGGTTCGAACCCCCGAGCCTTACCAATTCTAGAAACAATTCTAAGGCTAAAATCCCCAGGCGGGTAGCGACTTCGCTTAGTGGGTCGCGACTTGACCCCAAGTCCAAGAGCAAGGACCCAAGACAAAGGGGAGGTGGGCTGCGACTTGCCCCCTAGGATCACGGCACACCCCCAAGTCAGAGGCCAACCAAGGCCCTTCTGGGCACACGCGCTGCGTTGCCCTAGAGCTAGGTTGCGGCGCGCCCTCTTCGAACCCAAAAATTGTGGGTTCTCTCCAACCTTTCCCAACAAATTTCACTAAAAACTCAAATCCAATAAACCTCCCAATTAGAACCAAACCCAACCACGAGTTCAAGATTAAATCTCATACTTTAAACATAAAATTCGTAACAATAATACTAGAATCAATACCCCAATTCAGTAGTAATTCACACTATCACTAGCACCAAAATATAACTCAGAACCAACTAACAAAACTAGACCTTAAGCAAGCTTAGTCCTCAACATAGTTTCAAGATAATTGAGAGATTCTAACCAGAATCCTTACCTTAAGTGGCCACCAAATTTCTTCACAATTTCTTCCCAGCTTGATCACCCAAATTTCCTTCTGTTTTTCTAGGTTAAATTCATAGCTTAATGCCTAAGTTTCTACCTTTTTTTCCTTCCTTAGCTTCAAGCACATTGATAGAGTGAAAGAGAGAGTGAAACCGTGAGAGAGAGAGAAATGGAGGTGTTTCTACTTCTTTATGAGATAATCCTAAGTGATATATGATTATATCCCTTAGTTTCTAGGCAAAAGACCTTGCTGCCCTCCAAGATTTACTAATCTTCCTAGGGTACTTAAAGGGTAATATAGTCATTTTACTCCCGATTCCCTCTAATTCCTCGAATGTTCCTACCATCAACCAATTAATCACATCATTCCAATAATTACCACTTATTTACTCAATATCTAATAATTCCCAAATTATTCTCTAAATTCCCTTTAATACTTCCACGCTTACCCCGAGCCAGGTATTAATCCTCGCTGTGACTATTTCTCAAATCCGCTCACTAGCAACGTCTCGAGCAATATGCTGCAAATATATCCACAAAATAATGTGGTCTCAACAATTTATTACATTTATGCCCATTACGGGCCAAAATTAGAAATATGCCCTTATAAGCTAAAAAGGGCCCACATGCATATCTAATACTCATAAACATGCATATCACATAACCATATAATCATATTAACCATGCATGCCAAAAAATCATGCATTTAACCATTTAATCACACATTTACCAATTATGCCCTCCCGACACGATAATAAAGGCCCTTAAGCCTTCTTAGTGATTTTGGGTTGTTACAACTATCCCCTCCTACTAAGAATTTTGTCCTCGAAATTTACCTGAATAACTCGGGATACTGATCCCGCATCGCTGACTCAAGCTCCCAGGTCGCTTCCTCTACCTTGCTATTCCTCCACATTACTTTAACTAGAGGACTCGTCTTGTTTTGTAGAACCTTGTCTTTTCTGTCTAAGACCTGAATTGGTCGCTCCTCATAAGACAAATATGTTTGCAGTTTTAAGTCCTCATACTTCAACATGTGAGTCCTATCTGAGACGTACTTCTGAAGCATAGAAATGTGGAATGTGTCATGAACTCCCGACTACGACGGTGGCAATGCCAATCTATAGGTCGTTTGCAAGATCCTCTCCAGGATCTCAAAATACCCAATAAATCTAGGGCTCAGCTTGCCCTTTTTCCCAAACCTTATTTCCCCTCGAAATGGTGAGACTCGTAGAAACATGTGGTCCCCTACCTGGAACTCCACGTCCCTATGCTTAGGATCAGTGTAACTCTTCTGTCTGCTCTGTGAAGCAAGCATTCAGGCTCAAATCTTCTCGATAGCTTCATTAGTCTTCTGAACCATGTTCGATCCCAAATACTTCCTCTCACCTATCTCATCCCAATGAATGGGCGATCTACACCTCCTCCCATACAACATCTCGTATGGAGCTACTCCAATTGTTGATTGATAACTATTGTTATACGAAAACTAAATCAATGCGAGATACTTACTCCAAGACCCCTCCAAGTCTATCACGCACGCTCTGAGAATGTCCTCCAATACATGAATCATCCTCTCAGATTGTCCATCATTCTGAGGATGAAAGGCTGTACTGAACTTCAACTGATTCCCCATAGCCTTCTATAATCCACCCCAAAACTTGGAGGTAAAGATAGGATCCCGGTATGACACTATAGACTTGGGAACCCCATGGAGACGTACAATCTCCCTCAGATACAGCTTCGCATACTGATCCACAGTATAAGTCGACCTCACTGGAAGAAAGTGAGCTGACTTGGTGTATTTGTCTACTATCACCCACACAGAGTCATGTATCCCCATTGTCCCAGGTGAACCTCCCACAAAATCCATCGTAATGTCCTCCTATTTCCACTCTAGAATACCCAAAGGCTGTAGCAACCCCGCTGGCGGCTGATGCATAGCCTTCACCTATTGACAAGTTAAACACTTGGCCACGTACTCTAGTACATCCTTCTTCATCCCAGGCCACCAATACAATGTCCATAGATCCTGATACATCTTAGTGGTACCTGGATGGAGTGAGTATGGTGTAGTATGGGATTCATCGAGTATCTCTCCTCTAATCCCCATATCAGTCGAGACATAGATCCGACCCTTATATTGCAATAATCCAGTCTCTGAAATAGAATAGCCCTTAACTACTCAAGCTAAGACCTTCCCTCTAACTTCCTGCAATTGTGCATCCACCAACTGACCCTCTTTTATCCTCTCCAAAAGTGTCGACTATAAGGTAATATTGGCTAATCGGACCACAACCAATTCTATCCTCGCTTTGGACATCTCTTCAGCCAATTCTCTCGATATCTGTGCAGAGCTAAACAACTGTCCCGGACCCCTCCTGCTTAACGCATCTACCACTACATTGGCTTTCCCTATGTGGTAAAGGATGTCACAATCATAATCCTTCACCAACTCCAGCCAACACCTCTACCTCATGTTCAGATCCTTCTGGGTGAAGAAATACTTCAAACTCTTGTGATCGGTGTATATCTTGCACTTCTCTCCATACAGATAGTGTTGCCACACCTTTAGTTCGAATACCACTGCTGCCAATTCCAGATCATGGGTAGGGTGCTGTTCCACATACTCCTTCAAATGTCGTGATGCTTAAGCAATAACCTTCTCATTCTGCATCAACACGCTTCTCAAACCCAACCTCGATGTATCACAATATACCACAAACTTCCCACCATCCAAAGGGAGACTCAACACAGGTGCCGTAATCAATCTCCTCTTTAATTACTGGAAGCTATTCTCACACTTGTCTGACTAGACGAACTTCAGATTCTTTCGTGTCAATTCTATCATCAGTGCAGCAATCTTCGGGAACCCCTCCACGAACTATTTGTAATAACCCGCTAACCTGAGGAAGCTCCTAACCTCTGAGGCATTTCTTGGCCTCGGCACTCCCTCCACCTTAGATGAATCCACCTTAATTCCATCCTCACCAACAATATGTCCAAGGAATGTGACTTCTAGTAGCCAAAACTCACACTTCTTAAACTTAGCGTACAACCGATGTTCTCTCAACCTCTGCAAGACCTGTCGGAGTTGTTGTTCATGATCTGCCTTTTAACTATAGTACACTAGGATGTTGTCGATGAAGACAATCACAAACTGATCCAAGAAGTCCTTGAACACCCTGTTCATCAAGTCTATAAATGTTGTTGGGGCATTGGTCAAACCAAACGACATGACCAGGAACTCATAATGCCCATACCTCGTTCGGAAGGCCGTCTTCAGTATATCCTCGTCCTTCATCCTCAGCTGGTGATAACCAGATCAAATATCAATCTTCAAGAACACCATCTTTCCCTGCAGCTGATCAAACAAGTCATCGATCCTTGTAAGGGGTACTTATTCTTGATGGTCAACTTGTTCAAATCCTTGTAGTCTATACAAATCCTTTGAGTCTCGACCTTCTTCTTCATAAAAAAAACCGGAGCACCCCATGCCGAGTAGCTAGGACTGATAAACCCCAAGTCAAGAAGCTCTTGCAATTGTATCTTCAGTTCTTTCAGTTCCGCCGGAGCCATCCTATATGGTGCCCTTGACACTGGCTCTGTACCCAGCAATAACTCGATGGTGAACTGAACATCCCTGTGCGGCGGCAGCCCTAGTAAATCCTCAGGGAACACATCCAAGAACTCAAGTACTAATCTAGTCTCTCCCGTCCCTGTTGGCAAAACTTTGGTAGCATCCACCACACTAGCTAGGAAACCTATACAACCTCCCAGTAATAGGTCTCTAGCTCTCAATGCTGATATCATGGGTATGCGGGGTCCATGTACCGCACCCACGAAAACAAAGGGATCATCTCCCTCAGGCTCAAAAGTCACCATCTTCTTCCTGCAATCAATGGTAGCCCCATATCTGACCAGCCAATCCATCCCAAGAATCATGTCAAAATCCTCCATACCTAACTCAATCAAGTCTACATATAGCTCCCTACCATCAACCATCATTGGCAGTGCTCTAATCCATCTCCTACACACCACCAGTTCCCCTGTAGGCAATATAGTCCTAAATTCCACAGTCTAATACTTACTAGGTCTACACAATCTATCAATTACCTTACTAGAAACAAATGAATGTGTAGCACTAGAGTCAATCAATACATTAAAAGGAGAGCCAGCACTAGAAAGCTGATCTATCACCACCGAGGGACTAGCCCCGGCCTCTACCCACGTCAGGGTGAACACTCGACCTGGAGTCAAGCTGTCCACCTTCTCTGCTTCCTCTTTCTTTCCTGTTGGGCAGTCTTTTCTGAGGTGTCCCACCACCCCGCACAGATAGTAGGCCTTTGCCCGACATTGGCCCAGATGGTGTCTTTTGCACCTCGTCCACTCTAGATAGCCTCTCCATGTCTCACTGCCTCATTGGCGGCCACCCTGAGCACCCGGACCCCTCCTATCAGGGCCAGCAGCGGTCAGAGTGTCAGGGGTCTTCCTCTTCAGATCACTGGGGCCTTCGCCCCTACCAGAACCTGAATGTTGAGGCAATGCCCTGTGAACCTCCTGCCTTGCAGCGTTCTCCCTCCTGATCTCATTCTCCACTTCCTCAGTGATAAGAGCCTTCTCAACAACCTGGGCATAATTTGTCCCCACAGGTATTGTTGTAATTCTCACATCTCGGGCTATCATAGCATTAAGCGCTCCAACAAATCTGTTATGTCTGGCTGCATTAGTAGGCACTAGGTCTGGTGCAAACTTTGCAAGTCTATCAAACTTCAGGGCATACTCTGTAGCTGCCTTATTGCCCTGCGCTAACCCCACAAACTCATTCACTTTTACCGCCCTAACGGCAACGTTATAATACTTCTGGCTGAACAAGTCTCTGAACCCATCAAAACTCAGTGTAGAAACATCCCTCGTCTGTGATGCCACTTCCCATCAAATACGAACATCCTCCCTCAACATATAGATGGCACATGCCACCCTGTCACTACCTTCCACCCTCATAAAATCCAAGATAGAAGTGATCATACTCATCCACTGCTCAGCTTTCAGTGATTCTGGTCCTCCCTCAAAGGTTGGATGATGCTGCCTCCTGAACCGCACATACAAGGGCTCCCACCTATTCCCAATCTCAGGTGCCTGAACAACTGGTGCCACAACAAGTGGCACAATAAGTGCAGCACTCCTGGACAGAGCCTGCTGTCTCAGAAGACAGATTTTCTCTTCTTGACTTAGAAGACTTATTTGCTCTTCTTGACTCAGTAACCAAGCTTGCATGCCCGCAAGTATCTGCTGCCAGTTCTCAGGGACTGGCGAAGGGTTTTGGACCTGGTCATCATCTCTAGCCTCAGACCCTGTGCCAGCTAGTCGTATAGATCGCCTTGGACACATAGCTATCAAAATTTATCTGCAATCAACGACTTGGTGGTCAGACAATGATGACAGGGTAACAATCTTTCCATAATCTGTCGTTGGAACTCAATCAACCACAAGCATTCAAGGTGCAAATAATCATTCAAATATTCATTCACATGCAACAGAAATGCTAATAAGCATGCCTTAATATCGTTACGCAGCAGTCAAGGGCCAGGCCCTATCAGTATCTCATGCTCCATATTAATCATGTAGTAAAGAATTTATATTTCATTCAAGCACTTAAGCATATAATCACATGTATAAAATTGCCAAACCCTGAGTCGATCTTGTCTTTAGCAGCGAGTGTACATGTCAAGCCAGTCTTTGGGAACCCTTAAACCTAGACCACTATGATACCAAGTTGTAACGCCCTGGATAACCAATACCGTTACACTGTGTATTTAAGATAGTGCAAGACTTGCTAATAAAGTCATTTGATTGCACCCTCTATTTAATCAGTTGACTCTGGCACGCTTAGGTCGAGTCCAATGTTTATCTAGCTGACTCTGGCTCACAGTGTCTGAGCCACATCCTGTGCGCAAATTATCAGCCCCGACTCTCTTAGGCCATTTATTTAATGCTCACATGGCATTATCACAATCATACAACATATGTATTCAAATATAGGGAAACTCAGTCCCAACACAGCCACACAAGAGTGTAGTTTTCTTACCTTCAATTCCAAGCGGAGATTATGGAATAGTCCCGAGCACGATCTTGAGTCCCAAGACTTGGCGATAAACCTAGTCACAGTGTCCAATGGGTTATTGTTAACTTCCTCTCAAAATAAATACTTAGGAAATAGGAACTAGCCTCTGGGAGCTCAATTTCTACAAAACCGGGTATTTGAAATTGTCCCGAGCGCCTAGGTTCGAACCTCCGAGCCTTACCAATTCTAGACATACTTTATAAGGCTAAAATCCCCAGGCAGGTCGCAACTTGGCATAGTGGGTCAGGACTTGCCCCCAAGTCAGAGAGCAAGGACCCAAGCCTAAGGGGAGGCGGGCCAGGAGTTTCCCCCTAGGGTCGCGGCGCGCCCCCAAGTTAGAGGCCAACCCGGGCCCTTCAGGACACACGCGTCACAGCGTCTCAGAGTTGGGTCATGGCATGCCCTCTTTGAACCCATAAATTCTGGGTTCTCTTCAACCTTTTCTAGCCAATTTCCCTCAAAAATAAATTCCAATAAGCCTCCCAATTAGAACCAAACCCAACCACGAGTTCAAGATTAAATCATATAATTTAAATATAAAATTCCTAACAATAATACTAGAATCAATACCCCAATTCAGTAGTAATTCACACTCTCACTAGCACCCAAATTCAACTTAAAACCAACTAACAAAACCAGACCTTAAGCAAGCTTAAACCTGAACATAGTTTCAGCATAATTGAGAGATTCTAACCAAAATCCTTAGCTTAAGTGGCCACAAAATTTCTTCAGAATTTCTCTAAGTATTCCCAGCTTGATCACCCAAATTCCTTCTGTTTTTCCAGCTTAATGCTTAAACTTCTGCCCTTTTTTCCTTCCTTAGCTTCAAGCACATTGATAAAGTGAAAGAGAGAGTGAAACCGTGAGAGAGATGGAGATTTTTCTACTTCTTTCTGAGGTAATCCTAAGTGATTTATGAGTATATCCCTTAGTTTCTAAGCAAAAGACCTTGTTACCCTCCAAGATTTACTAATCTTCCAAGGGTACTTAAAGGGTAATATAGTCATTTCGCTCCCAATTCCCACTAATTCGTTGAATGTTCCTACCATTAACAAATTAATCCTGTCATTCCAATAATTACCAATTATTTACTTAATATCTAATAATTCCCAAATTATTCTATAAATTCCCATAAATACTCCGAGGCTTACCCCGAACAGGGTATTAATCCCAACTGTGACTATTTCGCCAATCCGCTCACTAGGAGCGTCTCATGCCATATGTTGCAAATATATCCACATAATAATGTGGTCTCAAATTTTTTGCACATTTATGCCCATAACGGGCCAAAATTACAAATATGCCCTTATAAGCTAAAAAGGGCCCACATGCATATCTAATACTCATAAACATGCATATCACATAGCCATATAATCATATTAACCATGCATGCCCCAAAATCATGCATTTAACCATTTAATCACACATATTCCCATTATGATCTCCCGGCACTCTAATCAAGGCCCTTAAGCCTTATTAGTAATTTTGGGTCGTTGTAGTCACCATGTGTGTATGGCCCATGCACACATGAGGTATATGTGTTGGGCAAGAGTATTGCCATGTGATTTTAAGAGGCGATGTTTAATTATGACTATAGGCTCTTTGTGAAGTTTTTCTCATTTTGCTTTGCTCGGACCTGAGGTAAGGAAGTTAGATAGAATTTCTATGTTGATGCTATGGCATGGTAAGATTGGTCTAATATGAGAATAATTATATGCTATGTATATGTTGACGGACCATGAGATATGAAGAATGAAATTCTATCTTGAAATGCTATGAGGAATGTGAGTGCAACATGTGTTCTCCTTTGTGTTGTTTTGAAATGGAATTCATGTGTCTGTATGTGGTATGAAAAAACAAATGGTTTTTAGCATGTTTAACGCGACACAACAAAGGAGTTACTAAGGATACGACGTAACTCATAGGGAAGACGCACCGAGGTTATTCAAGGACCAGAGCCTCATGTTCACCTCACAGAGGAGGTCTTTCCAGTTTTATGCTTTTACTGATTACCTCAAGATGTAACATGGACAATAGTGGCGCCATGATCACAAAGAATATGATGATGACGTTTGATTATGATGTATGATGATGATGTTTAATTATGAAGTATGATTATGATGTAAGGATATTAAGTATGGTTATGACGTACGATTACGATATGTTATGGGCTTTACGATATGAATAAGTTCTTATTGTGTTTTCCTTATATGTTGTTGTATTTTTTTGTACTTCCTTATTGGGCTTTTAGCTCACCCCCTTACTTTCCCCCTTTCAGGTAATATATAGGGTTTCTCTTTGGCACACGCTGTGATGTGGGGAGTTTCGACGTCTGAGTGTGTATGGCGTGGGGGTATCTTATGAATGATTAAACGATCAACTTAAGCGCCATTTTTTAAAGAATGATATTATGGACCTTAATTTTTAGACCTATTAGTGGGACTTAAACTTTATTTATTTTTAAACATTGCAAAAGTACACTTATTTTTATTTTAAACTATTGGGCCCAACATGCATGTTTTATCAAGGCCGCAATGGATTTCATATGTTAAGTGGTATTCTTCTATTATTTATGAGTATTGAGAAGTTTTACAAAGAAATAGATTAGGGCACTTTACAAATGGTATCAGAGCCTTGACCCAGCCGAAAGTGTGGCCGACAGTGATGTCGGACCCCTAAGGGTGGGTGATTGTGACAGCCAGAATCCTGTGATTCGCATAGGGAAAGACCAGGTAAAAGCTGTCCAATCCCCCATCACCTGGGGAAGGTCAAGTGTGATGATTCTAAGACTGTGTAGGTATGGGACTACACAGTTGAAGAAGGCTTAAATGGATTGATGGATACTACCTATGCCAACAAGATGCATCTTCTTTTCGGTAGCCCATCACTTGAGAACTCCAAAGTTAAGCGTGCTTGACCTGGAGTAGTCTCATGATGGGTGACCTCCTATGAAGTTTTCCCAAAAAGCGTGCGAGTGAAGACAAAGAAGACTGGAAAGACTCATGTTGGTTTGTAGGGCCATTCGTCATTCCAGGAAGCATCCATAGTGACGTGGGGCGTTACAATAAAAAACCTATTCAATAATGCTCCAATAATTTTTAAGGAATGTCATTTTGAACCCATTCATCATCAACGAGAAAATACATATGTTGATGCATTAACTAGCTACTATGGATTAAGTGTCAGAGTATCACGACACAAGCCCTAGGCAATGACAGATGTGCAATATCCATAACTTGTGTGGTCAACAACCAAACTTTTTCCTTTATTGGGAAATATTGCTTATAAGGGATCCTTTAGTTTATACCATATACTACAATAATTATAAGTCCAAAAAAATGAAATAACTCCTATAATTATATATAAAATAATGGTGATAAAATTTGGATCACTCTCATCATATATACGTTTATAAGTAATATTCACACAGTTATGTGATCACCAAATAGTTAAATTTCACAAGTTACAAATTATGAAAAATATAATTAGCATTTGTAATTCGTCAAAAGTAAATAACACACCTAAATTCCATTTCATATAACTTAATAGTTACAAAAATAATTCACAAGTCATACATTTCTCCTTGAACATGAGACCTTCAAGAAAACTAGAATGGACTAAACTAGGAAAATCCAAATTTTGGATCCCATCCGCCTTGGTATCCATTTGTAGCACACAATTTTTTTTATTATGTTATTAATTGTTTTAGTTTACTTATTTAAATGTTATGTGAATAATTATTTGAATTTAATTGTTTTCATTTAATTATTGTGTGCTTGCTTGCAAATGTGTTTTGATTGTGTGTGTGAGTGCATGGTAAGTAGAAGAACATGCATAGTTCTGTGTGTGTGAGTGCATAATAAGTAGAAGAACATGCATAGTTCTGTGTGTGGAAGTGCATGACATGCATGGTGCGCATGCAAGAGAAATGTGATGAACCTAGAATAAAACAAGGGAATGTGAGCATTTCCCTAATTATAGGAAACTACCAGTACAAGAAAAAATATGTTATTTGTAGCGAGATTATTTGCAGCGAATAATGGTTTTCACCGCAAATTAAAAAATATATATTGTGCATAGTAAAGGGTAGTTATTTGCAGCGCAAAACGAATATTTGCGGTGGAATTTTTGCCACAAATTAGTACGACAAATTGGTGCGTATATTCCTGCGATTACTGATCACAGACACGTTTCTTTGGATTATTAGAGGTCATATATCATTATTTGCGGTGAATATTTCGCCGCAAATAATGTAAAAAATTTGTAAATAATATTGGAAGTAAAATCTCTTGCTCATTTTTTTGGAAATTATTTGCGGCGGTATTAATATTATTTACAACAAATTATTTCACTGCAAATACGTTTAGGTTTCTAAATGAGTTATTGAAACGACGCTGTGTGTATTATTTTCAGTGTTATTCCTTGGTTATTTGCGGCGAATGGATTCGCCACAAATAATGGGCTCGCATAAACAGAGGAGCACCCCTTCATCTTCTTCCTCATTTCTAAAACTCCTCTCACTCTCTCTACACTATTTATCTCTCTCTTTCTCCACGGGTTACGATCCTCAACCTCAGCCACCGCCCCCACCACCCCCTCCACCGTCGAGTTGCCCACCCCGACCCCGTTCCATTGCAGGCGCCATAAAGTCTTACCATCTTTCTACACTCTTTGTCTTGTCTCTCTCACTGTCTCTCTGTAAAAAATTTGGGTTTTCCACCCTGACCCCACTCCAGTGACCCCGAGCACAGCAACAAACACCACCACTGGCTGAAGGTATCTGTTTTAGTTTTTAGGTTTTAAATTATGTTTTGTATGTTTCTCTCTTTAACTCTATATTTTTCTCTGTATTGGCATAATTGGTAGAACCACCACCACTAGCGGCTCCGCCTACAACCACTACAACCATTGGTTGTCCACTGTTGCATTGGACAAAGGTATATTTTTTTAAAAAGTTATTGTATTTTTTTTAATCTAAATAAATAATATTTGTTATATTGTAATTAGGTTGTGAGAATTTTTTGTGGCAATAATATTTTATTGTTGTTAAATAATAAATATAATTAGAGTTGCAAAATGAAATAATGAATTAGATTATAATTTTTTGTTGTTCTTAAAGTTAGAACACATGTATAAGTTTTATTTGTTTATTATTGATTTGAATGTTTTATATGTTAATTAGGATTTTTTAGTGCATGTTAGATTAGTTTTTTTTGTTTTTATATACGATATGTAATATTATTGGAAAATGTATATTGTGATTATATCCTCGGACTGTTATGTGACTGTTATTAACAAGTTTTAAATTTTTGGATAGTTTAGAATATAGTTGTTATGCTGCCAAAATATTGGTAGATTAGAAAATATAAATTAATTACTTTAATTCATAATTAATATAATTGTAATAAATAATAATAATAAGATTAAATTGTAGGTGTTGACTGCCTTTTTCACTATCAACCTTAATAAGAGATATTAAAGAAATGAACTATATGAATGCAAGGATTTTACATGGTTTAGGTTATAAAAGAACCATAGTTCATGAGTCTCTGATATTAAGAGGATTGTAAGCTTGTTATTGCAAGCTTCAATCGTGGACCAGTGAGGCTATTGAGAAGATTAGAGCTCGGATGCTCGCTTCTCAGAGTAGATAGAAGAGCTACGCAGATCCCAGGCGTAGGAACGTGGAGTTCCAAGTGGGAGACTATGTCTTCCTTAGAGTCTCGCCATGGAAAGGGGTGAGAAGGTTTGGGAAGAAGGGCAAGCCGAGCCCTAGATTTGTAGGTCCATTTGAGATCTTGGAGAGGAATGGTCAGGTGGCTTACAGGTTGGCTTTGCCACTGGCATTGTCAGCCGTGCATAATGTATTTCATGTTTCAACTCTTCGGAGGTATGTATCTGATGTGAGTCATATTTTGAGTTATGAAGATCTGGAGCTTGAGCTAGATCTCTCATTTGAGAAGCAACCAGTTTAGATACTTGACAGAAAAAATAAGGTCCTCAGGAATAAGACGATACCTTTCGTTAAGGTATTGTGGAGGAACAACAAGGTCGAGGAAGCGACCTGGGAGCTGGAGTCAGATATGCAGAGTCATTATCCCAAGCTGTTCAGGTAAATTTCGAGGACGAAATTTCTGTAAGGAGGGGATAGTTGTAATGCCCTGAAATCCCTAATGTGGTTTAATGGCTGGATTAGTAGACCGGGAGGGCCATAACTATTTAATTATGCCATTAAATGAATATATCCATGTTTACGTGAATTATATTATAATATGATGTTATATGCATGCATGTGGGTCCACATTTGATTATTAGGGTGTTTTGGTAATTTGGCCCGTTGAGGGCATATTTGTATATTTGGGTGCATATTGTGATTTGTGAATGAGATCCCATTATTATGGAGATATATTCGAGCTATTCGGCATGAGACAGTCTTATATTATGAATTAGCGGTATTGTGGAGGAACAGCAAGGTCGAGGAAGCGATCTGGGAGATGGAGTCAGATATGCAGAGTCAGTATCCCGAGCTGTTCAGGTAAATTTCGAGGACGAAATTTCTGTACGGAGGGGATAGTTGTAATGCCCTGAAATCCCTAATGTGGTTTAATGGCTGGATTAGTAGACCGGGAGGGCCATAACTTTTTAATTATGCCATTAAATGAATATATCCATGTTTATGTGAATTATATTATAATATGATGTTATATGCATGCATGTGGGTCCACATTTGATTATTAGGGTGTTTTGATAATTTGGCCCGTTGAGGGCATATTTGTATATTTGGGTGCATATTATGATTTGTGAATGAGATCCCATTATTATGGAGATATATTCGAGCTATTCGGCATGAGACAGTCTTATATTATGAATTAGCGGTATTGTGGAGGAACAACGAGGTCGAGGAAGCGATCTGGGAGCTGGAGTCAAATATGCAGAGTCAGTATCCCGAGCTGTTCAGGTAAATTTCGAGGACGAAATTTCTGTACGGAGGGGATAGTTGTAATGCCCTGAAATCCCTAATGTGGTTTAATGGCTGGATTAGTAGACCGGGAGGGCCATAACTATTTAATTATGCCATTAAATGAATATATCCATGTTTATGTGAATTATATTATAATAGGATGTTATATGCATGCATGTGGGTCCACATTTGATTATTAGGGTGTTTTGATAATTTGGCCCGTTGAGGGCATATTTGTATATTTGGGTGCATATTGTGATTTGTGAATGAGATCCCATTATTATGGAGATATATTCGAGTTATTCGGCATGAGACAGTCTTATATTAAGAATTAGCGGTTTTGTCATAACGGGGGTCTTTTATTGGGATATTGAGTAATGAGAATGTTATTTGATGATAAATTAGGAGTTATTGAGATCAGGAGGAAATTCTGGAAGTTTTGACTATAATGTCCCCGGGGGTGTTTTTGGGGCCCCGAGCACTAGGTTTTATTTGAGGTTACATAAGCTTGAAGTAGCTTGTCAGTTAGAACATACGTTAGAAAACCTCTCGTTCTTCCCGTTAGTTCATTTTTACCGTTTGGAGCATTTTCGAAGAAATCTCGAGTTCTAGGAGTCGGAATCAGGCAAGGATCGAGGCATAGCAATCCTAGGAAAGATTAGAAGCTTCTTGACCGAAGTATTTGCCAAGAAACAACCCAATCAAAGGTAATCTAAGTTTTAAGTTCTGAGGTTTTAGAGTTTCTAAGCTTAGAATTGGAATTTGTGAATGGTTGAGTTTTCGGTTCGTTTGAGACTTGGGATTTGATTGTTTTGGATCATTGGGAAGCTTGGGAACTTTGATTTGATGATTTGGAAGTTTTTAGGTATGTTTTTGGAGGGTTTGGGATGAAGGAGAATGAGTTTGGGGATGTCTCTGGGTTGGGGGCCGCGGCCCTGTTCTTGGGCGCCACGGCCCTAACTCGAAGAAGCAGGTGGAGTGATTTTTCCTTTGCTGGGTGCCGTGGCCCTAGGTGTAGGGCACCACAGACCTAGATGTAAGGTGCCACGGCCCTAGGTGTAGGGCGCCGCGGCCCAAGGTGTTAGGGTCGCCGCCCTTGGACAGGTTTGAGCCCGTTTGAGTGTTTTGGCCCCGGGAACTTGGTTTTGGGCCTCGGGAATGGTCCTACTACCCAGATTAGTGGGGATTGATGTCCCGGAGGCTAGATCTTGGTTTGGGAACCTTTTTTTATCATTTTATTGATGGTGTCCCATATTTGGTTATGACTAGGTGACCGCTAAAGGATTAAAAGTCATATCGTTCTCAAGGGTCGTTCTTTTGTTCATTCTCTCTCGAATAAGAGGTAAGAAAACTGCACCCTGTGTATGTGACATGTATGATTGTTGTTGAGGCATGTTGTTTGATAAATGTGTACATTGATTGCATATTAAATGCTAGCGAATGTTGTTTACTTGTATATGGCACTGACTAGTCAGGGACACTGACCTAAGAGTCAGAAACGGCATAAGTGTCCAGAACGCAGGGCCGAATGAAGATTAGATCTAATCGATATCAGCATTGAATGACTCCAAGGCATTAATGCTGGACCGACCCTAAGGTTGATGAAACTTATAAGCGCTTGGCTAGTCTAAGACTAGTTACTCAGAGCCAGGGCCAAAGGCATAGGTGACTGCTTGTCACATGGCTAGGGAATAGAGTTCCATAGTTATGACTCTAGAGTCATGAGGAAGGTTATGTTGGTGACTAGTCATCATGCCCCTATCCTGTTTAAGCTAGTGAAAGGTTCACTTATATGTTAAGCCCCGGTGACCCTATCGTCACAAGGCTAAAGGGAGCTATACCGAACTTAGTGACTTTTGCGACTGTCACTTACCTGTTTTGGACTGATAGTCCTGAATGATTATTATGATCATTGTTGATATTATATCATGTTGCTGGGCCTTGGCTCATGGGGGCTATGTGGTGCAGGTAAAGGGAAAGAAAAGCTCACCCAGCCTTGAGTGGAGATCTTAGGTGGTGATGTGTACGTATGCGGCTTCTTGACCACCACAGCCAAGGAGTTCTCAGAGGAACTAGGTGTTTACCCTATTTTTGCCACTTAGGTCGGCGGGGTTTGTAAATTTGAAACAGTAATGACCAGTTTGAGTTGTAATTAAATTGTAAATGTTTTTTATGGGCCCATGAAAATTTTTATGTATTTAATAAAATATATCCTTTCCTTATTGGTTTCCCACCTTAGCCTGTTAATAACACTTAGATGCATGTTTTTAACCAAAGGATTTGGGTAGCGAGTGAAATTGCCGGTTCACCGATCACCATAACTGTTCTGGGGTAACCAGGGTGTTACAAGAATCATGGTTAGGACTATAAGGATGCCTTCTTCTATACGAATGACTTCCCGACCCGTAGTAATTCGACCTTAATTCTTGACTTCGCCCGAGTAGGTGAGTATCTTTCTGAACGCGCTTATTCTTTGTCTCACTAGGAATTTTCTGTATTTGATTTTTAATCATTTCCTTTTGAATAGGTCCATTTTGTTGAACTCCATATGTCCAACTCTTTGGGGATCACCTCCAGGCGATGAAGGCTCTCCCCGTACGGGACTTGGACCTTACCGTCCTGGTAACAGAGGGGAATTTCATCAAGTCGAGGCTTCTCAGCATTGAGCAATGAATAAGCAACATGGAGTTAACCAAGTACATCCAACCCAAAAAGTCTCAGGAGCTAGCCTCTCGCCATATCAACTACATAGAAAGGTTGGCCAAGGAAGCATTTCACAAGCGAATGGTGGAGGAAAGGCAGGTGAACGTGCGGGCCACAGAAGAGGCCCGAGAGGCCCAAGAGGATCAGGAGCTCGAGGAAGAGCCTACCACCTGGACTCAAGTAATTCACCTCTTGCCCTGACATCTGCTTTCTGAGTAGGCGATAGGATAAGTTCCGAGCATGTCTGGGCTTCCTCAGAACTCCTTCGTTGTGGTCAAGTCTCACATCGGCGTTGAACTAGGGAAGAATTCCAAGAATACCTAGATCTCATAGATGTTTACCTCCATAACCCTAGGAGGAAATCTACCTCTCATGGGTTCATACCCTTAGACCAAATGACGTCCTTGACCTCTAGTTGGTTTTGCAAATATGGCACCAATATTAGATGTGAGGCCAGGAATAGGATAGTACACCCTCACTATTCGCACAGAAGCTCAACTCACAGACACCCTCACTGTTCGCACTGAAGCTCAACTCACGGTGAGCCTTTGAGTAGCCTATTTTATTGCATTGTCCTTGTGTAGAAAGTATGCTAACCGTTTACCTTATTCCTACAACTCACATGGGATTGGAGGACATTGCTCTGTCGACTTTGCGGTTAGGAGCGCCCCTAGCTCACGCCCTCGAGGTAGAGAGTTTCCACTCCTCCTGCAGAGCCCTTTGCAGTTGACCTGCCCTCAGTAGTGGAGATCCCCTCCTCGCCTGGGTCAGATGAGGCGGCGCAAGAGGTAAGGTCAGAAAGGGTACCAGAATCGGACCAAGGGTCAGTTCACAACTCAGAGCAGTTGGTGGTGCCATCCCAAGTCCGTCTCCTGGTGTATCCTTAAAAGTATGAGGGGGATTTGTTGGAGCAGTACAAGAGGATGCTTCAACACTTTGAAGCAATGCTAGAAGAAGGCAACAAAGCCTTGCACGAGACAGTCGAGGCTCTTCGACAACTCAAACCACCTCGAGAGAGGCCCATCGTCCCTCCAATCGGTCGAGCTGAGCTAGAGACCTTGTTTTCTATCAAGCTAGGGGACATCGTTGCCCTTCTTGCCGTTGAGCTCCTCTAGGGGGTCAACTCCACTATGTGTGAGTTGACCGCCAGAAGCTTCTCCCAACTCGGCAATAGTAACGAGGCATCACTCATGGCCTAATGTCATTATGTCTCTGTCTGGGTAAGCTAATCATTCTCGTGCTTTAATTCAACTTAACCAGATGTTATTGAGCTAACACATTTATTTATATTGCTTTTTTCTTTTGTTTTGTAGTCTGCCTTAGCTTGCCAACGCTTGGGAGACATTATGATGGAGAAGTCATATGAACTTTAGAGATCACAGGACAAGATTTTCTCCCTTAAGGAGAAAACGAAGGGCTCTCGGGAGGAACTTGCCCAAGCCAGAGCTGCCCTCGAGGCCAAGCGAAAATGCTTTCGGGAGCTTGAGGAAACCCTCTGAAAAGCCTCCGAGGATATGCAGCAGGCCAAAGGGGAAATTCAGGTGGCTATTGAGGGCATGCAACGAGCTAAAGGGGAAATACAGGTGGTCATCGAGGGCATGCAACGAGCCAAGGAGGAGGCCGAGAATGCTACGGGCTGAGATAGTCGAGAGGACGACCCTCCAAGCCATGGAGATGAACAGCTTTGCCAGGTGCCAGGTGGAGAAGCTCAAGCAGGAGACCGAGTCTATCTCTGAGGACGCCTTTTATGTGGCCTGGTATCACAATCAGGACATGAACCTGGACTTCACCGGTGAGCCTGAGAAATATAAGTTCCTTTTCAATGAGCGCCTCCGAGCTTCCCAAGCTGCTGAGGCAACCCCAGTGATCCCAATGGCTGAGGCGAGAATAATTACCGACGCAGCCCAGGCGAGCGGTGCCTCGAGTGGAGATCCGGTCATTTAACTGGTGGCAGAGTTTCCCAAAGACTAAGTATAATTTTTTTATTCGGGCCTGCGTGCCATAAACTTATTGGGGCATAGACAAATAATCACTCAAACCCTGAGCATATTTGTAATTATTTACCAATTTAAGAATTATGTAACTTGCACTGCTTTTTATCTGGTTTGATTCTATGAATTCATCGTAACTTAAATTTCCACGTGAATAAGCACTCAAACCATATTGAAAATCTTGGTTCTATAAATTCAATGTAACATGAATGCCACGAGAACAAGAACTCAAACTATTTTCACACTTGGTTCTATAAATTAAACATAACACGAATGTAATGAGAACAAGAACTTAAATTGTTTGAACACTTGGTTCTATAAATTAAACGTAACACGAATGTCACGAGAACAAGAACGCAAAGTCATTTTAAGCACTTGGTTCTATAAATTCAACGTAACACGAATGTCATGAGAACAAGAACTTAAAGTCGTTTTAAGCACTTGGTTTTATAAATTCAACGTAACACAAATGTCACGAGAAGAAGAACTCAAACTATTTTAAATACTCGGTTCTATAAATTCAACATAACACGAATGTTACGAGAACAAAAACTCAAGGTCATTTTAAGCACTTGGTTCTATAAATTCAACGTAACACGAATGTCACGAGAACAAGAACTCAAAGTCATTTTAATCACTTGGTTCTATAATTTCAACGTAACATGAATGTCATGAGAACAAGAGCTCAAAGTGTTTGAAACACTTGGTTCTATAAATTCATAATAACACGAATGTTATGAGAACAAGAACTCAAGGTCGATTTATGCACTTGGTTCTATAAATTTAACATAACACAAATATTATGAGAACAAGAACTCAAACTATTTTTAAATACCTAATTTTCGTGTTTAGTCAATTGAAGGCCTATAGTCTGAAATTTACCGTAGGTCTTTACTTGTCGCCTCATGCCCCTACAACCCAAAGAATTGGGCTTTCAGGGGTCTTGGCATGTGAAAACACCTGCCCCCCGAGTATGCACTACTTGAGAGGTCGGGGGTTTTGACACTGCTCCCCGAGTGCATATCTACCTTCTGGGCTATCTTCTCGGGAGGTGAAGTTAATGAGACGCCCAGGTGTAGGCCGCCTGGTATCCATTTTTATAGCATAAATTAGGATTTGGTTATTACTCTCCGGGAGCGTGCTGTCCTGGAATATATTAAGTCTGTTATATTGGCTTTTCTAGATATGGAATATATTATAATAGGGGCGCTTCGCTCGTCGACTAGCCAAGCTTCCCATATCACGAATTTCTTGAGGCCAATTATGGGTACTTGGTTAGAGCTCTTCGGGCTCGATGTCCGCGGGAGATTACACTAGTCTATTCTTGTGCTAGTTAGGTTATCTAGCTCTTAGGTACTAAGCTTAGTTCTGCCAGGAACAAGCTACCTTCTATGCTAGACTTTGTTACCTTCCTAAGACTTTCTATTCTTAGGATGGCGACACTAGGCTTACTCCTCTTGGATATTTACAAGTTTAGTTTCCTAGGTCATTCCTTGTGAGGCGCGGTGCTGCCCTAACTCCATGCCCCCCCAGTGATCGGAGACTAGTCTGCGGTCACTTGTCCAGGCGAGCGGGTGCTCTAACACGGCATTAATAAAATATAACAAAAACTAAAGAACATAAGCAAAAAAAAAAAACAAATTCTTACCGTGTTTTATATACACGGTTTCCATTACATGTGGCCGAAGGCTACAGGGGGTATTACAGAAATAAACAATGTTTGTTGCAGATACTACTGGTAATATCGGTGAAGATGCTCGACATTCTAGGTGTGAAGAATCAGCTCCCCATTAAGTCAGGCTAATTTATATGTTCCATAACATACAATGCTCTTGACTTGGTATGGGCCCTCCCAGTTGGGTCCCAATACTCATACACCTGGATCTCGGGTGACTAAGAAGACTCTTCACAACACTAGGTATCCAGCCTCGAATTTTCTGTCTTTCACTTTGGAGTTGAAATATCGGGCCACCTTTTGCTGGTAGGATGCTACTTGTAGCTGAGAAGCTTCGCGTAGCTCCTCCACGAGGTTTAGGGACTCCCAAAGTAAAGCATGGTTTGTGGTCAGATCATACGTATCCCGTTAGTGCGTGGAGATTGCTGCTTCAACCAAGAGTATAACCTCATACCCGTAGGCTATCAAGAAATGAGAATGGCCGATGGAGGTCCGAGCATTGGTGCGGTAGCTCCACAATGCCCTAGGTAGCTCCTCAGGTCAAGCTCCTTTGCCTGCTCCAACCTTTTCTTCAGATTGGACTTGAGTGTCTTGTTCACTACTTCCACTTGGTCATTGGCTTGCGGATGGGCAACAGAAGAGAAGCTCTTGATGACACCATGCCATTGACAGTAGTCCGTGAACACTTCACTGTCGAACTGCAATCCATTGTCGGAGACTATCTTCCTCGGAAGCCCATACCGGCAAACGATATTTTTTATGTCGAAGTCCAAAGCCTTTTTGGAGGTAATTATGGTGAGCGGCTTGGTCTCCTTTCACTGTAACCAGGGACCCGATAAGGTCGATGCCCAAGACTACAAAAGGCCATGGGGTGGTAATTTGAGTAAGCTTATTTGGAGGCGCTCAGGGGATGTTGGTGAAGCACTGACATTTGTTGCATTTCTTGACGTAATCCATCGTGTCTCCATTCATGGTATCCCATAAATACCCTTGCCTAAAAATCTTCAGGGAAAGGCTCTGCCACCGGCGTGATCACCACAGAAATCTTCGTGTGCCTCTCGCAGTATTAAACTTGCTTCTTGCTTGGACACGCACCGAAGCAAGGGCAAATAATAGCCTCGTCTCTAAAGCCTACTATCCATGATCACGTACCTCGGTGCTTGGTACATCAACATTGGAGCTACATTCTTATCTTGGGGCAACTCCCCGGAGACGAGGTATTTAACTATTGGCTCCATCCACCCATATTGGGGTTGCACCGATTCCACCTCGTCTGGAGCCGAGATACTCGGAGACTCCATGTATTCAATGGGGACCATATTGATTAATTAAACATCTTTGGTCGTGGCCATCTTAGCCAGGGCGTCCGTATTTGAATTTTTCTCCCGCGACCCTTGCCGAGATACTCAGACAAGTAGTCAATGTGCATGAAGGAGGAGTATTTCATGTTCACTCTTCTAATTCCAGGGCCAAAATCACCTAGTAAGGACATGGGTGTATTTCTAAGACCGTTGGTGGATGAGTTGAAGAAGTTATGGACTAACGAGGTTGACACAAGAGATGGCAGGACTTTTGTGGACAATTAATGATTTTCCTGCTTGCAGTAGTTTGTCTGGATTGAGTGGGCACGGGTACAAAGCTTGTCCAACATGTAATGAAGATACTTTGTCCATCAAAGTGATTGGTAAAACATCTTATGTTGGTCATAGGCAGTTTTTGGGAAATAATCATAAGTATATAAAGAGCAAAGAATTTGACAGCCAAGCTGAGAAGAAAGATCGTCCAAGACAATTTACTTGCCAACAAATTTCAGAGCAAGTTAATGCTTTACCACCTCATGTTCCTGGTAAACATGCCAATTTTGAGGGTGTGAAGTGCAAACGAGGTACAGATGAAAGTAATTGGAGGAAAAAATGTATATTCTATGAACATGAATATTGGAGATCAAACTAGTTGAAACACAACCTGGATGTAATTCATGTTGAGAAAAATGTATGTGACAGTCTCCTTGGAACATTGTTAGACAATAATAAGTCTAAGGACACTACTAATGCAAGACATGATTTGAAGAAAATAGGATGTAGGAAAGAGTTGTGGATCTACGAAGATCAGAACCAAAAGCTACTAAAGATGCATGCTCCGTACAGAGGTACGAATTTTGTCAATTTCTAAAAGGAGTTAAGATGGTAGATGGTTTTTATAACGACCCAAATTTACTAATAAGGCTTTAGGGCCTTGATTAGTGTGCTGGGAGGGCATAATTGGAATATATGTGATTTAATGATTTAAAGCATGTTATATGGCTATTTGAATATTTGAGATGCATGACTATGTGTATTAGTATGCATGTAGGCCCTGAATAGTTTAGAAGGGCATAATCGTAATTTTGGCCCGTTGCGGGCATAACTGTATATATATGCGATAATTGTTGAGATGTAGAGTCTAAGAACTTTACTTAGCTAAGTTAGATAGTAGTATTATAGTAATTATAGTATTATCTTTATAACTGTGGATTTTTGGTTCAGACCGGGATTTATTTGGACACTCATAGTAGTACTTGTAGATTTTCTAAGTTTAACCTATAGTTTAAGAATATTGATGTTAACCTAAGGTTTGATTAATATGGCTGATATTGAGGATAATATTTATTATACTATAAGGTTTAGATAAGAACCAATAGGATTTTAAGCACATGTTATGTATGGGTGATTAAGGATTAAGTATTTAGAGGATTAAATTTAATAAGGGTAAAATTTGAAAGCTCTAAGGTCAGTAAGGAGCATTGAATACGTTTGAGGGCTTAGTCAAGGCTGTTTACTCAATTTGAATTAAGCTAAAAATGTGTACTTTCGGGTTTAAATAATCAGCGTATGCCGACATATCCCAGCACGTAGATACGGAAAACACGAAACGATGCACGTTTGCCTCGGGCATAATGGTCTAGGCGATATATCGCCTATAGGGGGCGATATGGCCTCCTTCAGCATATTTTGAATGTTTTTGAAATCATCTTCCATTCAACCCGTCAACCTCTTGATAAGTCCAGCACCTTTCTGAACGAGTCTTCAGCCTCTGCTGAACAACAATTCAAATTATTTTCACCTAAAAAGCCATTATTTTTATTCAAGTAAAATTAAGATCCTTTCATTCCTACACTCTATAAATAGGACCTAGTACCCAGCCATTATTCAGCTTTTGCTCTAAGTTCAGAGGCTGCAAGTTGCTAGGTGAGTGTGAGAGTGTAAACACTTAGGTTAGGAATCATAAGCTTGATCATCATAAGCTTATCAAACACTTGGGGAAGTAAGGTTTTATAGTATTTCGGTTCGAGGTTTAGATTGGTCTTACAAGTCTTCAAGGTATTTCCACACATTAGTTCATTGGTATTATTTTATGTTCTCATAGTCTTCTACTCAGCCTTCAAACCTTAATCTTTATTTTGGTTAGGAAATCTAAGAACTTGCACATAAGTTTTTGGTAAGTATTTTCTCAATGGTTTAGTCCTTCCATTGCTTTCATTTCTCTTCTTCACTATACTCACTCTTTTTCAAATGGTTCTTAGGAGTGTTCCAAAGTCCCAACTCTGTCCTCTTATCCCAGTAATTTTGGTAAGGAAAATAGGGTAGAATTCATATGTTATATGTTTTATATGTTATCTTATGTTTTTATGTTATGAAATGTGTTATGTTATGTATGTATGTAGGCTTGGGCATATGACCAATATGACTAACAAGCCCCAAATAGATTATGGGCATATGACCTACTTAGCTAGTAGGATCCCACTAATCTAATGGGCATATGACTTGTTTAGTCTATGGGACCCCAAGTAATAATGGCCATTATAGTATGTGTATGATATAAGTGTTATGTTATGTTTTTATGTTTCTTATGAAATTTTTGTAGATGAACTATGTGTTAGATTTTCCTTACTGGGCATTAGGCTCATTCCTTTTTGTTTAAATGTGCAGGAAAATAGCTATAGTGGCGGGTAAGGTTCGTGGATGCTTGGGGAATGTGTATCTGTGATGAATGGATTCAAGGAGTCGAGAGTTCGATTTCGAGGATGTAGTCTTTATTTAAGGTTTATGTGTATTTTTCCGCACCTATTTATGTAATCTCTTTTCATTTTAAATAAGATATGTTTTCTTTTTAAAACAATGGGATCCCATATCTTGCTTTGAGTTATGTAAGTTTAAACATTGGTTTTTACAAGTTTTAATAAAGTATGATCTTTTTCACTTGTAAGTTCTATTAAAGATTAGGGTCTATGTATAGTTTTCATTAATGGTCCAAAGTCTAGAGTAGTTGGGTCATTACATGAGACCACATTATTATGTGAATATATCTGTGATCTGTGATTCGAGGCGATCCTAGTGAGCAGGTTAGCGAAAAAGTCACGGCGATGATTTATACCCGGCTCGAGGCGAGCCTGGGGGTATAAATGGGAATTTAGTGAATATATTGGGGTTTATTTTGACATCGAGGAATATAATTGGTGATTAATTAGGTATCGGGAAGTAAGCGGGAAATACTAAAGACACTTGAGGAATTAGCGGGAATTGGGTAAAATGACAAAAATGCCCCTAAGTGGATTAAAAGACTTAGGATTAAAGGGGAGGGCATTATGGTCATTTGGATTTTAAGAGATAGGTATTGCTGAGGCTTTATACTTAGTGGAAGTTGTAGAATAAGGTAGAAGTCTGAGAAAAGAAGGGAAAAGAAAGAAAAAGAATGGGAAGAAAGCAGGGCATTTCTCCAAGAGTTGGTTTATTCTTTCCTTCATCATTTTCTTGTGTTTTCTTGGAGCAAAGCTCAGAGGGGAGTTAGGTTAAGCTGAGCAACAAGAATTCTGAGCTAGGCTTGAAGGATTGGCAAGGGCTTGGCAAGAACACACTATCACTTAAGGTAAGACTTTGGAGTTTTCAGTTTCTGGTTTGGATTGTTTGAACTATGGTGTCTAAGCTGAGTTGATGGGAACTTTAGGGGAATTCAAGCCAAGGCTTGAGGAAGAGAAAGCTAAGGAGGTCTAGAGACTAACTCAAAGTCGAATTTCCATCAAAGGTATAAAATTCTAAGCTCTAAACATTGAAGTTTTGATTGTTTTTGCTGAGTTTCTGAAGTCTAGGAGCAACTATGGTGAATTTTGGGATTAGGGGTGCATGTGGTTAGGTTTTGTATTATTGTGATGCTTGGGATGATTGGAATATGTTAATAAGCTTGTTTTTAAGTTTGGTTGAGGATTGGAAGAGTTTTGGTAAGGGTTGGCTCGGGGAAATCGCAGGAAGGAAAAATGCAGTGTTGGCTGTCTGTGACTAGCGCGACAGCGCTAGCCTTTGGGCATTGTGGCGCTAGGCCAAGCATCCTGAGGGTGTTTTGGCTCTGCTTGTAGCACTGTAGCGCCCTCCTTAGAGCGTTGTAGCGCTACCCTGCTCCAAGAAAGGGGTTTTTGAGTTATTTTCAAGGGTTTTTGCCCGGGGGTTCGGGGTTCGATTCCACCACCCCGTTTGGTGGAATTTGAGCTTCCCGAGGGCTCGGGATTGGTCTCGAGGTTAGGATTCGGACTTGAGGTTTGGTGATCATTTTGATCTATGGTTGTGAGTAGGTGTGCGCTAGGGCCTAAGGGGGGATTGTGCTCAAGGAATCAAGTGAACAAAGCTATCGAATTTAAAGGTAAGAAAACTGCACCCGGTGATATGTTTGTGATGGGACTAAGAGCTCCCGATATCTGAATAATGTCAATGATGGTATTATGCCATGGGGACATGTGATAGCGGCCTAAGGGTGCCGTACACAATATTTGCGTACAGGGCGCGACTTGTCCACTGGTAGCCAAGGATAACTTTATATTCACTGAGCTCGGTTTAAGTGGGCCGGAGTCAGTGGGATAACAGAGGGTGTGGCTTGAGGGTGCTAACCCTAGTTATCATTTGTGAATTGGTGTATGATATAAGTTGATATGTTTAGTATGCTGAATACTTGGCTATTCTGAATGTTTATATGGTTGAGAACATGTTTATGCGATATGAAATATTGGATTGTCTGTTGATTGCTTATGATCTGTTATTGTATTTTCTTGCTGGGCCTTGGCTCATGGGTGCTACGTGGTGCAGGTAAAGGTAAAGGCAAGTTGGACCAATCTTGAGATGGAGAGCTGCGGGGTTGAATGTACATAGACAGCTGTTCGATTACCATGGCTGAGGAGTTGATCGGGACAGAGATTGCCTAACTATCTATTTTGCCTTAATATGGCTAATATCGTATTTAATTCTTGAATCTTTTGTAAATGGTTTAAATTCTATTGTTTTTGGGATCCCGTGTAAACAGAAAATGTTATTTATAAGAAATGCAGCTTTTGAGACAAAAATCTTTTAACCCTAGTTCCATTATAGTTTCAATAACACGTTTTTAATTAAATGACTTGTTTAGCAAGTCTAGTACTTTTTATAAACACACAGTGTAATGGTCTTGGCTATCCAGGGAATTATAGTTTTTGTTCCAATCAAAAGAAGAAAGTAATTGATAATGACACAAACATTATTGGATTGAAGTCCCATTACTGTCATGTGATAATGCAACAATTGCTTATAGTAGGTGTTCGAAAGTTTCTACCAGAATTCATATCAGGCACAGTCATGGAATTGTGCAATTTCTTCAAATAATTGTGTTCAATGACATTGAACGTAAAAGACATGGAGAAAACAAAACAAGATTTGATATCATTTTATGTAAGATGGAGTTGATTTTTCCTCCAGCATTCTTCGATATAATGATCCATTTTGGTGTTGCATGTCCCTGACGAAGCTGTTTTAGGAGGACCCGTATTTATGAGGTGGATGCATCCTTTTGAAAGGTACATGAAAAAATTAAAAAACTATGTCAGGAATAAAACTCATTCAGAAGGGTCTATAGAAGAAGGATATGTTGCGGATGAGGCTTTGACATTTTTATCCATGAATTTAAAAGTCCTGATCGGAATGAAGAGCATTTTATGACCCACGACTACTTTCAATGTTTCAATCTCAATGTCCTCCACTCAGTAAGAGACATCCAGTGTGTTTAGTTCCGGACACCTGCAACATAGTTGAGTGGTTCATTCTCAACAATTCTCCTAAAATTCAACGTTATTTTGAGTAAATTCTTTAAGAAAATTAATTTTTGTGATAATTAACTATTATCATTAATTATAATATGTCCACTATGTTAATTAACAGTGAACACCTAATCGAGATCCGATGTAACAACACAAAATTTCTAATAAGGCTTAGGGCCTTGATTAGCATGCCGGGAGGGCATAATTGGTTTATATATACTTTTAAATGGTTAAATACATGATTATGTGGCATGCATGATTAGTATGACTATATGGATATATCATATGCATGTTTATGAGTATTAGATATGCATGTGGGCCCTTTATAGCTTATAAGGGCATATTTGTAATTTTGGCATGTTGAGGGCATAAATGTAATTATATATGATAAATTCTTAAGACCACATTATTATGTGGAAATATTTGCAGTATATGGCTCAAGGCGGTCCTAGTGAGCGGATTAGCGAAATAGTCACGGGTTTAATACCCGGCTCCGGGGGAGCCTAGGGGTATTTTTGGTAGTTTAGAGAATGTTTTGGGATTTATTTGATATTGAATAAGTACTTCAAAATTAGTTAGACATGACGGGGTTAAGTGGTAAATAGTAGGAACACTTGAAGAATTAGCGGGAACTGGGGATGAAATGACCGTTTTACCCCTAAAGCAATTAAATGGCTACTATTACAAGGGAGGGCATTTTGGTCATTGTGTGGATTAGGAGTAAGGTTGGCTAGGTACTAAGGGTACTCAGAACACACTAAACTTACTAGGAAGGCTCTAGACTCTCTCTCTCTCTCCCTCTTCTCATATACGATTTCTTCTTCTAAGGGTTCTTGATGAACTAAAGGACTAAGCTAAGGAAAACTAGCTGAGACCTAGCCTAATTCTTGGCTGGGAAGTCTTGAGGAAACTGAAGGATTCACCTAGGAGGTTCAGCTGGGACCTTAGGAGAATTATGCTTTAGAATTGAAGGTATGGCTGAGGATTTAATAGTTAATTGAGGTAAGCTCTAATCACTAAACTTGTTGAAGGATTTTGATTGTTAGGGAAGAGTTAGACTGGTTTTGAGGGATGAATTTCTGCTGTCTTGGGGCAATAGTTTCAGTATAATTATTAGGAATTGTGTGTTTAAAGTAGGTGATTTAAGCCTTGACTTCATAGCTGAGTTTAGTCTGGAATGGGAGAATACTTAAGGTGAAGTTTCTCGGAAAATTGGCTGGGAGAAACATGTGAAAAACCCAGAATTTTTGGGCTCGAAGGGGCACGATGCAACCCAATTCTAGGGCATAGCGGTGCGTGTGGCCAATTGGCCCTATAATGCTCTCTGAGATGAGGGTGCACTGCGACCCTCTAAGCCAAGTGGCGGCCTGCCTCCCCTTTGGCTTGGGGTTCTCCTCTCTGGCTTGGGGGCAAGTTGCGACCAACCTAGGGATTTTAGTCTTCGAGTAGTTTCAAGAATTGGTAAGGCTCGAGGGTTCGAACCTAGGCGCACGGAACAATTTATACTACTCGATTTAGTAGAAATTGGAGTCTCGGAGGCTAGTTTTCATATCCTAAGTTTATAAGTGAATTGGAAGTTAATGATTATCCTTTGGCCACTGTGACTAGGTTTATTGCCAAGGCTCGGGATTGAGGATCATGCTCAGAACCATTTCGTTATCTCCATTCAAAATTAAAGGTAAGAAAACTGCACCCTTGTGTGGCTGTATTGGGACTGAAATTCCCTGTATTTGAGTGCATATGTTGTATAACTTTGATAATGCCATGTGAGCATGAAATGAACAACCTAAGAGAGCCGGTGCTGATAAGTTGCGCATTGGACGCGACTCAGACACTGTGAGCTGGGGTCAGCTAGATAGACACTGGACTCGACCTAAGCGAGCCAGAGTCAGTAGGTTAAACATAGGGTGCGGCCTAAGGGCATCAACCCTGAATATTGCATATTGATTGAGATATATTGTTGAACGTTTATGCCTACTAGTTTGATGACTATGACTTGTTGAATATTTGAATGACTGACTTATGATTGATTGGATGCTACTGTTGATTTTTAACGGGATTGTTGCCTATAATCTATTGTCAGTAGAATCTTGGTAAATTATATTCGTTGTCTTTGTGTTGTTGCTATGTTGTGCTTGTTTTTTTATGTTTTCTTATTGGGCTTTGGCTCACGGGTGGTACGTGGTGCAGGTAAGGGGGTTGATTGTTGGACCAGCCATGAGTTGGAGAGCTTTAGAGGGGGTGTGTACATATGCAGTCTGCTTGATCGCCACGTTCGGGGTAACTTTGGAGGAGCTAGGATTAAACCCTATTTTTTCGCTTAGGACGGCTAAATTGTTTATGTTTGTCATTTATTATCTATACACTGATTTCTGGGATCCCGTGTACGAACTTAATATTTTAATGAAAAATAACGATTTTGTGGACCAAATATTTTATTACTTAATTTAGACTTAGTTTTCAATTACACATTTAAATTTCAAACGACTTGCTTAACAGGTTAAGCACTATTTTAAACAAATAGTGTAACGGTCTTGGTTATCTAGGGCGTTTCGACTTGGTATCAGAGCGGTCTAGGTTTAAGGGTTCCTGAAGACTGGCTGGGCATGTGCACTCGCCGCTAAAGATAAGCTCGACTCATGGTTAGGTATTTAATGACATGATTATGTGGTAAATTGTTTAAATTGAACCTATGTGCCTTATCTACATGTTAGTACAGAAAGCATGATGAGTATGAGTGTATTTAGTAGCAATGAAATTTGATAACTAATACATGAGTAATGTATATTGGTGCTTCATATGTTTAATATGTGTGTGATTATTATGGGTGTTTGGCCTGCCTGAGGGATGGTTCCGGATATGAACATCAGGGCTGAGGGGTTTAGTCAGTGACTGCGGACTGATTCAGAATGTATGAGCTCAAAGTGGTTAATTGGACCTGGTATTGTTAAAGTGAGGGTTGTAGATGATAGCTAGGGTTGGAACCCTACATCTGCCCCTGGAATTCGCAGCAGACGTTTGCTGGTATTTGAGTAAAGCTGTGAGGTCGGATAGAGGAGATTAGATGGGTGAAACATCGGGTTTTGTTGGAGGATAAGCTGATTTGTATAGCTTGATAATAAGTGCACCAGTGTTGGTTTAACCTGAGGGTGGAGATAGATAAGAATTACTGTATGGAAGGATTTAAAAGCATTATCCTCTGGTTTTGAGGAAGGTTTGGGTTTGCTCAAGAACTGATTAGTGGATGGGCATGGCTAATCCCATCCTTGATAGTATGAAGATGATAGGTCATGACAGAGTAGTTGGGAAGTGGTACCCAAACCCAAAATATTATCATGATAGGTTGGGAGGAATTTGGACAGTGATTTGATAAAAGAGACTACTATTCCGTAGTTTGAACTACGAAGACTAATGAGTTTATGAACTCACTTTGGAATGGCAAGATAATGACAAAGTATGTCAATAAACTTGAGGGGTTGGCTAATGTGCTTGAGATTTGGTGCATGCGAATGTAGCCTGAAAATAATGATTTATTTAAGGATTAAACTCTCGATGTCCTAGAGCATCAAGGTTGCTCCAGTGCATGGGATTTTCATCTCTGTTTGGCCAGTAGGGAGACCCATGTTATTAAATACATAAGAAATGATGTATGGAGCGCGAATGTCGTAGGGAAAGAAATGCAATTAGTGGTATTTCTGTAATGACCCACTACTCTAGACTCTTGGACCATTAACGAAACTATACATATAAATTCTTACTAAAACTTACATTTGCAAAAATACCATAATTTTATTAGAAAACTTATAGAAATAAGAGTTACTTACATAAATACCAAGAAGGATATGGGATCTCATTGTCTTAAAAACAAAACATAATTTAAAATAAAGGAGTTACATAGAAAGTGTGGAAAAATTACACATAAACCCATAAATAAAAGACTACATCCTCGAAATCGAACTCTCGACTCCTTGAATCCATTCACCATCGATACACAATCTCCAAGCATCCACGAACCTTACCGCCACTAATAGCTATTTTCCTGCACATTTAAACAAAAAAGAATGAGCCTAATGCCCAGCAAGGAAAAATCTAACACATACTTCATATACATAAATTTCATAATAAACATAAAGACATAACATAACACTTATTACATACACATACTATAATGGCCATTATTACTTGGGTCCCATAGACTTAACAAGTCATATGCCCATGAGATTAGTGGGGTCCTACTAGCTAAGTAGGTCATATGCCCATAATCTATTTGGGGTCTTGTTAGTCATATGGGTCATATGCCCAAGCCTACAAACATATATATCATAACACTTATCATAACATAAGAAACATAAGATAACATATAGAACATATAACATATGCATTTCTATCTTATTTTCCTTACCAAAGTTACTGGGATAAGAGGATAGCGTTGGGACTTTTGGAACACTCCTAAAACCATGTATAACAGGGTGAGTAGATTGAAGAAAAAGTAATGAAAAGGATGGAAGGAATGGAATGACTAAACCTTTGAGAAACATACTTACCAAAAACTTATGAGCAAGTTCTTAGATTTCCTAACCAAAATAAGAATGAGGTTAGAAGACTGAGTAGAAGACTATGAGAAAGAAAATAACATAAAACCAATGAACTAGAGTGTGGAAATACCTTGAAGACTTGTAGACCAATCTAAACCTCGAACCGAAATACTATAGACCCTTACTTCCCAAAGTGTTTGATAAGCTTATGATGATCAAGCTTATGATTCCCCAACCCAGGTGTTTACACTCTCACACTCACTTAGCACTTGCAGCCTCTGAACTTAGAGCAAAAGATAAATAATGGCTGGGTACTAGGTCCTATTTATAGAGTTTAGGAATGAAAAGATCTAAATTTTACTTGAATAAAAATAATAGCTTTTTAGGTGAAAATAATTTGAATAATCGTTCAGCAGAGGCTGAAGACTCGTTCAAAAAGATGCTGGACTTATCAAGAGGTTGAATGGCTGAAAGGAAAAAGAATTCAAAAACTTTTGAAATATGCTGAAGGAGGCGATATATCGCCCCCTGTAGGCGATATATCGCCTAGGCCAGTATGCCCGAGGCAGTCGTGCATCGTCTCGTGTTTTCCGTATCTACGTGCTGCGATATATCGCCCCCTATAGCTGCGATATATCGGCACACGCTGATTAATTAAACACGAAATTACACATTTTTAGCTAAGTTTGAATGGAGTAAACAGCCTTGACTAAGCCCTCAACGTATTCAAAGTTGCTGACTGACCTTATAGCATTCAAACTTTTACCCTTATTAAATTAAATCCTCAAAATACTTAATCCTTAATCACCCATTCATAACATGTGCTTAAAATCCTATTGGTCCTTATCTAAACCTTATAGTATAATAAATATTATCCTTAATATCAGTCATATAATCAAACCTTAGGTTAACATTAATATTCTTAAACTATAGGTTAAACTTAGAAAATCTATAAGTACTACTATGAGTGTCCAAATAATTCCCGGTCTGAACCAAAATCCGCAGTTACAAAGATAATACTATAAATACTATAATACTACTATCTAACTAGATAAGTAAAGTTCTTGGACCCTACAATTTCCATTTGTGGGATTAAATAGGGGGCAGATTCCCGGTAACCAAAAAAGAAGGACCACTGATAAATCTACTGCTCATGGTTCTGACAGGAAGGGGTATACTTTACTGGTTGACCGCCAGGGCAGTTAGGAAGCCTAGTAAGGTTATTTAGCGTGCACCAGAAGTGGGAAGATGCCAGGTAAGGACATGTTTTCTACATGGAATGATTAGGCATGTTACAACAGATTGCCCGAGATTAGAGAAGGGAAGACTAGTATGCCTTGCTACATTTAGAGCTCGAGGATAGTTCCTCGGAGGTGACCGGTTGACTTGGTAGTCCTCGTTCTTGATTATAAAATGAGTTGGAAGAGTTTGGTGTTGCGTATCTCCAAGGAAAGATTCAGATATGAAGTACATGCCTCAAGGATGTTATACGGAGGGGCTTGAGATATTAGTGCCTGTTAGGGGAGAGTTAGTAAGTTTTAAAAGAAGAATTGGAATACAAGTAATAAAAGGGTTCATAGTGAAAGTGATTGAGCTCGTCATATGAGAGCCTTGATATGAGCCTGAGTGGGAGCTAATTTGTCAGATAAGGGACAACCATGGATTGTAGGGGACATCACTTGAAGTATATTAGTTGGATTGAATGGAAACTGGGTTGGCCAGTAGAGTTTAAGATGGGCATGCAAGGAGTTGTTGGGTTGTAACGTCCTGGATAGCCAAGACCGCTACACTGTGTACTTATAAAGTGCAAGACTTGCTAATCAAGTCATTTATTTAAAAATGTGTCATTAACTTAAGTGTTCTAGGGTTAAATGACATTTTGGTCTCAAAAGATACATTTTATAAGTTATAAACAGTTTACAGTAGGGATCCCCAAAAGATCAGTGTTTAAAAGCTGGTTTACAAAACTCAACAGTTAAAAGTAAATATTAGCCATACTAAGGCAAAATACAAGGTTCTGGTCCTCTTGTCCCTGTAATCTCCTCAACCGTTGCGGCTGAGCAGCCTACCATGTACATTCACCCTACAGAGCTCTCCAATCAAGGCTAATCGATCTTGCCTTTGCCTTTACCTGCACCATGCAGCACCCGTGACCCAAGGCCCAGCAAGAAAACAGCATATACAATATTATCAAACAAATATTCTAATAGGCATATTCAAATATTCAATCCATAGCATATAAGTATACTTCAAGGTACAAATAACTTCATTCATACTTAGATTATTCAACACTCTCATTAATCACATTCATAGCCAAATATAATAATCAATTAACACAAATACTAGGGCCGACACCTTAGGTCGCACCCTCTGTTTAACCCACTGATTCCGGCCCGCTTAAATTGAGCTCAGTGCATAATAAGCTGTCCTCGGATACCAGTGTCCGAGCCATGCCAATTACACAAGTTAATCGTGGCTCACTTGGGCCGTTGGTTTACAATTTACATGGCATAATACCATTCTTTCAATCATATATATCACGGAGCCCATCGTCTCGTTCAAGTATTCAACCGGGTGTAGTTTTCTTACCTTTTGCTTCTAGATGAATTAGTTACGGGCGATACTCCTTGGGCGTGATCCGATCCCCGAGCCCTAGCTTAGCACCTAGTCACAACCATGATGAAGGATACCATTAACAATCTTAAATGAGTTGTTAAACCAAGTTCTAGTCCTCAGAACATTGAACTTCATCAAATATGTTAAAAGATTCAATCCCGAGCACCCTAGGTTAAATTCCCAAGCCTAAAATCTCAAAATCCCAAAATCCCTTAAGGGCCCCGGCATAGGCCATTCGTGCCGCAGCATGGCCCCAAATAGAGCCCTCTTAAGGCACAAAAACAGGTAAGGGCCGCGGCATTCCTTAGGCCATGCCGCGACCCGCCCTCCTTCCTCAGCACAACTCAACTTCAAAGGGCCGCGGCTCACCAAGAACCATGCCGCGGCCCGACCCTTTGAACCCAGAAAAAACACCATTTTTAACTTTCAAACCTCATGCAAGCTCACTCAAAGCCACCCCAAATCCTCAACTCAACTATCCACAAACATCCCACAAAATTACAACAACTCAACCCAGCTGAATCCTAGGATAGAAACCCATAAAAACCCATTTCAATTACTGAAACCTTCTAACCAAAGAACACAAAACCAGCCATGGAGATACTAGAATTCAACCATCAAACCTTGGATTAAAGCTTACCTCAGCTGCACAATCACTTCTCCAAGAGTTCCCTGACCTAACTTCAAAGATTCCAGCCTAAAATCCAACCTTGAATACCAAAACCACAACCATTAAAAACCCAGCCATTTTCTCAAAATTCCCAACCATAGAAACAAAAATTCAAAGCTCACCTTAGCTCTATTTCAATCCTTGATCAGTTCCTGAGCTAATCCTCCAGATTATTCCCTTCAATTCCCAAATATTCAGCTTGATTCTCTTGAAAATTCAGAGTTGTTCTTCTTCCTTAAGAGAGAGAAGAGAGAGAAGGCTGAGAGGGTCGATTTACACTTTCTTTCTAGTATTTTCTAAGTCTTTCCAAGTATATCCTTAGGTTATTAAACTAATCCCAAAGCTCAGGGTACCGGAGACATCCCCGAGGGCAAAATAGTAAATTTCCCCAATATTCCCGCCTACACCCTCTAACCTCAAATATATCTCCATATTTTTATTTCCATCACCCGATAGTCTAAATTAGTACCCGATACCTAAAATACCCCGGACTTGTCCAAAGTCAATTATAATGCCCTGTTGTGACTTTTCCTCTATCTAGCCCTAGGATCGCCTCGAGTCGCCGGCTACAGAGTTATCCACATAATAATGTGGTTCTCACATATATAACATATTTATTTCATATTATCACATAATATCATCAATTATCATATAATATCATTATTAATCACATAATATCACATTCAAATAAATACTATTCACTCTAATCCCATTTATGCCCTCCCGGCACACTAATCAAGGCTCCTAAGCCTTATTAGCGAATTTGGGTCGTTACATGGGTACACTTCAGGTTGTGGGTATGGATAGACTTGATATCAAGGACATAATGAAAAATGATATGAGCTTAGCAAAAAGAAATAATGATTCAGTTGAGAATTATTAAACTTAGGGAAGGATTAGACGGCGCATCGTATCGTGGGATTCGTTGACATCGACTATTAGGGATGAAGAGTTTAATTTCCCGGTTACAAGACATGACAATGTTTTCAGGAATTAATCTTTGATCTGGTTATTACCAGTTGAGGATCAAGGGAAGAGATATTCGGGAATTATTACTTGTACCAAGTGGGATGTGATGAATTATCAGTGAAGGTTCTTAACTAACCTATGCTTCAGCAACATAGGTATGTTCGACAAGCAGAAATTCAGGAATGACGTGGATGGGTCACATCCAGATTGGTTAGGGATGGGTTTGTCTACTCCCAGTTTGAAGCAGAATGTGAACGACTACCGTATTGATGATACTAAGATTGAAGAAGCAGGATTTCAGGCAAGGTTCTAGAAGGCGTAAGCTTCGATTTTTTCCAAAGGTATTCAAGGTCACTCTATAGGAATTGAAGGGATCAAGAATGAAGGGAATTTAGCCAGAACCCACAAAGAAATTACTAAAGAACGCTTGAGGAGTAAGTAGTACTGTGGCACTAGTGGACGCATCATTTGCTACTTGAAGTATCCTCGAGAACAACTACACCCAAGATTGGGATGACACAAGAATCTAAAATTGACCACTGTGACTAGGTTTATCGCCAAGGCTCGGGATTGAGGATCATGCTCGGAACCATTTTGTTATCTCTGTTCAGAATTAAAGGTAAGAAAACTACACCCTTGTGTGGTTGTACTGGGACTGAGATTCCCTGTATTTGAGTACATATGTTGTATGACTTTGATAATGCCATGTGAGCATGAAATGAATGGCCTAAGAGAGTCAGGACTAATAATTTGCACCTAGGATGCATCTTAGCCACTATGAGCTGGGGTCAGCTAGATGGACACTGGACTCGACCTAAGCGAGCCATAGTCAGTGGGTTAAACAGAGGGTGCGGCCTAAGGGTGTCGACGTTGAATATTGCATATTGATTGAGATAAATTGTTGAACGTGTATTATTACTAATTGTAGTTTGATGACTATGACTTGTCGAATATCCGAATGACCGTCTTATGATTGATTGGATGCTACTTTTGCTTTTTATTGGGATTGCTGCCTATAATCTATTGTCAGTAGAATCTCGTAAATTATATTCGCTGTCTTTGTGTTGTTGCTTAGTTGTGCTTGTTGTTTTAAGTTTTCTTGTTGGGATTTGGATCACGGGTGCTACGTGGTGCAGGTAAGGGGGTTGATTGTTTGACCAGCATTGAGTTGGAGAGCTTCGGGGGCGGTGTGTACATATGCGGCCTGCTCGATCGCCACAGTCGGGGTAGCTTGGGAGGAGTTAGGATTAAATCCTGTTTTTGCCGCTTATGACGGCTAAATTATATATGTTTGTCTTTTATTAATCTATAAACTAATTTCTGGGATCTCGTTCATGAACTTAATATTTTAATGAAAAATAACAATTTTGTTGACCAAATCTTTTATTACTTAACATTGACTTAGTTTTCAATTACACAGTTAAAGTTCAAACGACTTGCTGAATAGGTTAAGCACTATTTAAACACACAGTGTAACGGTCTCGGTTATCCGAGGCATTACATCTAACTACGTCCTCTATCTATCAATCATGGAGAGTTATAGAAGAAATAGTTTTGGACATGATTTCATAAGAAGGTAATTTGTAATTACCAAATTATTTACTCAAACATTGTATATTATTTTATTGTCCAAGATCTTAATTTAAGTTTAATCTATATATAGATGTTTGAGTTGCACCAACTTGGGTTTCTTTACTGCACATATGAATTTCTAGCTTTAGCAGCTGGGATAGATTTTCTTGCCCATTCATACCAAGCTATTATTGTGAATGGGGTTCGATTTCTGACACATAATCAAGATCAGAATCATATTACTCAAAATAGTAGAGTATTTGTTGCTGGAGAAAAATGTTTCACATTTTATGGCCAACTTTAGGAATACTGGAACTATCATATACTGATGAATATACAGTAGATTTATTTCGATGCAAATGGTTCAATACTGACCCTACTAGGAACAAATCAATCACTAAAAATAATATTACTAGTATAAATGTCACTGGTGAATGGTATAAAGATGATCAATATATACTTGCTACCCAAGCAAAGGAGGTTTTCTATCTGGATGATCTGGTGAAAGGTTGGAAGGTGGTTCAAGATGTGAATCATAGACATGTTTGGGATATTCCAGAGGCTAAAGAAGGCATCACTGATATTGATGTTGTCCACGATGAAAACTCATCAAATTTCATCCTAACTGTCAATTTGGGAGAGTTGATTGTGCAACAGTCTAATGAATTAGCTCAACATGTTGATGTTGTGTCTCGTACTTCTACTACTAATCAACAAGACCATGACAGTGGTGATGAAAGTTTTATTCACGATGATGATGAGGATGATGAAGAAGGAGGAGAAAATAATGAGGAAGAAGTGCTTCTTGACATTAGTGATGACAATAGTAATAATCTGAATCCCATTAATGTAGCTTCAAGTAGTGATGATAATTATTACTCTATGTAGTAGAATTTTGTTTTCATACATGTAACAAACTGTTATGTTTAGAAATAATAATATGCCTCTTTTTATTAAGCCAATATGTGTCTCACATTAACACTATGTAATGACCCACTACTCTAGACTTTTGGACCATTAATGAAACTATACATACAAATTCTTACTAAAACTTACATTTGCGAAAATACCATAATTTTATTAGAAAACATATAAAACAACAGTTACTTTCTTAAGTAGGATATGGGTACCCATTGTCTTTAAAACAAAAATAACTTAAAAACTAAAAGGAGTTACATAGAAAATGCGGAAAATACATTTAAAACCATAAAAACATAAACAACACTACATCCTCGAATCGAATAACGCTCGGCCCCCTTGACTCCATTCACCATCGATACACATCCTCTAAGCGTCACGAATCTTTCCGCCTCTAAAGCTTATTTCCTGCACATAAACAGAAAGGAATGAGCCTAATGCTCAGCAAGGAAAATCAAACACATAGTCACATACATAATTTCATAAGAAAACATAAAGACTTAACATAATACATATAACATACACTTATTATAATGGCCATTATTACTTGGGGTCCCATAGACTAAACAAGCATATGCCCATGGGATTAGTGGGGTCCTACTAGCTAAGTAGGTCATATGCCCATAACCCATTTGGGGTCTTGTTAGTCATATGGGTCATATGCCCAAGCCTACAAACATACACATATACATATCATAACACTTTTAATAACATAAACATATAGATAACATAAGCACATAACATATTAATTCTAGCCTATTTTCCTTACCAAAGTTAACGGGATTATGGACTGAGTTGGGACTTTTGGAACACTCCTAAAACCATAAGAAAGAGTGAGTCTAAAGAAAGGAGATGAAATGAAAGAGAGTAGGAAGACTAAACCATAAAAACATACTTACCGACTTATATGCTTAAGAGCTTGGATTCCCTAACCAAAATAAGAATAAGGTTAGGGGACTGAGTAGAAGGTTTTTGAAAAAGGAAATAACATAAAATACAGAAAGGAACTAGAGTTTTGGGTTTACCTCAAAGATTGCAAGATCAATCTAACCTCCACCGAAATACTATAGAACTCACTTCCCAAAGTGTTTGATAAGCTTATGATGTTTAAGCTTATAGTTTTTCCCCAAACCAAGTGTTTACACTCTCACACTCTCTTAACACTAGCAGCTTCTGAACTTAGAGCAAATGGTGAATAATGGCTGGGTACTAGGTCCTATTTATAGAGTTTGGGAATGAAAATATCTTGATTTTACTTGAATAAAAATAATGGCTTTTTAGGTGAAAATCATTTGAATAATCGTTCAGCAGAGGCTGAAGACTCGTTCAAAAGATGCTGGACTGTTGAAGGAGTTTGAATGGCTGAAAGGAAAAGAATTCAAAAGTATTTGAAAACATGCTGGTGGAGGCGATATATCGCCCCCCTATAGGCGATATATCGCCTGGACCTTTGTTCCCTAGGCGACCGTGCATCGATTCGTGTTTTCCGTATCTACGTGCTGCGATATATCGCCCCCTATAGCTGCGATATATCGGCATACGCTGAATATTTAAACACGAATTTACCCAATTTTAGCTAAGTTTGAATGGAGTAAACAGCCTTGACTAAGCCCTCAACGTACTCAAAGCTGCTGACTGACCCTATAACATTCAAACTTTACCCTTATTTAATTTAATCCTCAAAAATACTTAATCCTTAATTACCATTCAAAACATGTGCTTAAAATCCTATTGGTTGATGTCTAAACCTTATAATATAATAATATAATCCGTAATATCAGTCCCATAATCAAACCTTAGGTTATACTTAATATTCTCAAACTATAGGTTAAACTTAGAAAATCTATAAGTACTATTATGAGTGTCCAAATAATTCCCGGTCTGAACCAAAAATCCACAGTAACAAAGATAATGCTATAAATACTATCATACTATTATCTATATTAGCTAAGTAAAGTTCTTGGACTCTACAATTCTCCCCTACTAACAAGAATTTCGTCCTCGAAATTTACTTATCAAATAACTCCGGATACCGGCCTTGCATGCCTCCTCCAACTCCCACGTTGCCTCGCGTTCAGAACTATTGCTCAATAGGACTTTGACTATAGGAAGGCCGTAACTACTTCATCCCTCTATCTAGGATGCTAACCGATCGTTCCTCGTAACTTAAGTCTTTCTGGAGCGCTATCGTATCGTACTTGAGGACGTGAGATAGGTCTGACACATATTTGCGTAACATCGTGATGTGGAAGACGCTGTGACTATCGGCTAATGCTGGCGGTAGGGCTAGTCTATACGCAACTGTTCCCACTTTGTCCAATATCTAAAAGGACCTAAGAATTGGGGATTAAGCTTGCCTTTCTTTCCGAACCGCTTGACACTTTTCATAGGATATATCTTCATGAAGACTTGATCTCCAACTTGGAATTCCACATCGCGTCGCTTGGTATCCGCATATCTTTTCTGACGGCTTTGAGCAGTCAGCATATGCTGTCTAATAAGCGTTACTGCTTCTTGAGCTTGTCTAATAGCTTCGGGCCTTAGAAGCTGCCTTTCTCCTACCTCGTCCCAGTGCAACGGTGATTGGCACCTTCGTCCAAATAACAACTCATAAGGTGCCATTCCGATCGTTGACTGGTAGCTGTTGTTGTATGAGAACTCGATCAGTGGTAAGTACTTGTTCCACGATCCTCCGAAATCAAGTACACACGTGCGTAGCATATTCTCTAAAATATGAATCGTACGCTCGGACTGCCCATCTGTCTGAGCATGGAAAGCTGTACTAAGGCTTAATTTAGTACCTATAGCTTGCTGTAAGCTTCTCTAAAATCTTGACATAAATACTGATCCTCTATCTGACACTATCGTCTTGGGGATTCCATGCAATCGTACAATCTCCTGGATGTAGATGTCTGCATGTTGGTCTGCCGTATATGAAGTCTTAACAGGCAGAAAATGAGCCGACTTGGTTAGTCTATCTATGACTATCCAAGCGGAATCATGCTGCTTATTCGTCTTTGGCAGACCCGTTACGAAGTCCATGGCTATATCGTCCCACTTCCATTCTGGTATGCTAAGCGGTTGCAATAAACCTGCAGGTCGCTGATGCTCTGCTTTCACTTGATGGCATACCAGACACTTAGATACATACTCCGCTATGTCCTTCTTCATCCCTGGCCACCAATAGACTGCCTTGATGTCATGAGTCATCTTGGTAGACCCTGGATGAACTGAGTACGGGGTGCTGTGCGCTTCTTCTAGGATCGTCTTCTTAATACTCCGATCACTTGGCACGCATACCCGATCCTTATATCTCAATAATCCTTGGCTAGATATTGAGAAATCTGTACTCTTGCCTTCTCTGACTGCTTCCATATGTGGTGTTAGCGATTCCTCATGTCTCTGACCAATCCGTATGTCCTCTAGCAGATTCGATTGGATAGACAAGTTAGCCAGCTTGCCTATAATCACATCTATTCCGGCACTGATAAGCTCCTGCTGTAGAGGCTTTTCAATTCCGGATAAGGCTGCTAAGTTCCCATAGCTTTTCCTTACTAAGCGCATCGGCAACTACGTTCGCCTTCCCTGGGTGGTATAGGATTTCGCAGTTGTAATCCTTTACTAACTCCAACCACCGGCGCTGCCTCATGTTAAGCTCCTTCTGTGTAAAGAAGTATTTTAAATTCTTGTGGTCCGTATAAATCTCGCACCGTTCTCCGTAAAGAAAATGGCGCCAGATTTTCAACGCAAGGACCACCGCTGCCAACTCCATATCGTGAGTTGGATAGCGTTGTTCATACTCTTTCAACTGATGTGAGGCGTAGGCTATCACCTTGTCATTTTGCATCAACACGCATCCCAATCCTAGCTTTGATGCATTGCATTAGACAACGAACTTATCGTCGGGTGTCGGTACACTAAGTACTGGTGTTGAGCAAAGATTATCTTTAAGCAACTGGAAGCTTTCTTCACACTTATCGTTCCAGTTAAAATTTTGTTGCTTCCGGGTCAGGTTGGTGAGTGGAGTGGCTATCTTAGAAAAAGCCCTCTACAACTTTCTATAATAACCTGCTAGCCCTAAGAAGCTTCTTACCTCAGACGCGTTCTTTGGTCTAGGCCACTCCTTCACGGCCTCTACTTTCGATGGGTCTACTGCAACTCCGTCTTTCGATATGATGTGCTTGAGGAACGCCACTTGCGAAAGCCAAAATTCACATTTCTTGAACTCGGCGTAGAGTTGATGCTCCTTCAATCGCGTCAAAATCATCCTCAAATGTTCCTCGTGCTCTACTTCATCCTTGGAGTAAATTAAAATGTCGTCGATGAACACAACGACGAATTTATCCAAGTATTCTTTGAAGACCCTATTCATTAAGTCCTTAAACGCGGCTGGCGCGTTAGTAAGACCAAAAGACATAACCAAGAACTCGTAATGTCCATAACGAGTCCTAAAGGCTGTCTTAGGAATATCTTCTTCTTTTTCCTTGAGCTGGTGATACCCGGATCGTAGATTGATCTTAGAGAATACAGTCGCGCCTCAGAGTTGATCGAATAAATCGTCAATCCGAGGTGGCGGGTACTTGTTCTTAATCATTACTTTGTTTAGCTCACGGTAGTCTATGCACATCCGCATACTTCCGTCCTTCTTCTTCACGAATAGTACCGGAGCTCCCCATGGTTAATGGCTTGGCCTAAGTCTAGGAGTTCTTGTAGCTGCGTCTTTAACTTCTTGAGTTTTGTAGGTGCCATCCGGTATGGTGCCTTAGAGATAGGCTCGGTGCCCGGTACTAATTCTATCGTGAAGTCTATTTCTTGATTTGGCGGCAATCCTGGCAAGTCATCGGGAAAAACTTCTGGAAATTCTTGTATAACTCGAACATCTCTAACTTTAAGTGACGACTCCTTCTCCATATTCGTGATGCTGGCTAAGAACGCTTGGCATCCTTTCTCCATCATTCTCTGAGCTTTGAGAGGTGACACTAACGGTGTGCGTAGTCCTGAAGCTTGTCCCATGAAGCACAATTTCTGGCCGTCAGGAGTCTCGAACATCACCTTCTTGTGTTTGCTGTCGATCGTTGTGCCATGTCATGCTAGCCGATCCATGCCTAATATTACGTCGAAGTCCTTGATCACTAGCTCTATCAGGTCTCCTTCTAGTTCCATGTCCTAAATCTTGATCGGTACACCTCGTACTATTCGTGATGATAGAACTACTTTGCCTGAAGGCAAATCGGTTACAAACCTAGTTCTAAATCTTTCACTAGGTTTGTCTAGCTTTTCTATCATTCCTAACGAGATCTACGAGTATATAGCTACCAATCAAACGATACTAGAACATATACTATCGAGGATAGGATCTGACCTGTAAATCCTTGTTACTAGCATGGGTTCCTCCTTGGGTCAATGCAAAGACTTTGGTCTGGAACCATCGTTTAATCCTTCTTCTCCTCACTAACATTCATCAGAAACCTTTCTACTTCGATTGCCGTTTCTAGAACATTGGCATAGGTAGTGGTTCCCAGGTTTGCTAACTTAACCCCTAATTCCATCTTTGGTCTAAGTCCTCTGACGGACTTGGTCAACCTCGTAAAGTCGGTTGGGACCAACTCTGGTGCAAACTTGACTAATCTGTTGAACTGACGAGCATATTCTTCTATCATTAGCGATGACTGCCGAGGTGTAATAATTCTTGTGGAACGGCTCCACAAATCTTGTCCATATCATGGTGGTGACATCGTTAGTCTGCTGAACTAAGTCCCACCATATTCTGGCATCCTTCCTGAGTAATGACGAGACGCAGGATATGCGGTCCGTATTACTGAGGTTCATGTGCGTAAGAATTGGCTTCACATTCCTTAGCCACTCTTCTGCCTCAAAGGGTTCTATAGTCCCTTCGAAGTTTGGAGCGTGCTGCTTGCGGAACCTTTCATACACTGACTCCATATTCGGTACTGGATGTGGCGCGTAGTTCGTCACTGGGCATCCCCCATATGGACCAACTTGTTGGGGTGCTAGGGCCATTTGTTGTAGCTGCGGCTGCGGTTGCGGCGGAGGCTGAGGCTGAGTCTGCGCCAGTTGACGTTGTTGCTGCAAGAGTTCCTCGACTTGTTGTCGCTGTCTAGCGATTTCCGCGGTGTTGTCAGCTGACGGTGTCGGCGCGTTGCGGCTAGTAGTAGTACGCACTCCTCTTCTGCGAACTGGAGGGCATCATTGATCGTTGGAACAACGTTGGAGGCGTTTCCGTTGGTGCGTGCAGATCTTCGGAGCGACATCTTCACCAAAAGTTCTAACAGTCGAGAACTTGTTAGAACTTACCGTAATAGGCTCTAAGGCAAAAACTTATTCTAAAACAAACATATCTCAGACCTATTTATTATGACTTCTTATGAAAAAATTATATAGGTCTTTATTTATTATTAGAGTGGGTTTCTATACTTAGAAAAACAAGTCATCATTATTTTCTAAGTGTGTTTCTAATCATCCTATATGACTTAATTCTCAGGCTCGAAACTTATCTTTGTTCCAAAGTTAACCATATTGAGGGAGGGCTGGGATCAGTAAAATCGTTCCCACTACTAAGGCCCCCTAACTCTCAATAAAGAAACTTGGTTCATTGATTTGTATCCACCCTCACTGAACTTAGTCATTATTTATTTTATTTATTACTTATTATGATTGCGAAAATAGAATCAAACTCATACATGATGATAAAATAACATGAAATTAATTTGGAAAAAATAATTTTCACTTATTACAATCATAAAACAAAGAAATAAACAAAACAAACAATGAAAAACTAGCTATTCTAAAAATCAGGATCTTCTACATCCGATCCTTCATCTAGCATATCATTATCTATCTCCTTATAATCATCATTGTCTTGAGCCTCAAAATTTCCTCGGGGAAGATTCAAGAAGATCCTATGTTGTTGCTCATTAGTGAATTGAAACTCTAAATCATAGGTGAACTTAAGTATGAGAGAATAATATCTTAGGGCTGCTTGTAAGTCATCATCATTATTTATATTCTCCCATATTTCTTCTAAAGTTAAAATTGCTGAAGGAAAATCTTTTAAAAGCCTAATTACTAGGACATATTGTTCTGCAGTTCTCATCATGATTTGCTTAGACTCTTGAAGGTGACCTATCCCTTTGTGGAACAAGATCAATCTTCAAGTGACCTTTTCTAGCGCTCCTACGGTGTTCCTTGGCTCCCTTATTCTTTTTAAAGCCTTAATGGCTCGGATATCCTCATTGCTTAAAGCTCCGTTCATTCTTAACTGAAAACATAAACACTAAAGGTGTTAGCTATACACATAAGTAACATAACTAGTAACTTAAACACTTACTTGGCGGTCCGATTCGGAGCTTTGAGCGTGTGTATCGAGGAGAACTTCATGCAAAAGAACCGTTTCTCTGATACCAACTGTAATGACCCACTACTCTAGACTTTTGGACCATTAATGAAACTATACATACAAATTCTTACTAAAACTTACATTTGCGAAAATACCATAATTTTATTAGAAAACTTATAAAAAAACAGTTACTTTCTTAAGTAGGATATGGGTACCCATTGTCTTTAAAACAAAAATAACTTAAAAACTAAAAAGAGTTACATAGAAAATGCGGAAAATACATTTAAAACCATAAAAACATAAACAACACTACATCCTCGAATCGAATAACGCTCGGCCCCCTTGACTCCATTCACCATCGATACACATCCTCTAAGCGTCACGAATCTTTCCGCCTCTAAAGCTTATTTCCTGCACATAAACAGAAAGGAATGAGCCTAATGCCCAGCAAGGAAAATCTAACACATAGTCACATACATAATTTCATAAGAAAACATAAAGACTTAACATAATACATATAACATACACTTATTATAATGGCCATTATTACTTGGGGTCCCATAGACTAAACAAGCATATGCCCATGGGATTAGTGGGGTCCTACTAGCTAAGTAGGTCATATGCCCATAACCCATTTGGGGTCTTGTTAGTCATATGGGTCATATGCCCAAGCCTACAAACATACACATATACATATCATAACACTTTTAATAACATAAACATATAGATAACATAAGCACATAACATATTAATTCTAGCCTATTTTCCTTACCAAAGTTACCGGGATTATGGACTGAGTTGGGACTTTTGGAACACTCCTAAAACCATAAGAAAGAGTGAGTCTAAAGAAAGGAGATGAAATGAAAGAGAATAGGAAGACTAAACCATAAAAACATACTTACCGACTTATATGCTTAAGAGCTTGGATTCCCTAACCAAAATAAGAATAAGGTTAGGGGACTGAGTAGAAGGTTTTTGAAAAAGGAAATAACATAAAATACAGAAAGGAACTAGAGTTTTGGGTTTACCTCAAAGATTGCAAGATCAATCTAACCTCCACCGAAATACTATAGAACTCACTTCCCAAAGTGTTTGATAAGCTTATGATGTTTAAGCTTATAGTTTTTCCTCAAACCAAGTGTTTACACTCTCACACTCTCTTAACACTAGCAGCTTCTGAACTTAGAGCAAATGGTGAATAATGGCTGGGTACTAGGTCCTATTTATAGAGTTTGGGAATGAAAATATCTTGATTTTACTTTAATAAAAATAATGGCTTTTTAGGTGAAAATCATTTGAATAATCGTTCAGCAGAGGCTGAAGACTCGTTCAAAAGATGCTGGACTGTTGAAGGAGTTTGAATGGCTGAAAGGAAAAGAATTCAAAAGTATTTGAAAACATGCTGGTGGAGGCGATATATCGCCCCCCTATAGGCGATATATCGCCTGGACCTTTGTTCCCGAGGCGACCGTGCATCGATTCGTGTTTTCCGTATCTACGTGCTGCGATATATCGCCCCCTATAGCTGCGATATATCGGCATACGCTGAATATTTAAACACGAATTTACACATTTTTAGCTAAGTTTGAATGGAGTAAACAGCCTTGACTAAGCCCTCAACGTACTCAAAGCTGCTGACTGACCCTATAACATTCAAACTTTACCCTTATTTAATTTAATCCTCAAAAATACTTAATCCTTAATTACCATTCAAAACATGTGCTTAAAATCCTATTGGTTGATGTCTAAACCTTATAATATAATAATATAATCCGTAATATCAGTCACATAATCAAACCTTAGGTTATACTTAATATTCTCAAACTATAGGTTAAACTTAGAAAATCTATAAGTACTATTATGAGTGTCCAAATAATTCTCGGTCTGAACCAAAAATCCACAGTAACAAAGATAATGCTATAAATACTATCATACTATTATCTATCTTAGCTAAGTAAAGTTCTTGGACTCTACACACTAACTAATTTTGTCATATTTTAATAAATGTTTTTGTTATAAAGATTCAAGCAGATGTCACACGCTCTCATGGTGGAGATGTAGGTGGTGATGCTACTAGGATCCCTTCATCTTGTCAGTCAGGTAATGAAATTTATTCTTTTTTAATTTTTAAAAATTAAGTGATTGGTTTTTATTGTTTATCAATTTTTTATTTTTTTCTACAAATAAATAATACAACTCCGCGTAAAGGGTGTGGAGGAGAATTGGGCTAGGAACTCGAAAAGGCGAGCCGTAAAGCTGACAAACCACTTCCAATAAATTTTGACCTAGACACTTATAAGCCTTTGGGTAAACATGGAACATGGTTCCCACGTTTAGTCGAGAACACCATGACTAACAAATTACCACCATATTTCTGAATTGGAAATCAGTGCCTGATCAATACAAATAGTTGCTTTATACCACTGTAAACGTAAATAATTCAAATATATTTCTAAATAATATTTGTTTAGGAGTTATGCCATTTTACTAATACATTTTATTTTCAAAATATAGCATTACTTTGATATAGCATGTTGACCACACAATGATCATATTATTGATGCTATAGATGATAATGTTGGAAGGAAATATCGTGATAGGAAAACGCGTAGGAAGGCGAACTTTAAGGATGTTTATGGTAATGATAAGAACTTAGAGTGGGCCCTCAACAACTCCCATGGTAGTGTTAACGCTGAAGATTGGAAACAATGCATTGACTTATGGTTGGATGAGAAATTAATTAAACAGGATGAAAAGAATCAGGCTAATATGGATATGATGAAGTATCCTTCTACTCAAGGATCGAAGTCATTCGTTTCGGCCCATCACGATAAAGTTAGTAACAAAAAAATATAAATTTTCTTTATTAATAAATTATTTACCTAATAAGTTGTTTCTTTGTGTTCAGGAAAACCCAGAATCTGGGAATGTACTGTGTTACATTGAAAGCTGGAAGCAATTCCACACCCCCAAGGAGAAAGAAGAATTCGTCAATGAGCAAGCGAGAACGGACTATGTAAGAATTATCGTATTGTTTGACCTTAAAATCACTATGGTTTTAATGTATTAGTGATATTTTTTCTGTAAAAATAGGACAAATATTTTGAAGCGCAGAGCCAGCAAGTCCCGCTTCTATTTCTGATGAAGGAAGCACATTCGTCGTCATAGACCCAGTCTGCTCAATCCAATGATAATAATAGCATGATGGCACAGGCGATGACTTCTTTGCAGAGACAATACAACTACAACAAAATTTCAACTTAATGGCTATATGGGGCTGACATTGTATACATTTAATGTCTCGCAATAGGGGAGGCGTTGTTGGAGGAGCAATCATAAGTGACCCTACGATGACTCCCATAGGGAGACTTTGTAGACATTCAACATCTCCCCCTAGGAGACAACATCGCCCAGGCTTATTTTGAGCAGGTCGAGGCTAAAGTTCTCGAGAAACATCAGGTGAAGGCAGCCGAGGAGCTTTCGGCTGCTGAGGCTAAGCATGCTAAGGAGTTGGAGACGGTGGTCCGAGAGAGGGATGCAGCAGTGACCAAACTGTCCGCGGCTGAAGCTGCAAAAGATGCAGCGGTTAAGCTGAGGGAAGAGTACCGGTCGTACAACAAAACTCATCTCCGTGAAATCAAGCATCTGGAGGGGGTAGTCAAGACTAAGGACGAGACTATTGCCACTCTCGAGGGCAAGGTGCAGCAGTTGGAGCTTGACAACTCCAAGAATCTGGAAAAGTACAAAAGGACCACACTCCGATGTTTCTATAACTTCTGGAAACACAATCAGGGTGCTGACTTTAGCTACCTTTCAGAGGAAGTCAGAGCTGCGAAGTTGGCCCGGTGCGGTGCTCAACTGGCTGAAGAGGAGGCAAGAGCTGCGACTCCTGCAACCCCAAGCGTCGTTGGTTTGGAAGAAGAAACCATCGAGGAAGTGACTGACCAGGATGCTGCCCAGGACCCTCCTGCCCCCCATGCCTCTTAACTTTTGTTAACTATTTTTCTTTCTTTTTGAACATGCGACCCACGGGTCGTGATGTAAAGACAATAGTTTCTTTTTAAACTTTGCTGCACGGGCAGTAAATCTTTTTTATTTGAACAGTTACATCCAAGCAGCAATGCTTGCGGTGTAAAAGCTTAACTCTTGGTGCTATAATATTTTTACTTATTATAACATTTGTCCGTATGACCGAACTTAGCATAGTACTTTGGCATGATTTAACAAAACATAAATTTTGAAAAATACTCTAAGTACTGTAGCATGCTTTCACTCATTTTGTTCATGTGTTTACATACCTTGAGAGTATGCTTTGCTATCGATGTGCCTTATATGCCCCCCAAGTGATCGAGGAGCTTTAGGTCCTTGGTCACTTGCCTTGACCATGGCCTGTTCGAACATTCCTGTTCGTGTGGAAAAATGATACTTGTGATACAGCAAAACAACACACGTAATGAACAAATACTTGCAAATGTAAATTCACAAAAGGTTGGCAAGAATGACTGGCTGAGCACAGTCCCTTATAATCTCGTATTAAAAATGGACTAAACATGTCTTTACGAGTGATTCTGAAACAGAATCTTACATATACGAGCAGTTAGCCATACATTGTGGCTAACCCTCTTTGCAAAACTTGTAAAAATTAAAAGAAAAATTTAAACAAGCCAGTCCTTTAAGAAGGGCTGTTTATTGATAATACTTGCGCAGTTGTTCTCCATTCCAATAGCGCGGAACGAGATCTCCGTTTAAGCGTGCAAGTTTGTAGGTGCCTGGGTGAAGGACTTCTTCAATCTGGTAAGGTCCTTCCCAGTTAGGTCCGAGCACGCCAGCAGTGGGGTCGCGGGTATTTAAGAAAACTCGTCGTAGTACCAAATCTCCGACGTTGAATTTTCTTTCTTTAACTTTGGAGTTAAAGTACCGGGCGACTTTTTGCTGGTAAGCAGCAACTCGGAGTTGAGATTTTTCTCGTATCTCGTCAATTGAGTCTAAGGACTCCAGCATTAGCTGGCCGTTTGCGTCCTGGTCGTAAGTCAAACGCCGATGTGAGGGGGGATCTAACTCGACAGGTAACATTGCCTCATATCCGTAGGCTAGAGAAAATGGGGTATGCCCTGTCGCTGTTCGATGAGATGTTCTATGCGACCAGAGGACTTCAGGTAGTTGTTCTGGCCACGCTCCCTTAGCTTCTTCAAGCCTTTTCTTCAGGGTGTCCTTGAGGGTTTTGTTTACAGCTTCGACTTGCCCATTCGCTTGGGGGTGCGCGACTGAAGAAAAACTCTTAATAACTCCGTGCCTCTCGCAGAAATCGGTGAACAGGTCGCTATCAAATTGGGTCCCGTTGTCTGATACTATCTTTCTGGGCAAACCATACCGGCATACAATGTTCTTGATGACAAAGTCGAGAACTTTCTTGGTCGTGATAGTTGCGAGTGGTTCAGCTTCGACCCATTTTGTGAAGTAATCGACTGCCACAACTGCGTACTTTACTCCTCCTTTTCCTGTTGGCAGTGACCCAATCAAGTCTATTCCCCATATTGCGAAAGGCCATGGGCTCTGCATCTGCTTTAGCTCGTTTGGAGCTGCTCGTGGGATTTTGGAGAACCTTTGACATTTATCACACCTTCGTACGTACTCCATTGAATCCTCGTTCATTGTTGGCCAGAAATAGCCCTGTCTGAGAACTTTTTTCGCCAAACTCTGCCCCCCAGCGTGATCTCCGCAGAAGCCTTCATGCACCTCTTTCTTGAGTTCCTTAGCTTTTTCTGATGTAATGCACCTGAGCAGTGGCATTGAATATCCTCTTCGGTACATAACACCGTCGAGCAGTATGTACCTAGCAGCCCGCCTTTGCAGAGTTCTGGCCTTGTTTCTATCTGCTGGCAATGTCCCATTTGTCAGATACTCCAGGTAAGGCGCCATCCATGTATCTTCCATACGAATTTCCATGTTAGCTTTGGCCACATCAATGCTTGGTTTAATTAATCTCTCTACTGGGACTATGTTCAAGGTATCAGCATCTTTAGCACTTACGAGTTTGGCCAAGGCGTCTGCTGGAGGGTGTACTTTGTAAACTGGGCTAGCAAATCTTTCGTTTTGTTAAGGTAGGCCATCATCTTTAATCCTCGCGCTTGATATTCTCCCAGGACCTGATTCACGACCAGCTGAGAGTCGCTGTAAATATCGAGCGCTTTTATACTCATATCCCTGGCCATTCTCAGTCCAGCGAGGAGCGCTTCGTATTCTGCTTCATTGTTTGACGCTGCGAAGTCAAACCTGATTGCGCAGTGAAATCGATGCCCTTCGGGCGTTATCAATATCACTCCCGCTCCAGCGTGGGATTCATTGGATGATCCATCCGTGAATAGCTTCCACGAAGGAGTCTCGTCTTGAGGCATGGGTGCGTCAGGCTGTTTGCACAGCTCACTGTTGGGGAGTTCGGTGAACTCCGCAATAAAATCGGCCAAGGCTTGCCCTTTTATTGCTGCTCGCGGTGAATAATTTACATCGAACTGTCCTAATTCAACCGCCCATTTTAACAGTCGTCCAGGCGCCTCAGGTTTTTGGAGGACTTGCCGAAGGGGCTGGTCGGTCAGAACTGTGATAGGATGGGCTTGGAAGTACGGACGCAACTTTCTGGAGGCTAGAATTAGGCAATATGCTAATCTTTCGATGGGTGGATATTTCAATTCTGCACCGATAAGCCTTTTGCTGACGTAGTAAACAACTTTCTGTACGCTTTCTTCCTCCCGTACTAGTACCGCACTAGCAGCAACTTCGGTAATCGCCAGATAAATATACAAAGCCTCTCCTTCGATTGGTTTTGATAGGATGGGAGGATGCGACATATGAGCTTTTAAGGTCTGGAATGCTTGCTCGCAATCTTCCGTCCATTCAAACTTCTTATTTCCCCTGAGTAGATTGAAGAATGGAACGCACTTGTCAGTTGATTTTGAGATGAATCTACTTAGGGCAGCGATCCTTCTGGTCAGGCTTTGAACATCCTTGATCTTTTCTGGCGACTTCATATCGATCAGGGCTTTTATCTTGTCGGGGTTGGCCTCGATTCCCCTTGAATTCACTATAAACCCCAAAAACTTTCCCGATCCGACTCCAAAGGAACATTTGAGGGGATTCAACTTCATTTGGTACTTGTTTAACACATCAAAGCATCTTCGCAAATCCGTCACATGTCCTTCAGCCTTCTTGGATTTTACCAGCATGTCATCCACATATACCTCCATGCTTATCCCAATTAGCTCTTTGAACATGTGGTTGACCAGTCGTTGGTAAGTTGCACCTGCGTTTTTTAGTCCGAAGGGCATTACTTTGTAACAATATAAGCCCGTATCGGTCCAAAAACTGGTGTGATCCTCGTCAGGGGGATGCATGCTGATCTGGTTGTAACCCGAATACGCGTCCATGAACGAGAGGATCTCATGTCCCGCAGTTGCATCGACTAGCTGGTCGATCCTCGGGAGTGGGAAGCAGTCTTTTGGGCAGGCTTTATTGAGGTCTGTAAAGTCCACACAGGTCCACCACTTGCCGTTAAGCTTGGGGACCAGCACCGGATTTGAGACCCACGACGGATAAAACGCTACCCTGATGAACCCATTTTCTTTAAGTCTTTCGACTTCTTCTTTTAAGGCCTTTGATCTATCTTTATCGAGCAGCCTTCTTTTCTGTTGCACCGGTGGAAAGGCTTTGTTTATGTTCAGGACATGGCTGATTACTGCAGGGTCTATCCCAACCATGTATTTATGCGACCAGGCGAAAACTTCCTGGTTCTCTTGCAAGAATCTCACCAGTGCCTGCTTTGTGGTAGGTTCTAAATTCTTCCCAACCCTCACGACTCTGGTTGGGTCTTTTTCATCGAGTTGGACCTCTTCCAGGTCCTCGATGGGTCCGACATTTTCTTCAAAATCCCCAAAGCGAGGATCCAAATCTATATCCTCACTTTGGGCAACACCCTATTTGGTAACTTTACCACCTGATTGGGTTTGTCTGTCTTCTGTCATCTGCAATCGTTCTGGGGTAGCGCTCCTCGACGCTCCACTTTTTGCCTTTGTGATCGAGGCGTTATAGCACTCCCTGGCTTCCCTTTGTTTTCCCAAAACGCATCCTACCCCTGCGCCCGTTGGGAACTTCATGGCTAGGTGCCACATGGAGATGATGGCCCTCAGCTCAACCAGTATGGGTCTTCCAATAACGGCGTTATACGCTGAAGGACAATCGACCACTACAAAAGTGGCGAGTGGTGTCCTTGAAGCAGGCGTTGTACCCGTTGTTACTGGGAGTTTGATCATGCCGGCTGGTGCGAGTCCTTCTCCAGAGAAGCCGTATATGGTTTGATTGCAGGGCTCCAAGTCCTTTATGGACAACTTCATGCGTTCCAGCGTTGATTTATACAGGATGTTCACTGAACTTCCTGTATCGACCAGTACTCTTTTTACCATCATATTGGCCATCTGGATATCCACGACCAACATATCAGAATGTGGGAACCGGACGTGCTGGGCATCGCCCTCAGAGAAGGTTATCCCATACTCCTCTGAGTGAGCCTTTTTCGGCGCGCGGTCCTCCACAGTCATCATCTCAATGTCCTGGTCGTGGCGTAGAGTTCGAGCATATCGTTCTCTGGCCTTTCCGCTATTTCCCGCGAGGTGCGGGCCTCCACAGATGGTTAAGAGCGTTCCGGCTACGGGGGCAGGCTGTAATGGTGGCGAGCGCTGGCGTGTGGACGTCTGCTCGTTGCCACCTGGAGCTTCTCATTGGGAAGTGCCCGAGGCCTGTACGTACCTTCTCAAGTGTCCTTGTCTTATAAGGAACTCGATTTCGTCTTTTAACTGGTTGCATTCATTAGTGTCATGTCCGTAGTCGTTATGGTAACGACAGAACTTGGTGGTGTCTCTTTTCGAAATGTCTTTTCGAATGGGCCCAGGTTTCTTGTAAGGCACACTAGAGCTTGTGGCCTGGTAAACCTCTCCCCAAGACTCGATGAGGGCAGTGTAATTAGTGAACCTAGGTTCATAACGATTACCCTTGGCTCGTTTATTGTCGGAGGTGGAAGGTTCGTTATATGGCCGTTTCCCACCATTTTTGCCATTACCGTTGCCGTTTTTATGACCTTTGTCGTTGCCATCAGGTTTGGAACCATTGGCGGCTTTGGAAGGTTCGGCGGCCATTTTACCCTTGTTCGAGGGTTTCCCATCGTCAGCAATGGCTTCCTCGAGTTTTATGTAACGATCGGCTCGATCCAAGAACTCTTGGGTCGTTTTAACTCCTTCCTTTCAGAGACTCTTCCAGAGGGGAGAGCAATGCTTTACCCCTGCGGTAATGGCCATCATCTTGCCTTCGTCTCCTACTGTTTTTGCTCCAGCCGCCGCCCTCATAAATCGCTGGACGTAGTCCTTCACTGACTCTCCGTCCTGCTGGCGGATCTCGACCAGTTGGTTTGCTTCGGTCGGGTGGACACGACCCGCGTAGAACTGTCTGTAGAACTCCCTTACGAACATTTCCCAGGAAATTATGCTTGCAGGTGGGAACTTAAAAAACCATTCCTGCGCGGCTTCAGAAAGTGTTGCAAGAAAGATCCTGCACCGAGCGTCTTCGGACACTTTCTGAATGTCCATCTGGATTTCAAACTTATTCACATGCGAGACGGGATCCCCGTATCCATCAAAGTTCGGGAGCGTAGGCATCTTGAACTTGCTGGGAGTCTCTGCGTTGGCTATCCTTTGGACAAAAGGAGTGCCTTTTCTTCTATCGTGGTCGATGTAAGAGGTCCTTCCCCCGACCAGCTGTTGCACAGCCTGATTCAGTGCGTCTATCTGGGCTTGCAATGCAGTAGGAATAGCTATGGTCTCTGCTGCTGGGGGGATGTTCTCACTGTGCTTCTCTCGACGATCGTTGAGTATGTCTCTCAGGTCTTCCTCCCTTCTCCGTTGCTCGCTACCTCCGAGCCGGTTGAAGACATTATTTTGCCTGGGTTGCCCCCCAGCATCTTGTCTATTTGGTTGGTCACCTTGAGGTATTTGGCACCTGCTTTTACCTCTATTTCCGTTCCTCCCATCAGCATTTCCCTTGCCTGAGTCAGCCTCGTTGTATCCGTGGCCATCTTTGAACCTTGATTGGCTGTGGTAAGATTGGCTGTTCCCTCTATTCCCGTCTCTGGCAAAAATGCCCCGAGCGTTAGAGGGTGGCCTGCGCTGGTCGTGATGTCCCCGTGCATTATCATGCCGTGGGGGTCAACGGACCGCAGAGCCTAACTCCGAGTCCCTCCTGTTACCAGGAGGGTAGTGACCTCTGTTCGCTTGGTGTGGCCCATCATTCTCACGGCGTCTAGGACTACGAGGCTGTCGCTCGGCCCTATTCTGCCTTTGCTGCGGGGGATTACTTCGAGCAGCTTGGGATGGTGGATTTGCCTCGGGGTCCAGTGGGACGTCGTCATGGGGCATCTGAGGCTGCTCGGGCCTTTGTGGACTTGAAGGATGGATTGGTGGGCTAGGATTGGGCCCCTCCTGAGGTGGCCCATTCTCAGGTTGGTTAGGCTGCGAGGCAGGTGCGGCCTGATTTCTTGCCAACAGCAAGGCTGCTTCGAGGGCTGCCATGTCCTCAGTCTGGCGGCGGTCCACCTCTGCTTGTCTCTCGCTCAACTCCGCCCGCTGACGATCAAGCTCCTGCTGCTGTCGCGCCATAACTTCTGCGGTGGTCTCTTGATTGGCCCTCAGACTAGCCAATTCTTCTTGCAACGCGCCCAGGGTGCTCTTCAGCGTCGCATCGTCCATTTCCTCCTCTTCAAAATCTAGTTGCGGCTCATCTTCCGCCATGCTTGCGGGTGGAGGAGGAGGTGGTGGATTCGACGGTGCAGCGGCGGCAGTCTGGCCAGCTTTCCTTCCTGCTTTCGCCATCAGTTTTCTTAACAACGATGAATCGTCCTCTCAATGAAAGCACCAGAATGTTGACCCACGATTTGGCCAACTGACACGGAGTCAAAATATGAATGATACGGACGAATATAGAGAATATAATGTAATGACGAAAGTAAAGAAAACACAGCAATTTATAGTGGTTCGGCCCCAGGATCTGGTAATGACCTACGTCCACTTATAATTATATTGATATGAAATCAGAAGTGTGATCAGAGAACTTGGGTTCAATGAGTTTCAGCACTTCACCTAAAGCAATACAAGTTTTCTAGGAGAAATTCTATCTCTCTATGATTTCTCAGCCAAAAGTCCCCTTCCCTTGAGCTATATCTTGCTATTTATAGGCTCAAGGAGGGTTACAGAATATTGTTACAGATATTATCCCCTGAAAAGTGGGATATTCAGAAGATTGCATGAGATAAATTCGGGATTCACAAAGATCTTCTCATAAATGTTGCTTTGCCAGCGGAACCACCGACCAGACTGGTCGTGGCAAAGACAGGCTTGTCCTGCTTCTGGTGTGTCTCCTGGTCGATACTCTAGCAGATGCTTCCAGGTATCAGCCACGTGTCAAGAAATTATTCGCCACGTCACAAATGCTAATTTACTGGATAACAGTGTATATGACGTAGTATTTAGCTACAAAAAATACAAAGTAAAATATATTATTGAATTATTATTGTTTGATTATATATACTTTAATAATAAATAAACTGTTAACTATTTTTTATATTTATATACATACCACTTTCTTCAAGCAAAGTGATGGTTGTGAATGTTCAATGTAATCAATCAACATCTTCATCAGATAATATCCACATGCCACATTATCTGGTTGATATGGACACTAATATTTAAATAAAATGTCAAACAATTAATATAAAGAATATTAGTAAAATTCAAGTATAGATTTTCAAAATAATTAAAGTCATAGTTACATACTTTCGGTTGCACAATTTCTATATTACTTGGAATATTGGGAGGTTTTGGTAGACTGGTCAGAAAAAAGTTGAAAGCATTGACTTTTATTACCACAATTTCTCCTATATTAGTAACCTAAACATATGTCAATCTAATCAAATAAGCACAACAAAGTTCAAATATAATAATAGAATACATAATTCTAGACAAAATCACGCAGCATTTCCCCTATAATAGTGATTTAACCATCTGTGAACAGCAATTCAAACAACACACAATAAGTTTCTTCCTTATAGCTCCGCAACACATAAACAAAATTTCCACAACCTACTTCACTAAAACACACAGTTCTCAACCTTCTATTATCACCGCAACACACAATTTTAATCTTAGAACCTACTTCACTTTGGATGAATATTTAAGATATTCAAACTCACCTAATAAAAGTTTAATAATACAAAAACAAGAAATAAGATAATGTATGTACATCTTGCAATTAATAGTACTAGATGACAAATTTACTTCACTTTGCAATGCCCTTAGCTATTAAATTCACAACTAACAAAATTAAATTATTTAATAAATAAAAGATTACTGAAATAATATCACTAAATAATTGGAATAACAATAACTTATTATTGCAGTTTTAGATACTTAAAAACCACACTAGTTAAAACAACAACCTACAAAAGTAAGTTAATTATTAAATAAAAGATTACTAAACAAATAAAAAAATATAACTATATATAATCAACCTACTTGAATGTTAATAAAATATTTAAAATATATATACAAATATATATAATTTTCGAATTAAACAGTAATATAAACTAAAAAAAATCATAAACATATATACATGAATTACTTATACCTATATACATGCAATTTAGTATGTAAAATTAAAATTAAATTATTTTCCTTATTTTACATATATATATACTTAATCAACCTAAAAATTAATTAAAAAATGTATAATTTTCGGATTAAATAGTAGAATTTTTTTTAAAAATAGTAAATAATGTGGTATCATCTTAAAATTAAATAATGTGGTATCTCTAATCTCTACAATAAAATTATTTATCATACTTTAAATAAATATTTCTAATAACCCCAGATATCATGTGTAAAAATGCAGAAAAATGATTTTTTTCTACCATTCTAACTATAATACATTGTTTTATTCTTGAACTCTTACCTCAAATATGCTTGAAATCAACTTTATCGAGCCAAAATTTGCCCAAAACCGCAACATACAAAACCCCTTAAAACTACAGAAAATAAACAAACAAAAAAATTATCCTAACTATTATACATTCATTTAATCTTAAAAACATACCTAAAATGAGTTTTTAGAGCCCAAAATCTGCCAAAATCATAATGAAATCGTCCAAAATCGCACCATTTTTAGAAAAAATATGTCGTTAGTGACTTTGGTTTGTGTGGCTCGGGGAAGAACAAGGAATAGGTTATATATTTAGGGGAGGCCTCTAACATCTCCCCTTGGTAGATGTGGAGACATCTAACATCTCCCCTGGGGAGACGTCTGATGTGGCACATCTTCCTAGGGGAGCCGTTAGATGTCTCCACATTTACCAAGAGGAGACGTTGGAGGCCTCCCAAAATCTGATATTTTATAAATTAATTATTTTATTCCAATTTTTTTAATTTATTTTCATTAACGTCACTCACCATTTATAATGACTTGCCCTTTTAGTCATAAACAATAAATTTTAATGACTTACACCCTTAGACTTAAAATATCCTTGAATACTTTTAATGTCTTACACCATTGGTGTAAGTCATTACAAGTAAAAAATATTGTAGTGAAAGCAGACATTGAGTTCCTATCTTAGAGCCTTCCTCCTAAATCCCGCCCACCACCTCAAATAATGAGATTGAATGAAATAACTCAATGGTTGGAGATGTATGCGGCTACACCTTCACAAGCTCCACCACCACGACTACACATGTTCGGAGATGACACACCTACACATGTTCCCCCGCCAATCCCGCCTCAATCTACATTTAGAAATGGCGCGTCTTCATCAGCACCTCTGCCACGATCTCCACCGCCCCCAGTCATTCAGCTTCTAGATGACTTAGACGATGATGATGCGATCAACTTATGATAAATTATATAGTTATATAAATAGTAGTGTTTATTTGTTTAAATAATATTAAGATAATTATTAATATTATATTGTATGTTCTATTTTCTTATCAATTAATGGATACTACAATTCTGATTTAAAATTTTATTATATATTAAATTTGATTGTTTTTAATTTTTGTTACATTATTTACGGTGAAAATATATTGAATTTACGGCGAATTGTTCGCCACAAATAAGAGTTAGACAAGACACATCAACCATTATTTGCGGTGAATAATAGGACTATTCGAGGCAAATTATTTAAAAATTTTGCCGCAATTAAGGGTCAATAACGACAAAATCCTTGCAACATATTTATTGATATTTGCAATAGGTTTTTTCACCGCAAATCATAACATTATTTACGGCGGGCATTTTGTTGAAAATTGAAAGTGATTCCTATGCCTAGGGTTTCAGCCATCTAGGGTTTCTAATTGTTGTACTAAATATTTTTTTGTTCTCTTTTGATTTGTTGGATGAAAAGGCATGATAAAAATTGTGAATTATTTTGTTATTATAAAAAATATATGTGGTTCGACAAAGAGAGAAAGAAATGACTTTTAATTTATGTTTTCTTTTTGTGAATAATTTTTATTATCTTGCTCTATGCATGCACTACACGAAACACATGTATTTTGAAGCGATACTATTTGCAACGACCTTTTTCTGCCGCATCTAATGGCATTATTTGTGGAAAAACTAGAATTTCGCTGCTAATAATCTTCAGAATGTTTTTATAGATTTATGGAACTATTTGCAGTGAAAGAGAATTATTTGCGACAAGTAGATCGCCACAAAAAGTGTTCAGATTTGGCAGGAAAAACTCTCGCCAATTTGATTCATTCACGAGAGTATCTGCATTATTTGCAGCAAAATTTAGGGTTATTTGTGGCAAAATTGGTCAACCATTCGGTGGGAAATGTTTGCAGTTATATTCATGAGGTTATTTGCGGTGAAATCATAAGTATTTTCGGCGACATGTTCGCCACAAATACTTTTGAATTTTTTATAATTTTTTTAACGTTTAAAATTAATAATTTTTCCATTAGTTAACTACAAAATAAAATTTATTTATTCAAGAAGTCAATAATTTTACAGAAAAATATAACATTAGTTTTACTCTTTTACTAAATGAAATTACTTTTGTTATCCAAAAAACAAGCATGGATGACATGGCAGACATTTGGTACACGTAGCTGGCATTTGGTAGAAGTATTGTTCAACCATCGACCAGAAAGATTTCTATGGCGCAACGCTCAATCGTTATATACAACCAGCTAGGTCGTATACTCGTTATATTTGGAGAAAATCTTATGCAGTTATGATCATATCCGAAATTATCTCCCATGATTTTCTGAGTATCCGATTATTTAGGAAAGAATATCTGTAACAAATTAATGTAATCTTCCTTGAGCCTATAAATAAAGAAAAATGGCTTAAGGAAGGGACTTTTGTCTTTCTAATTACTGGAGATTAGAGATTTACGAGTGAATTAGAGCTATCGCATTCGATATATTGTTTTGTTCTTCAGAGGTTGGTGAAAATCATTGAACCCTAATTCTTTGATCACTCCTTTGAAATATTATATCAATAACAGCTCAAGTGGACGTAGGTTATTACCAGATTCTGGGGCCGAACCACTATAAATTCTTGTGTGCTTTACTGTTTTTGTCATTATCTTCATTTCAACATATTTGTCCACATCAAGCATTTTTGACTCCGTGTCAGTTGACCAAAATCAGGGTCAACATTCTGGTGCTTTCATTGAGAGCTTTATATAATATTGTTGAAGTATCAATGGCGAAAACAACAAAGAAGACTGGACAGGCGGTTAGCGCTGCACCATCTGAACCGCCTCCACCTCCAAACCTGACCGAAGATGAGCCACATTTGGAATTCGATGAGGAAGAACTGGATTCTGAGACGCTGAGGAATACCCTGGGGGTATTGCAGGATGAACTGGCCAATCTGAGGGCCAACCAGGAGAGTGTTGCTGAGATTATGGCGCGGTAGCAACAAGAAATTGAGCGACAGCGCCAGGAATTAAGTGAAAGACAGGTGGAGATGGACCGTCGCCAGAGGGAGGCCATGGCAGCCCTCGAAGCAGCTTTACAGTTGGCTAGGAATCAGGTTGTACCTGCCTCACAGTCTGATCGACCTATAAATGGGCCACCCCAAAGGGGTCCTAATCTTAGCCCGCCGATCCAGCCCTCGAGCCCCCAAAGGCCCGAGCAGCCACCGATGCCTCAGGAATATGTCCCGCTGAGGGATCCTAAAGTGCAGCCTCCATCCTAGGCTGATCACGGCAATCCCCCACAATCAAGGCAGAATAGGGCCGGGCAGCAGCCCCGCAGTCCTAGATGCCATAGGGTCGAAGAGCCTAACCCTCCGAGAAGAGGATAGCGTCCTTCTGGTAACAGAAGGAACTCAGAGATAAGCTCTGCGGTCTGTGGACCCCCACGACATAATAATGCACGGGGACCTACTGACCAACGCAGGCCATCCTCTAAGGCTCGGGAGGTTCCAGCCAGGGAAGGCAACCGAGGGAACAGTCGATCCCACCATAGCTAGTCGAGATTTAGAGATGGCCATGGTTACAATGAGGCCAACTCAGGCAAAGGAAATGCCGGTCGGAGAAATGAAGATAGAGGTGGGGGCAGAACCCCGCCACCTAGGGGGACCAACCCGAGAGACATGACACTGGGGGGCAGCCCAGACAAAATAACGTCTTTCACCGGCTTGGAGCTAGCGAGCAGTGGAGAAGAGACGAGGATTTAAGAGACGTACTCAACGATCACCGGAAATGGTACGATGAGTACGTTCCCCCAGCACTAGAGGCCCCAGCAATTCCCGAAGCCTTGCAAGCCCAAATAGACGCCCTGAACCAAGCAGTCACTACAACAAAACCCCCCTTCAATAACACATCATTATAATACTATTAAAAAAGTATTATAGTATATATAAAGTTAATGAGTAAAGTCACACGCGGCAAGTTAAAAAAAAAGCGGCAAGTGAAAAAAAAAGAGGCAAATTTTCCTTCTCATTTTCCCTATCTCGGACCGAAGTCTTCATCTCTTTCTCTCTCTGTCTCAGTCTTCATCTCTTTCTCATTTCCCCTATCTCGGACCGAAGTCTTCATCTCTTTCTCTCTGTCTCATTTTCCCTAGCTCAGACCGAACCATCTCTTTCTCTCTGTCTCATTTTCCCTTGCTCGGAACGAACTAGTCTTCATCTCTTTCTCTCTCTATCTCATTTTCCACCATATTTTCCTTCTCTCCTTTCTCTTCCTGCTATAACCATGACCACCTCCTCTTCCTCCTCTCTCGGACCGAACCACTGCCTCTCTCGGACCGAACCTCCTACTGGAGCCTCGACGAAGAAAAAAAAATGGAGCCAAAGTAAATCTCAAGATATATGCCTCCTCCTCATCATTTTCATCTCCATTTCAATTTTCATCTCAGAACCTAACAAAGGTTAGATCTTCCCTTGAGGTTTGATTTTTTTTTTTGGATATTTATGTTTTGATTGTTGTGTTCTGTTGTCTATGAGCTCAATATTTTTGTTTCTTCATCTCACTCTAATCACTTTTTGAGTATTTATGGTTTTGTTTTGAATATAATTTTTGGATTATACATGACATGAATATGAATAATTCTTACTAAATGGATTCGGGTGTTTATATATGTATGTATATATTGCTTAAACATGGGTATAATCGCATCTAATTTGTAAATAAGAGTTTTTGGATTGGTAGATTTCAATAAGAGTGTGGCCTATGTTGTGTTTGAATAGGAATGACATGGAATAGTTGTTTTTCTTTTTGGGTTTACAACATCTGATGTTTTTCATGAAACACAATTTGAAATTAATGTCTTCTAATTCACTGAATATTTCTATATGCCCTTTAATCTTTTTAGTGCTTGTACTTTGTATTGTGTTTAGTTATTAGTAATGACTGCTGAGATTAGATTCTTTGGTTAGATTAAACAGCTTTAGAAAATTCTTAGGATTTCCTTTCAAAGAAACACTTATATTACTATGTTCTGTACCTTTAGAGGATTTCGAGGATGAAGTCTCTCTTTTAATTGCTGGAGACTCATGGTTCTTGTTTTTGACAATGGATAATGATGTAGGATTTTTGAAATCTAATCACAACATAAAACTAAGAACCCACTTCTGAATTTTCTTATGTTGTTTGATCTAACCAAGGAATTATCTTTTGTTGCTGGTTTTAATGAAGTTTGAAGTGGTTTGGTGCTATTATCAGTAATCCTTCCATAACTTTAAATTTGTAGTGCACCAATTTTTTTTTTTTAGATTATTTAAATTTTGTGATTTATTTTATTTAAATGTTAAGTGTGATGAATTGTTTTATTTAAATATTGTTTATTTTATTTAGTTTTTGTTTGTTTTATTTGATTGTTTGTTATTTTATTTAATTGTTAGAATTGCTGGTATAATCTTTTGAACTTAAATTTGTTAATTGTTTGTTTGGTTAATTCATTTAATAAGTGAATAATTGTGTAACATGTTTATTTTACTATTAGTGTTACATTTTAAATAAGTGTGACAATTGAGGTAATTATGTGAGTTTTGGTTGAATGCACTAAGGTGCATGGTAGATAGTGATGCACCCTAGTGTTTTAGTGTGTGCTAGTATATGGTAATAAGGTGCACATGTGTGAATTTTCTACACATTTTAAATTACCATATATTATATATAATTGATTGATTTTATTTAGATGATAGAAAAAAAATATAAAGGATATGGCAAGTAAGTGGACGTGTGGTGTAGGGAAATGGAGTGATATATTTTTTCCATTATTTTCTATGGTAAATAAAGTTAATTGGATGAGGATAGACATTTTGGTAAACTACCATTTGACTCCAATCTTTTATAATAAAAGAAAAATAAAATGAATTAAAAGAAAATAAAATGAAGAAAGGAAACTTACCTTTTTTCTTTTATTTGGTCATTATGAGAGAGTTGAATAAAGGGGAAAGGAAAGGGAGAGGAGGGCATTCTTGTGTGGCTGTCGTGACCTAGAGAGAGAGGTAGAGAGAGAGAGTGTGGCGTGTAGAGAGAGAAGGAGAAGAAGAAAGAAAGGAAGAAAGAAGAAGAAGGAGAAGAGGAACCAAGTTTAGAGTATGTTTTTCTTGTATTTTTGTTTGTCCAATCTCTTTTCTTGATTATATGATTTTGACTTTGTTTATTTGTTGTGTGTGATTGGATTTCTTTCTCCTCCTCATGGTGGATTTTAACAAAAAAAAACCCTAGGCTTGAACAAGAGGTGTGAAGTTTGGGTGTTGATCATATTGTATTCTTGATTTTACAATCAAGAGAGGTTTAAAATCTATAACCCTAGTGTTATGATGTTCATGGATTGATGGAGTGTTTTCTTATTATTTTATGCATGATTTTATGTTGTTGGGTTTGATTTTTATGGTTGTGTAATAAGAATATGTGTAGTGATGATGAGTATTTGAAAAACATGAAAAGAATAGGTTATTTGTTTATTGTATGAGTTTCGGCCTAGAGGGGTATTCAAAAGCATGATTGTTATTTTTATTATGTTTTATGTCAATGAAAATTTTAGAAACATGATAGGTTGTGGCAAGATCTTGTATGAAGTTATGATGATTGGGATTTTTGGAATAATTGCATGATAATAATGTATTGAGAATATATGTAACACAAGATCAATGGTGGTTGTTGTTCATGACTTGTGAATAAGTTCTAAGGTGAATGATGAATTATTGTATACTCATGATGTGATTAAAATGGATAAAGAGGTTAGAAGCATGCTAGGGTTTGTGTTGAAATATTGTGCATAATTGAGCATGAATTTTGTGAATATAATGAAAGGAATAAATTTTATGATTTAATGTGCTTGCTGATTTTTGTACAAAAATGATGTTGTTCATGATGAGATTAATGTTTTGAGTGCTCAAATAAAGTTTGCAAATATTTTGATGTTTTAAGAAATCTAATGTGAAGTTTAATTATGCTTTGAAATGGTATTGTGTGTAAATAATTACCTACGGAATTTTTATTGAATTTTAGAAAAATATGAGGTTTTTATATTGAATATGGTGATTTTTAAAGATAAAATGATTGCTGGAATTTTTGTAAGAGAATGGGAAGTGTATTTTACTAAAATAAATTTGATGAATTTTTGGAACAAATTATTATCCTAAGTTATGGTAATATTGAAAAATGGTATTTTAAAATGGTATGAATGCATATTTTGATAAGTTATGATTTTCTTTATTTTGATTGAGAAAAATATTTAGATTCTATTTATTTGTGATTTTTAAAGAATTAAATAGTGGCTGAAAGTTTGGTTTAAAAGGTTTAAAAATGATTATTTAAATTGTCACATATGGATTTATGTTACATAAAACTAAGTCTTAAATAATTTAAAAAAATATATATTTTTCCCACACTTAAAAATATATTTTTCTCACATAATTTATGTAACACAATTAACCAATGTTAAAAATTTATTTTTCTAAAGAAACATATTAAAAATAGGTATTTTAATTAATCTCAAGCCTTTTGGTTAATTCTTTGTAATTTGAGATTGATGAATGAAATTGTCACATATTTTATTTTTAAGCTAAATCAAATTATTTTATAAAATAAAATAATGTTTTGAGGAATTTAATTAACCTAGAAATTTTAAGAAAAAATTAGCATGTTATATGTCTATTTATTTTAAACAATAAAAGTAAGAAATGTTGAATTATCGTTTTTAAAACGTCGCAATTACGTAATGTTCTCACGTATGCATGTTACATGCAAATCCACTTTTACGTCCAAAATTATGTTTATTATTCAACTATGTGGTTCTTATAAAAAGATCATGCATGTAAAATAGGTAAAATGAGCATTATTCTTCTATGGCCTTATGTGTAGTTAAGAATAATTGCGTGTTATGTGTAACTGTTATTATGTGTGCATGGCCCATGCACACATTAGTTGTATGGAAGGGAAAAATAGTAATTTTATGAACCTAAGAAATGTTGTTTTGATTATGATATAGGCTCGTTGAAAGGTTGTGAAATTTCTTAGCTTGGACCTGAGGTAAGGAAGTTAGATAGATTCTATGATTTTATGCTATGAATGGTAAGATTGTTGTATGAATGAATTGTTATGAATTATGAATGTCATAATGTGATGATATGTTGAATATGATATGTGTATGGATGTTAGATACATCAAACAAGTTACGATGTTAGATACATCAAACGAGTTACTATAGATAAAGACGTAACTCCTAGGGCGGACGCGCCGAGGTTATTCAAGGACCAAAGACTCTTGTTTACCTCATAGGGTGACATGGACAACTAGCGAGCCATGCTCATCATGTATGCTGTATGAATATGATTAGGGTGACATGGACAACTAGCGGGCCATGCTCATCATGTATGCTGTATGACTGTGATATGATGATATGTTACGATTACGTTATGATATGCAATGATGATATGTTACGATTATGTTATGATATGCCATGATGTTTTAGATGAACATTAGTGTTTGTATTTGTTGTATTCTTACTTTCTAATTGTTTGTACTTCCTTACTGGGCTTTTAGCTCACCCCCTTACTTTCCTTCCAGGTAGTAAATAGGATTTCTTTATGGCACGCGTGGTGACGTGAGGAGTTCTATCATCGTGGGGTGTATGGCGTTGGGTAATCCTATGGACGGAAAAACGATAATCATAGAACGCCATTTAAATTATGTTTTGTTTTAAGAGACTTTCCTAAATTATCAGTGGGACTCGGTTATTTAATTTTTGTTTCTTTGAACTTTGCATAAAAATCTATGTTTTCTTTTAAAACTAATGGCGCGAACTTGCATGGTTTTAAGCAATTCCCCACTGAGACTTTGATAATGAGTGGTATTCTTTATAAACTATGTTATGCAAATGTTTTGTAAGTATTAATCTAGGGCGTTCTTTACAAAATTTCAGCCAAATGTACTGAACTATTGTTGTGGCTGGAAAGCATCAATTCTATGTTTGTTTTGTTTCTAGACAGAGCAAAGGGAATTATTGGCTTTGATTTTCTTGTTCTTTTTTCACTTATTGTTTATGTTCTTGATTTTATAATTATCATTTTTCTTGCTCTCATTGGTTGTCCTAAGAATGAGGATAATGAAAAGTTGGGTTTCATTTCTTTGTTGTTTGTATTTTTGTAAGAAATCAGCATTCAGAGGCTGGGGTGATGTCTTTTATTTTATTTTTTGAGATGCAGAGGTGATGCTTTAAAAGTATTAATTATTATCAAATGAGTTGAGGTATTTTTTGAGCCAAATATTAGTTTGGTTTTGTGATTGGAGAATAGTGGAGTGTATGTATGTTGATGATCATATATTGCTATATCGTATAGAGAGAAAATGAACTCTAGTCTTGGTGTCTGGAGTGTAGAGAGATTTATTCTTCTTCTTTTTTTATGATAGACATACAAAAATTCAAATAAAGAAGACTATAACTTAACTATCCCAAAATTGAGAATAGTTTCTGGTATCCACCAATGTTATTCTAGTACTGACTTGCAAACTTTTTTCTCTCTTGGAAAGTGAAAGCAACTTTGACTATTCCAATTTGATATAGATTCCTTAACTTTTCAATACAACTCCAATCATAATACTAAATATTTATTTTTTAAGACAAGGAATAGTAACATTTCTTCAAAATATTACCATAAAAATCTTCATCGACAACTTACTTTTTTTTTTAAATAATAATCAAATAGTAACTAAAAAAAACCATTTTTAGCCCATTTTTTATTCTTTGATAATCAAATAATTGTACATGAAAATAAAAAAAGCATAGTAACACCTCCAATCAAAATGCTTTGTTCTTGTTGTTTGACAATCTCTTTTAAAGTGAAAGTGACTGTTTCTTTGTTTTGGTGACTCTGCTGAGCAGTTTGACCAAGTCAGCCAGCCAGCATCACTACTCTTAGACCGAAAAAATACAGAGGGAGTGAAAGAAATCATTGGTCATTTTAGTGATAAAAAACATCATAGAACAGCTCACCAAATCCAAAAAAGAAAAAGGAAAATAGAACTGGGACTTCATGAATGAATGGATTATATTTTTGACTGTTTTAGACCTCTCCCTGAAATCTCACTTTGTCATTCAAAATATGAATTAGGCTTCAGAGACAGTGAGAGTTGCAAAATACTGTCCTTACTCAGATAAGGTAACAAATAATAGGTTAGTATGGTATCCTCGATTTTTGATTGAAAACGAATGAGAGAAACAAAATAGTAAGGAAAGTATTATGGAAACTGGAAAGGCTTCTCAGATTAGCTGGAGGCTGATGCCATTGTCTTACATATGAATGGTCTAGAATCTGTGAAACTGAGACACTAAAACACTGCTAACAAAGAATAGCACCACATTAACTGAATCATTTATTACTCATGTAGAATAAATCCCAATCTTGAGTTTTGAACAGTGTAGTGTATGTATGTGTAAAGAACGCCCTAAGCTAATACTTATAAAACATTCGCATAACATAGTTTATAAAAGAATACCACTCATTATCAAAGTCTTAGTGGGGACTTTCTTAAAACCATGCAAGTTGGCGCCATTAGTTTTAAAAGAAAACATAAATTTTTATGCAAAGTTTAAAAGAAACAAAATTAAATAACTGAGTCCCACTGATAATTTAGGAAAGTCTCTTAAAACAAGACATAATTTAAATGGCGTTCTACGATGATCATTTTTCGTCCATAGGATTACCCCACGCCATACACCCCATGATGATAGAACTCCTCACGTCACCACGCGTGCCATAAAGAAATCCTATTTGCTACCTGGAAGGAAAGTAAGGGGGGTGAGCTAAAAGCCCAGTAAGGAAGTACAAACAAATAAGCAAGTAAGAATACAAAAAATACAAACAATAACGTTCATCTAAAACATCATGGTATATCAAAACATAATCGTAACATATCATCATTGCATATCATAACGTAATCGTAACATATCATCATTGCATATCATAACGTAATCGTAACATATCATCATATCACAATCATACAGCATACATGATGAGCATGGCTCACTAGTTTTCCATGTCACCCTATGAGGTAAACAGGAGTCTCTGGTCCTTGAATAACCTCGGCGCGTCTGTCCTAGGAGTTACGTCTCAATGTCCTTAGTACCTCGTTCGATGTATCTAACATCGTAATCTGTTTGATGTATCTAACATCGTAATCTGTTTGATGTATCTAACATCGTAACTTGTTTGATGTATCTAACATCCACACACATATCACATTCACATATCATCACATTACGACATTCATATTTCATAACAATTCATCCATCCAACAGTCTTACCATTCATAGCATAAAATCATAAAATCTATCTAACTTCCTTACCTCAGGTCCAAGCTAAGAAATTTTCATAATCTTTCAACGAGCCTATATCATAATCAAAACAACATTTCTTAGGTTCATAAAATTACTATTTTGCCCTTCCTTACAACTCGTGTGCATGGGCCATGCACACATAATAACAGTTACACATAACATGCAATTATTCTTAACTACACATAAAGCCATAAAAGAATAATGCTCATTTTACCTATTTTACATGCATGATCCTTTTATAAAAACCACATAGTTGAATAATAAACATAATTTTGGACGTAAAAGTGGAGTTGCATGTAACATGCATACGTGGGAACATTACGTAATTGTGACGTTTTCAAAAACGATAATTCTACATTTCTTACTTTTATTGTTTAAAAATAATAGACATATAACATGCTTTATTTTTCTTAAAATTTCTAAGTTGATTAAATTTCTCAAAACATTATTTTATTTTATAAAATAATTTGATTTAGCTTAACAATAAAATATGTGTCAATTTCATTCATTAATCTCAAATTACAAAGAATTAACCAAAAACTTGGAATTAATTAAAATACCTATTTTTAATATGTTTCTTTAGAAAAAAATAAATTTTATCATTATGTTACATAAATGATGTGAGAAAAAAATATTTTTAAGTGTGGAAAATATATTTTTATTAAAATTATTTAAGACTTAGTTTTATGTAGCATAAATCCATGTGTGACAATTAAATAACCATTTTTAACCTTTTTAAAACAAACTTTCAGCCACCATTTATTTTCTCCAAAATTACAAATAAATAGAATCTAAATATTTTTCTCAATCAAAATAAAGGAAAATCATAACTTATCAAAATATGCATTCATACTATTAAAAATACCATTTTTCAATATTACCATAACTTAGGAAAATAATTTGTTCCAAAAACTCATCAAATTCATTTTAGTGAAACTCACTTCACATTTTCTTACAAAAATTCCAGCAACTATTTTTATCTTTAAAAATCACCATATTCAATTTAAAAACTCATATTTTCTCAAAAATTCAATAAAAATTATGTAGGTAACTATTTGAGTAAAATATCATTTTAATGAGACTTAAAATACCCCTTTTAATTTCATAAAAGTGACATAACATCAAGGACATTACTTATGCATGCAAATCATTTTTTTATCAAACTTTTACCCAATTACTTACAAAAATCAGCAAGCTTAATTCCTCAAGAGATTCATCTTTTATCCCAAAAATTTCACATAAAATCATACATGTCCAAAATCTCATCATCCTCTTATTATATACATAATTCTAAGAATATTACTAACATATTCACATGAAATCTTATAAAACCAATTTTTCTATTCCATTGAATCTACACATGAAATCCAACAACAATAACAATGGCAAAAACATACATAAATTCATAAACACCATATCTCATAAACATGCCTTATAACAATCCTAACATATTTCTTATCATATTTATAAAATCATCATTTACCATTTTACATAAATCAAAGATTAAAAAGATAACCATAGCAATATAAACATAATATATATCCTCATTATAAACCCTATCAAATCCATTTTCTCAATCATACCCATGAACCCTTTTTAAACAAATCATATTCTCTTAAAAATACAAATCATAATCATCAATCCTACAATAATCAACCATTAGCATCACCATTAAAAACCTCAAAGATAAACCCATCAAAACCAATATATAGGCTAAGAAAGACCATTACCTCTCTTGATTGTAAAATCAAGAACACAATATGATCAACACCCAAACTTCACACCCCTTGTTCAAGCCTAGGGTTTTATTTGAAAACCACCATGAGGAGGAGAAAGAATCCAATCACACACAACAAATAAACAAAGTCCATAACATATAATCAAGAAAAGAGATTTGACAAACCAAAAATACAAGAAAACATACTCTAAAATGGGTTCCTCTTCACCTTCTTCTTCTTTCTTCCTTTCTTTCTTCTTCTCCCTCTCTCTCTACACGCCTCTCTCTCTCTCTCTCTCTCTCTCTCTCTCTAGGTCACGGCAGCCACAAGAAAATATGCCCTCTTCTTCTCTTCCTTCCCCCTTTATTCAACTCTCTCAATAAAGCCTCACCAACACAAAATGGTAAGTTTCCTTTTTCTATTTTATTTTCTCATAATTCCTTTTTATTTTTCTTTTATTATAAAGGATTGGAGTCAAATGGTAGTTTCCCAAAATGTCTATCCTCATCCAATTAACTTTTATTCTCCTTAGAAAATAATGGAAAAAAAAATATATCACTCCATTTCCTACACTACACGTCCACCACTTGCCATAACCTTTATTTGTTTTATTTATTTTTATTTAATTTCCTACTTATTAAAATAAAACTACCCAATAATATCAAATAAATGGCAATTATAAAATGTGTAGAAAATCCACACATGTGCACCTTATTACCATATACTAGCACACACTAAAACACTAGGGTGCATCACTATCTACCATGCACCTTAGTGCATTCAACCATAACTCACATAATTACCTCAATTATCACACTTATTTAAAATGTAGCACTAATAGAAAAATAAACATGTTACACAATTATTCACTTATTGAATTAATTAACCAAACAAACAATTAACAATTTTAAATTCAAAAGATTATACCAAACAATTCTAACAATTAAACAAACAATCAAATAAAACAAACAACAACTAAATAAAATAAACAATATTTAAATAAAACAATTCATCACAGTTAACATTTAAATAAAATAAATCACAAAAAAATTTTTGGGCCACTACAGTATGTTTATGTTTCTTTGTTTTTGTATTGGAGATATGATGTTTTAGTTTGACGCAACTATCATAGGAGTACAGAACTATTATTTTATGTTAAACTGATTTATCTTATGATTATGATTAAATAAAACATTTCACAGCCATAAATGGCTACTATAATATTTGGCTATATTGTTTTTATTAAATGGTCTCCATATAAGTTGGCTCACCATTTCGCAAGAGCCTCATGTTTCCAATCATATCGTGTTCTCAAAAGTGTTGATGTCTTTGATAGATGATTATTATGATTAACAAAGAGAAGTTTTGTTTACTAAAAAAAATGATAATGATATAGCTTTGAGGAGATAAGTTTTATGTACATAATGTGATTAGGTTTTTTTTGTATCAGCTGCTATAATTTGACCTGTGTATAGAAAAAATTCAAAATCAGCTTCAGAAATTTCACATGGGTCTTAGCAATATCATCACATTTTCTTGGGTCTTTGTAATAATATGGCTAAGACCCATATTTGGCAATTTTTAATCCATGTGAAAATTTTCTTATGGGATATTTTCTTAGGTTGAGTTTAAGTATTTATGTTGCTAGAATAATTGATTGTTGGATTAAAAATTTCATTTGCTTGATTATATTCATACAGTTCCTAACACAGACCACTCTTGCAATGGGGATTGGATCAGACTAGGTGCTGGTTCAATCAATATTCCATCTTCACTATGATGTTCTTTCCCTAGTCTATCTATAAGTACTTTGTTCAGTTTGTTCTTGATATATTGTCAATCCATTTTCCTCAATTTAAACCATTTTATTATACTTTATCTGATATAAGAACAGAGAAGTTGTCCATGAAAAATGTTTGGGTGCATGTGATACTCTTACCAATATGTTTGGTCTTTAATCTATATGAGAGTTTGCTTAATGTTTGGGACTGTAGAATGCCCTATTTTTTGTGTGTAAATTATAGTATTTTCTGTTATATATACTTAGGCAAGCAAGGCAGCATTTTTGTGAGACACTGAGAAATGAAGTTGGTTCAATCATTGGCATAACAATTGTCACACCTGGGCTCATTGGGACCAAAATCTCACGTGAACAGGTAGTAATTTATCAATTATATATGTATATGGATTTATATTCAATATATTTTTTGTGATGCATGAGTTTGTAACTTAATTTGTACTTAAATTGTAATTATGATTGGTCTGTGAAATCTGGCTGAACAGGACATAAATCTGGCTGAATGGAGAATAAAAGAACATCAACCATCCAAGAATGAAAACATATACAAGTTAAGCTAAAAATTAGGTCAGATTTTAGATCTCAAAAAATGCTAAGTAATTAGCTATTAAATGTTGTATGACTCTTCTCAATCATAAATGATAAACAAGTAATTGCTAGTCGGGGTTAAGCAAGTTTGGACTAGTTAAAACAGATGACATGTATAACAAGAGCCAATCACAACACAAGACTTCTGTAGTTGCTAAAAGATCATCACACTATCATGCATGTCTTTTGCCAATTATTCAAATTAGTTTTCATCGTTTTAAGTTTGTTCATGATTTTGGATGCCTCAAAATTTACGTTTTTGCTCAACTTTTCTTTTATGTTTACAAGAATTGCTCTGTTTTTCAGTTTACAAGAATTACTTTATATGCTTTTTTGGGGGGCTGATTTTCCCTTGACTTTTCCAGTAGAATTTACATTTGGGTTTTTGATTTCAGAGTGTTTTCTAACGATTTCAGTTTTTGGGTCTTGCTTACAATAATGATGTCTACATACCATAATCTTGATTTGGGAAGGACTGTTTTGGATTTGGTTGCTTGTGGCTGTTCATCCAACTCTTCATTCTACACCTATATATCTAATTAACTCGTAAGAAGCACGTCACTGTTTATAAGATATTCTAGGCAACTTGTGATTTTTTTTGTTGTTCTTTAATAAATTTTGATAGCAGAGATGAATTTCCTTTGTTGCAGCAATTTTGTGGAGGACTAGCTACAAGGTAAATTTTGTGGAGGAATAGCTTTTATAAATTTTGATAGCATAGATGTATTAAAGAGAAGGCTACAAAGCATTCTCAATAACACAGAATAAATGTGAGATGGATACAAGAGCCAATACGATGATGCTTACTTGGAGGGAATCATTAAGGTAATTTGCATAGTTTTATTTAAGTTCATAATTAGTTGTCTCCGTCTCATATATATATTTCATGATTCTCCATCCAGCTATTTAAGTATCTTGTTTGGTTAATAGAGATGGAGACACTTAAATCTAGAACTCACCATAGGATGATGTGAATCCTCTCTGTAAACTTGATCTGAAATCTTTTTGAGAGCTAATGCAAGTATTATTTTATTTTTGCATACCTGATCTTGCTACAAGTTTATATTTTTTATCCTCGTGCTTAGTTAAAATCACTCTGATTATTGCAGCAATCACAAGTGCATGTGCAAAGTGCATAGTTTGAGGTTTTCAAACAGGTTGCTGCATTTTTTTTATGCAATATTTTTTCATGGCAACTTTTCATTTGGCTAGAAAATAATTGCTGGAAAACTTGTTATATGTAGAAGTTGAACCTTGCATATAATTTTGATATTCCACTGCTCTGAAAATATTTGAAAACTGTTATACTCCAAATCCAAAAGTAATACTAATCCAAAAGAACAAAAAAGAACAGAATAAGTAAAGAATAAATGAAGTACCTAACTTATAATAACAAGAGTGGGCAGTAACCAAACAAATTAAGAACTGAAACAATTGCAGAAATGGAGCACCTGATTTTTTTTTTTAGGTACCATTTGATCTATATAATATACATGGATATATACATGTAACATCAGCCATACATTATATATCAATGAAAAATTGAAATAAATCTCTTGTTTCATATCAGGCAATGAGTCTATATTCCTCAGTATTACTATCTGCTATTGATATCTGATTTCCATGTCCAGGAGAGGATATTTTTGTATGCATCTGTTTGGCAATCTTGATATTATTATTTGATGATGAGGGTGAAAATAACTTAATAGCTTGTTGCTAAATTCTTATTTTCTTTCCCAATTTCCATGAGCTTAATTCATAGCTCCTACCAGTTTTTCTTCTGGGTTTATTCTGGCTATATAGTGGCTGTAGTTAAGGTGTTTGGTCAAAGGCAGATCTCTTTAATGCTTTAAATTTTGTTATCTATGTTTCTGTAAATCCGCTTGTATTCGGACCAATTGCAGCGGTGCAGGAAGGGACTCCTCTAACAGGTTCTGTCAACTCTCTTCTTTCTTTCTATTCAACTTTTTCTTTGTTATTATTGAATTGATTGAAAGCTGAAATAGTTATTATTGAGAAGATTGAATGCTGAAATAGATAATATAGAATTGAGCAGTGGGTTTATACTTTATATTTTTGTGAGTAATTGATGTGGTTATTGGTTTATATATTGCTTAATATCTTGTTTCCACTTGAGAAGATTCATTTGGACATTTGGTTTCAAATCTTTTATTTTGCTCAACTTTTCATTTTTAAAGCACACAAGTGTTTGGCGAAATGTGTCAGAGAATATTAAGAATATTTGATGTTTTGAACTTATTGTTTGTTTCACAAAATGTCTCAGAGAATTATAAGCATATTTTAAATGATTGTTTGTTTGAATAGTAAGAATGTCTCACAGAATATATATATATATATGTCATGATCTTTGTAATCAATCTCATTTTTACACACTAGAAAAAACTAAGATCAGTTGGGCAGTTTACAATTGGATTTTTGCCACCCGAAATATACATTGGTTTGGTTGAACACTATAATATACATGTGTACCTATAAGATACAAAATAAACATATAAGAATCTAATCTCACTTGGCTAGTGCTTGCTCATTTTTTTGTTCTGTTACCAGAAAAAATATTTGGACATGGAAGTAGTGTGTTTGAAAGTTTCAAACTTTGGATTCTTTTGGCTTTTATTGATTGTTGCTTTTACTAGTAGGCAGAAGTTAGGCCATGTAGATATTGTTGGGGGCTTCTATTTGGTCAAAAGGCACAGACAATTTATTGGCTTGATTGCTTCTAGGGTACTAGGATTTTTTGAGGTCCATTTTTAAAAAAAAAATATATGGATGTGGGTTATCTTGATACTAAATGGTATATACTAAATTTTGTGAACTTGTATAATTATTAATATTTATGTCATAGTAAGGTTTTCTAGTTAAAAGTAGATTTTAAGTCAGATTTTTCAATACTTGCTTCAGTACTTTTAATTTGTTTTTGTCTCTCTTCATAGTTTGATGCTGCAAAATTAAGAAAGCTAAGACCAAGTTTCATGCAGAACGAGGGCTCTGTTACTGCTGGCAATGCTTCAATCATAAGGTTCCCACCTCTCTCTTTCCCCCCGCCGCCAATGCTGAAAAAAAATTATTAACTTAGTGTGGCAATGCAATCAAATATATTGTTTCCTGTGCCTTCTGTTTAGAGGCTTGTACTATCTAAATACTCATTTACTTTCTTGTACATTTAAGCAACTGGTGTGCAACACTTACTGTAGTTTATGCTACAACAAAACTGGTTTGTTTTCTGTGGGCAGCCTTTTTCTTATTTTTATGTGTGTGTGACTAGGGTTTCAGATTTTAACTTGCCTTAATATGATTTGGTTTTTATCATGAATAGTGATGGTGCAGCTGCATTAGTCCTAGTGAGTGGAGAGAAGGCACTTCAACTTGGATTGCAAGTAATTGCAAAGATTAAGGGCTATGCTGATGCAGCTCAAGTACTCTAATGAATTGGCTTCCTAGTTCTATTTTACTGTTGCTGAAACATAGCTGAAAGAAGATTATCTTCGCAGGCACCTGAATTCTTTACAACTGCTCCAGCCCTTGTCATACCAAAATCTATTTCAAATGCTGGTTTAGATGCTTCTCAGATTGATTACTATGAAATAAATGAAGCGTTTTCTGTAAGATTTTAGTACTTGTAATCCCTATACTGTGAGTTTGGAGAAAACTAGATAATTTCTTTCAAGTTGATTTACTCTTAAGTCTAAAATGTATGCTATTTTAAATGTGATCACTCTTCCATTTTCTGCAATTTGTATAGTCATTCATCTGTCCACAATGAATTTCAGCTTTGCTCCATTTTGTCACTATCCTTATCTACATTTTTTTACTCTTCCAATTTCCAAATATCTCAGGAAAGCCTTAACGTACATGGTGGGGTTGTATCATTGGGACACCCATTAGGATGTAGTGGAGCTCGTATCTTGATCACATTGTTAGGGGTAATCTTGGTCACATCATAATGATTTTATACCGTTAAAAGAGTACACTATTTTTAGTTCTAAGTTCTTACCAGAATAAACTTAAATTGAAAGAATGATCATTAATACTCCATGATAAAATTTGTGTATATATCTTTACTTTTGCAGAACAATATATTCACAGCTAGATCAGCTTCTATCAGGGAGTAATTTTAAGTTCACAAGTTTATGGATTCAATTCAAGAGATGGAAGTCACACTTGGAAAACCTATAAGATTGGGACGATATTCAATATGCAAAGCGATGTTATATCCTCCTTGGAAGGCATTGGGGGCATAACTTCAGGCTGAGGGCAACCACGATTCATCAATAACTAACGTAAGTTTTGCTATCTTGGTTGACACCTTTTGCCAAAACATGCTTTTCACTTTCAATTTATGACAATTTTAATGTCTCTATGATGCAGGGAGGTTCTTAAGAAAGGCAGGAAGAAGATAGTTTTCTCAACATGAAGCAAGCAATGTTCTGAGGGCTCTAAGGACAGGTACATGAGAAAAAAAAAAAAGAAACAGTCTTATCATTCAGGGCATTGATTGATCTACCAAATCTAAGACTTTTTTTTTATTGAAGTATGTGTTTGATCTTCTTATTTTGTTTAGTTTTATTCTCTCTATTTATGAATTGCTTATTTCCATGTTCTAGCTTCACCATTCTTTCACCAACTAACCAATCCATATTTGTTCCAAGTCTGGCTTACCACAATCCCAGGTTTGTTTTACGTCTTCGAATATTATTCAATTTTTATAAAAATATTTACTTATAATAGTATGGTAGGACCTGTAGTAATTTGAGATTATTTTACATCTCTAAAGATGATTTTTCTTCTTCTTTTGTTTTTAATTAAAGCTTAAGCTCAAGTGCACATTTTTCTTCTATATGAGGTATTATAATATGAACTCAGTCCAATTTTTTGCATATTATTTTCAATATATATAGTTTGTTATGGTTGATATTCTTATTCATTGCTCACTTTGTTTTGACAGGCTTTATGTACATTAAAAATCTGAGACTGAAATTGTTTAGAATTCTATATTTCTGAAAGAAGCTCTTGATTTCCAATTATGATTTCAGATGATGATGATGATGATGTGGCACAGCTGCAAAGAAAGCCTCTGTTTTGGAAGACTGACTAGAGTTTCATTAAATGCCCAATTTCCACAAGTTTTATGCTCTACTAAATTCTTCAGGTGTGTTTAATTACTATTTATAGTTTGGGTTCACACTGGTAAATCACTTCTTATGTGTTTTTCTATATGTATTTTTCTCTCTAATGATCAGGAAACTATAAATTATCTAATATGAGGGTCTTGTAACATTTTCTTGGAATATTTTATAAGATATCCAAATTATGCAAGATCTGTTAATTGTTGTGGATTATAAAATGTGTTATATGTGCATATATAGCCTTATACTTTATAGCTTTTATGGCTTTCATCATTACACAGAAAAAACATGCAGAGTACTTAGGAACAACAATATCACTGGTACAATTCCATCGAATAACAGAGAGCTCCAACAGTTACAAAAACTGTAAGTTAATTAAGAAACTCAAAACTACCCTACTTGCACTATTAACTTTTCATGTTCACTCATGAAGTTGCACTTTTTTTTTAAAGAGATTTGAGCTTTAACAAGTTAAATGGACAGATTATAATAGTGATGTCATTGATTTCCTTCGAAGATCTGCTGCAATTGAGATTCATTGGTCAGGCTGCTGAGATACAGAAATTGCAAACCATGGCATGTATTATGTTTTCAGATTTATATCTTTTAGATGGTCAGTAGGTGGAGACTGGCCATCACTAGTAATCTTTGGTTAATTCTATAAATGCCATGTCACATTAAATTTATCCTTCTTAGTTCTAAGCAATGGAAACTGGTTCTATGTTTTTATATTCATTGATTCTTTTCAGTTGCGCAAAAAATCTGCCAAGTCTATGATGTTGTTTAAAACATAATCATATAGATCATTTAAAACTCCAAGTATTGGAATAGAAAGAGTAAATAATGAAATGAATAATTCTACCCAAGAGAAGGATGTGATTTCTAACAAAGAAACAGGACAAGCTAAGTGGAGCTCTTATTTGCAGTAGTGTATGTTAGTCATGTGCCTTTAATTGGATTGCTAGTTCAATATAGTGAATATTCAATGCTTTCCCTTCAATCTAAGTTCCAGCTTATGTGCGTGTGTGGTTTATTACTTTACACTACCCATATATATATAAATATATTTCCCTTCTGCTGAAGTTTCGTGTGTCAAGAATTTAAGATACAGTCTTTTCTTTTGTCAATTGGGATTCTCTGGCTTAGTGCACGTACCAAATTGATCTTTGATTTAAGTAAATTTACCTGCTCTACTATGCTTTTTTACTCTGGAAAAGGTGAAGTCCTGGAACAAATCACCATCATTATCATCTTTATCTTCTTGGATTTGCATTTATTGTGCCATTAGATATGAAACACGCATTTTATTGATTTTTCCTCTTTTTTATTTCTATTTAATATGATAAACATTTCCAAGTCTATACTTACTTTACATTTATTGAGAATGATATATTTGTTATCTTGATACATTTCACAAGCCTTGTTTTAAGTTGCATGTTTTGTTGCTTCAGTCGTTGTTTTGCATGGTAGTACATCTTGCTATACCCTGCTGTTTCGTCAAGTTTTGGAGTTATTACAAATTTAATTTTAACTTTATATGCTTACAGGTGGAAACTAGCTTAAGTCTTATGTTCTTAATAATAAAAGGACTTTTTTTACAATGTGCAGGTATATTGAGATGATTTCTTTGGAGCAATTCTTGACAACATTTGTAGTTGAGGCCTTTAGAATGGAAGAATGTATTTCACTAATTTTTGTATACATTTCTTGTTTTATATTTAGTGATAAAGGAATCTGAATTGGGCATAAATTATGTTGTGATATGATTTCTTAAGCCTAGACTAGTAGACTAAATATTGTAATTACATTTGAGTAATTAATAACAATCTATTTATCTTACCTTATTTGGCTTCAACTTTCATATTTGTTTTCCTAGTTTTGTGTAAGTAAAAAAAGATTATGTTTCTCTAAGCTAATATAACACAAATAATGTGTTATACTAAAGTGTAGTATAACACAAATAATGTGTTATACTAAAGTATAGTATAACACAAAATATGTGTTATACTAAAGTGTAGTATAACACAAAAAAAGTGTTATACTCAAGTGTAGTATAACACAAATTTATAAGTATTGAAATGTGTTATATAATCGACTATAAATAACATAATTAGACACTTATCTATTTATTAAAATAACACAGAAATTGTGTTATCGTTGACAGTATAATAACACATCTGTATAACAATGATAAAGTGTTATGTAAAGTACCCTGACCTACGATAACATAGTCGGTCTTAACACATCAAAAAGTGTTATGGTATGTTTTGATAACACATTTTTGTTGTTATTAAAAGCATTTTTTCTTGTAGTGAGTACAACAGCTGGTTGGGGGAAGGACGTCTCACATCGAGTACGATAGGAGAAGAGGCTCTCCTTTTGTTCAAAGGATAGCTATGACAGAAACTCCTAGCAAGTTTAAGATGCCTACGCTTCCAAACATTGACGGGTATGGTGATCCGATATCTCATGTCAACAAGTTTGAGATACAAATGGACATTCAGAAAGTGTCCGAAGACGCTCGGTGCAGGATCTTTCCTGCAACACTTTCTGATGTAGCACAGGAGTGGTTTTTCAAATTCCCTCCTGCAAGTATTGTTTCTTGGGAGATGTTCGTAAAAGAATTTTACGGACAATTCTATGCGGATCGTGTGCACCCAACTGAGGCGAATCAGCTGGTCGAGATACGCCAGTAGGAGGGAGAGCCACTGAAGGATTACGTCCAGTGCTTCATACGAGCAGCGACTGGAGCCAAAGCAGTGGGCGACGGGGGCAAGATAATTGCCCTAACTACGGGAGTTAGGCGCCGCATGCCTTTGTGGAGTAGCCTCAGAAAGCATGGAGTCAAGACTACTCAAGAATTTTTGGAACGAGCTGATCGTTACATTAAGTTCGAAGACGCCATTGCCAGCGAAGGGAAACCCCCAGGCAAGGATAAGGGGACTGCCGAGCCCGCCAAAGCCGCCAATGGGTCAAAACCCAACGGCAACGGAAAAGGCAATGGGAACGGTAAGGGCAATGGCAAGAATGGGGGGAAACGACCGCATAATGATCCTTTCACCTCTGACAATAAACGAGCCAAGGGCAATCGTTATGAACTTCGGTTCACTAACTACACTGCCCTTATTGAGTCTCGGGGAGAGGTTTATCAGGCCACGAGTTCTAGTGTGCCTTATAAAAAACCTGCTCCCATTCGAAAAGATATTTCGAAGAGAGACACTACCAAGTTCTGTCGTTATCATAACGACTACGGACATGATACAAATGAATGCAACCAGCTGAAGGATGAAATCGAGTTCCTTATTAGACAAGGAAACTTGAGAAGATATGTACGAGCCTAGGTAAATTCCCAACGATAGGCTCTAGGTGGCAACGAGCATGCGCCCGCTCGCCACCTTTGCAGCCTGACCCTGTACTTGGCACTTTACTCACCTTCTGCGGAGGCCCGCACCTCGCGGGAAGCAGTGGAAAGGCAAGGGAACGATATGCTCAGACCCTACGTCATGACCAGGACATCGAGATGATGACTGTGGAGGACAGGGCATCAAAGAAGGCTCGGTCAGAAGATGGTGAGATAACCTTCTCTGATAGTGACGCCCAGCATGTCCGGTTCCCACATTCCGATCCGCTGGTCATGGACGTTCAAATCGCCAACATGATGGTGAAAAGAGTACTAGTTGATACAGGAAGTTCAGTAAACATCCTGTACAAATCTTCGCTGGAATGCATGAAGTTGTCCATCAAGGACTTGGAGCCCTGCAACCAAACAATTTATGGCTTCTCAGGCAAGGGACTCGCCTCAGCAGGGTCAATCAGACTTCCAGTCACAGCAGGTACAGCGCCTGCTACTAGGACATTGCTCGCTACTTTTATAGTAGTCGATTGTCCTTCGGCGTACAATGCTGTCATTGGAAGGCCCATACTGGTTGATCTTCGGGCCGTCACCTCAGTATGGCACTTGTCCATGAATTTCCTGACAGACGCAGGGGTAGGACATGTGTTGGGAAATCAGAGAGAAGCAAGGGAGTGCTACAACACCTCAGTTACAAAGGAGAAGAAAGGAACATCGAAAGGCACTCCCCCAGATAGGTTGCAGATGCCAATTGATACACAAGCCCAATCCGGTGATGGACTCACCAAATAGGGTGTTTCCCAAAGTGAGGATAGGGATTTAGATCCTCGCTTTGGGGATTTTAAGGAAGATGTTGGACCCGTTGAGGACCTGAAAGAGGTCCAACTTGACGAAAAAGACCCGACCAGAGTTATGAAGGTCGGAAAAAACTTAGAAGCAACCACGAAGCATGCACTGGTGGAATTTTTGTGAAAGAACCAAGAAGTCTTTGCCTGGTCCCACAAAGACATGGCTGGGATAGATCCTGTAGTTATCAGCCATGTCCTGAACGTTGACAAGAGTTTTCCACCCGTGCTACAGAAAAGAAGGTTGCTCGATAAGGATAGATCGAAAGCCTTAAAAGAGGAAGTCGAAAGACTGAAGGAGAATGGGTTCATCAGGGTGGCATTTTATCCATCGTGGGTCTCTAATCCAGTACTGTTTCCCAAACCTAACGGAAAATGGCGAACCTGTGTGGATTTCACAGACCTCAATAAAGCCTGCCCAAAGGATTGCTTCCCACTCCCAAGGATCGACCAGCTGGTCGATGCAACTGCAGGACATGAGATCCTCTCCTTTATTGATGCATACTCAGGATACAATCAGATTAGTATGCATCCCCCTGATGAGGATCACACTAGCTTTCAGACCGATACAGGGTTATATTGTGATAAAGTAATGCCCTTCGGACTGAAAAACGCTGGTGCGACTTACCAGTGATTGGTCAACCACATGTTTAAGCAGTTAATCGGAGTAAACATGGAGGTGTACGTGGACGACATGCTTGTAAAGTCAGAAAAGGCAGAAGGACATGTAAAGGATTTACAAGAGTGTTTCAACATTCTGAACCAATATCAGATGAAGTTAAATCCTCTTAAATGTTCCTTCGGAGTAGGATCAGGGAAATTTTTTGGGTTCATTGTCAATTCAAGAGGAATCGAGGCCAACCCCGACAAGGTAAAAGCCCTGATTAACATGAAGAAGCCGATGAAAATCAAGGATGTGCAAAGTTTAACCGGAATAATCGCCGCACTAAGTAGATTCATTTCCAAGTCAATGGATAAATCCGTCCCTTTCATTAATCTACTTAGAGGCAACAAGAAGTTCAAATGGACAGGAGACTGTGAACAGGCTTTCCAGGCCTTAAAGGCCCACATGGCACAGCCTCCTGTGTTATCAAAACCCATGGACGGAGAAAATGTGTTCATTTACCTGGCAATCACCGAATTTGCTGCCAGTGCGGTGCTAGTACGAGAGGAAGAAGGTGTACAAAAGGCGGTTTACTATGTAAGCAAGAGGTTAATAGGGGCCGAATTAAGGTATCCTCCAATCGAAAGATTAGCCTATTTCTTTATCTTGGCCTCAAGGAAGTTACATCCTTACTTCCAAGCCCATCCCATCACAGTCTTAACTGACCAGCCCCTTTGGCAAGTTCTGCAAAATCCAGAGGCGGCTGGACGCTTATTAAAATGGGCAGTCGAACTCAGGCAGTTCGATATCACATATTCACCGCGAGCAGCAGTAAAAGGACAAGTCTTGGCTGACCTCATCACTGAATTCATTGAGCTCCCAGACGACGAGCAGTGCGAAAAACCTAGTGCGCCTGAGCCCCAAGTCAAAGCTCCTTCGTGGAAGTTATTCACAGACGGGTCGTCCAACGAATCTCACGCAGGAGCAGGAGTGATATTGATAACGCCGGAAGGGCATCGATTTCACTGCGCTATTAGGTTCGATTTAACCGCATCAAACAATGAGGCCGAATATGAAGCACTCCTCGTAGGACTAAGGTTAGCCAAAGACATGAGTATAAAAGTGCTTGATATCTACAGTGATTCACAACTGGTAGTGAATCAGGTCTTAGGGGAGTATCAGGCACGGGGCCTCAAAATGGTGGCCTACTTAAATAAAACTAGAGATTTTTTGGCGCAATTCGAGAAGTATACCCTCCATCAAATTCCCCGAGATCAGAATTCAAACGCAGATGCTTTAGCCAAACTCGCAAGTGCGAAAGATGCTGACACTTTGAACATAGTGCCAGTATAGAGATTATGCGAACCGAGCATACGAGTAGACGGAACCAGTATGGAAATTCGGATGGAGGATACATGGATGGCACCATACTTGGAGTATCTCACAAATGGTGTACTACCAGCAGATAGAAACAAAGCCAGAACTCTACAGAGACAAGCTGCTAGGTTCATACTGGTTGATGGTGTCCTTTACCGAAGAGGATACTCCATGACACTGCTCAGATGCATTACACCGGAAAAGGCTAAAGAACTCATGAGGGAAGTACATGAAGGCTTTTGTTGGGACCACGCTGGGGGGCAGAGCTTGTCAAAAAAGATTATGAGGCAGGGTTACTTCTGGCCGACTATGAACGAAGACTCAATGGAGTTAGTGCGAAAATGCGATAAGTGTCAAAGATTTTCGAAGATCCCATGCGTAGCTCCCAATGAATTAAAGCAGATGCAGAGTCCTTGGCCTTTCGCAGTATGGGGTATAGATTTAATTGGATCCCTGCCAACGGGAAAGGGTGGAGTAAAATACGTAGTCGTAGCAGTCAACTACTTCACCAAATGGGCTGAAGCTGAGCCGCTCGCTACCATAACGACCAAGAAAGTTCTTGACTTTGTCATCAAGAACATTGTTTGCCGTTATGCTTTGCCTCGAAAAATGTCTCAGACAACGGCACCCAGTTCGACAGTGACTTATTCACAGACTTCTGCGAGAGGCATGGAATCGTCAAAAGCTTTTCTTCAGTTGCGCATCCACAAGTAAATGGGCAAGTTGAAGCAGTGAATAAAATACTTAAAGATACCCTGAAGAAAATACTTGAAGACGCTAAAGGAGCATGGCCAGAACAGCTGCCTAAAGTACTCTGGTCGTATAGAACTTCTCATCGAACAGCGACAGGTCATACCCCATTTTCCTTAGCATACAGGTATGAAGCTATGTTGCCTGTCGAGTTAGATCCGCCTTGACATCGAAGAATTACATACGACCAGGACTAGAATAGCCAACTGATGATGGAGTCCCTAGACTCACTTAAAGAGAAACGGGAAAGAGCCCAACTCCGAGTAGCTGCGTACCAGCAAAAAGTCGCCCGATATTTTAACTCGAAAGTGAAAGAAAGAAAGTTCAACGTCAGAGACCTAGTACTACGACGAGTTTTCTTAAACACCCACGACCCAACTGCTGGAGTGCTCGGACCAAACAGGGAAGGACCTTATCAGATTGAGGAAGTCCTTCATCCAGGCACCTACAAGCTTGCACGCTTAAATGGAGATCTCGTTCCACGCTATTGGAACGGAGAACACCTACGCAAGTATTATCAAAAAACAACCCTTTTTAAAGGACTGGCTTGTATGAATTTTTACTTTTTACAAGTTGTGAAAAAGGGTTAGCCACGTTGTATGGCTAATCGCTTATAAGTGTAAGATCTTTTTAAGATCACTCATAAAGACATGTTTAGTCCATTTTAATACGAGAATTATAAGGGACTGTGCGCAGCCAGTCATTCTTGCCAACCTTTTTAAATTTTTTTTTACAAGTATTTTTTCATTATGTGTGTTGTTTTGCTGTATTATAAGTGTTACATTTCCTACCAAGCAGTAATGTTCGCACAGGTCGTGGTCAAGGCAAGTGACCAAGGACCTAAAGCTCCTCGATCACTTGGGGGGCATATAAGGTACATCGATAGCAAAGCATACTAAGAGGTATGTAAGCACATGAACAAAATGAGTGAAAGCATGCTACGGTACTTAGAGTATTTTTCAAAATTTATATTTTGTTAAATCAAGCCAAAATACTATGCTAAGTTCGGTCATACGAACAGATCTTATAATAGACAGAAATATTATAATATCAAAAGGCATTCTTTTACACCGCGAGCAGTACTGCTCGGATGTAATTGTTTAATTAAAAGTAAAAAGCTGCCCTTGCAGAACCAAAATCAAATTGTCTTTACAACACGACCCGTGGGCCATGAAAACGAAATAAAAAGAGAAAAATTCTTAAGGAGCTGGAGGGTCCTGAAGGTTGGGAGGAGTGCCTTGGTCAGCCGATGGACCAGCTTCAGCATCAGTGCCTTGGCCTTTTCTTCTTCTTCCAGCCGGATGGCGCACTGCGCCATCAGAGTCCTCTTCAAACGTTCGGACAGGTAGTCAAAGTTAGCCTCCCGGTTGTGCTTCCAGAATTCATAGAAGCAGAGGTGAGTGGCCTCCTTGTACTTCTTCAAATTCTTGGCCTCGGCCTCCTCGAGCTCCTGCACTCGTTTTTCAAGCTCCATCATCTCTTGCCTGCTGGCGATCAGATCAAGCTCAAGTTGAACGCATGCTTGAGTGTTGAGCCTGGCACTTTCCCTGAATTTTTCCCGGGATTCGTTGCTTTCTTCAGGGCATCTTGGGCGTCCAGAAGCTCCTTGGTGAGAGTAGCTTTGTCCTCGCACAAATTTTTTTTTCTGTTTGGACAGCTCCTTATTCTCCTCGAGGAGCTTGTTGTTGTCAACCTCAAGTGCTTGCTTAGTCTCGGCAAGCCTAGAGTCAAAGTTCTTTCCCCGAGAGACCAACGCCCTAACACGGCGCCAACCAGCAGTTAAAGTTAGCAGCCCCTGAAGATAGAGAATAAGATAAAGTAAGGACAAGAAATCAGAAATAAATGATAAAGTAACAGGAGAAAGCTTACGCTGACTATCTCATTCAGCCCTCTGTTGACGACCTGATCAGCCTCCATGGAGACAATTTCAGTAATGGCTTCCTGGCTGCATTTGTGCTTCGAGAGCTTATATATCCTCTCCCTGGCTGAGCCGACCACGAAGCTGGGCAGGGATCCTTCGGGCGAGGTGTTCAATGCCTCCTTGACAGGAACCTTGGAAGAAGACTGTGGATCAGCAGGAGTGGGAGTCGTCTACTTGGGGGAGAGCAGAGGTGGTGAGTTCTCTTTTGAGGGGGCAGTGGCTGGAACATCCTCTGTTCGAGCCTTCTTCGAGGGGGTCTTGCTGCTTTCCCCTTGAGCCCTCTTGCTATCCTTCTTCAGGATAGAAGAGGCAGCGGCAGCCTGGTAGTGCTCAAAAACATCTTCAGAGTCCATATCTGCACAAAAGGAAGCAATGCGAGCAATGAGACTAAATGATCACGCAAAGTAAAATAATGAAAGTAAAAGGATTACAAGTAGAGTACCCGCGCTACAACTACTGGTCGTAACATTATTTACTGAACTACCTAGTTCCTGGAAGAAATCTAAATTTAAGGAGGGGGCATTCTTAAAGTTTCCATCCCCATCAAATATATGAGAGGGAATTGGAAAATGGTTTAAAAGTGAGATTTGTATACCGTTTTCATCCAACCATTCGTCAGAAAGTTCGGTAGGCTCAGCAGCTTTTAGTTTTCTTCTGCCCTCGGGGGCCAAGGGTTTCTCTGTTCGGTGAGGGAGGGCAGGTTCCTTGATCGTAACCCCAGTTGGTCTCCTCCGCGGAGGAGATGCTTGGGGTTGCTGCTTGGGTTCCACTTCGACTTGGGCATTTTTTGCCGAAGGTTCGCTCGTCGCTGGTTGGGGATTCCAGAGGCCGGCCAACCTAAGGTTAGCCTCAGTAACTAAATTTTTTACACTCTTATCAGCATTCGGCATGCTGGCTAAGAGTGCCGCCCTTGACTCCATCCCTAGAGTTGGGATTGGACGTAACCATGGGCCTGGAACACAATGAAATGTCAAGACATTGTGGTAGAAAAACACTAAGCGAAGAAGCTAGTGACATAAGAATTTTTACCTCCTCGGGTGAAGGCCAAGTTGTCTGCGGCTAAGTCGGGAGTAAGGAAGTATTCCTGGTGATACCTCCCCACATTGGAGATGTCAGTAGTGTCGAACAAGAAAGTGTGCCCGGTTTCTTGATGACAAAAGTGGAAGAACCCCGTGCCTTCTTGGTTAGGGTTGGACTTAAGGTCAAAGAGAAAGTTTACCTCGTGGGGAGTGGGTTCTGGCCATTTTTTAAATTTGTAAAGGATATACAGTGCAGCAAGCATTCTATATCCATTTTGGGTAATTTGTAAGGGGGTAACTCCAAAGTAATTTTCCACCCCCTAGAAGAATGAGTGAAGAGGCAAAGTGGCGCCTGCCTCGATATGAAACCGCGACCAGGCGGTGTAGGCCCCGCCTGGCAGGTTGGCCCTCTAGTCGAGGGAAGGACTAACCAGGGTCACCCCTGTCAGTTTATACTTATTTAAGTAGTTGGCAATCATCCTGATCGTCACTCTACTCTGGGGAACAACATGCCACTCGACATCCGGCTGAGCAGCGTGTTGAGGACGGGCATGCCTTTGTACATTGGCGTCAGGAACGTTTTTGCCTCGACCACTGGTCGATGGGACATCTGCAGTAGGCTGGCCTGAGGAGTTAGGGATTTTCCTTTTTTGAGCTTTTGTTTTTGTTCTAGCCAATCTTTGGGTTGGAACTGGAGAAGTGTTTGGGCTAAGGCGAGAGAAAGGGATATCTGGTATCAGAGTAGAGGGGTTTTCTTGGCTCTCAAGCAGCTGAGCTAGGAGGTCGTCTTCAATGGGTCTTTCTCCTCCCCAAGGGTCTTGCATATGAACTGCAAACAGACAAAGGAGGAGATAAGACACATAGCCTGGGGAGTTACGTGGGAGATTGGGATAACATTGCTCGCGTCTATTGACCAGCAGCATCCTATCCATACGCTAAGTTTGGTGCTAGCAGTTTGAAAAACGGATCAAAAAGGAAATAAAACGTTTTCTAAAAAAAAACTTTTTCAACTTCTAAAGGGCAGGAAAAAACCCAGTTTTTTCAGCTAGCTTAAAGATTAAATTTTTATGTCGATCGTACGCCCTAAACCTATGATCCTTAGAACTAACTCCTAACTTATATAAAGCAGAAATACACTCTCTTACCAAGCATCAGATAGTTTATGCAAAATATTTATAAATTTCTACTCAAGAACGCCAGAAATCACAGAGCACAGTAACTACATGCATGGCATCACGAAAAGTTTGAAAGATCGAGAGATTACCTGGGGAAAGGTTGGAGATTCAGGAAAATAAAAATTTCGAGTCGGAAATATCTTCGGCAGGACGTCTGAATTGTTTCGAATTCTGGGCTCCGGAGCAAAGTTCTTGAAAGTTCTTGATTGAAATGGTGAGTAAACGATTATAAGAGAGATAAACAGGTTATTTATAGAGGCTGAAGTACAGCAAAAAGTGGCAATCATGACTTTCCCATTTTCAAAACGTGGGGGAGTGTATAAGCCGTCAAATTGGTTTCTTGAAAACCGAAAAGGCTTGATTAGACATAATTATGTCACGGTTTTCAAAAATGCATGAAGACTCTGACAGATTTCGTGGGGCATATGAACGGTTGTTTCCTTAAAGTTTCTTTATTGCTGGTCGCACTAAACAAACTTGGGGGGAAAATGTTATCCAAAAAACAGGCATGGATGACATGGCAGACATTTGGTACACGTAGCTGACATCTGGCAGAAGTATTGTTCAACCATCGACCAGAAAGATTTCTATGGCGCAACGCTCAATCGTTATATACGACTAGCTTGGTCATATACTCGTTATATTTGGAGAAAATCTTATGCAGTTATGATCATATCCGAAATTATCTCGCATGATTTCCTGAGTATCCGATTATTTAGGAAAGAATATCTGTAACAAATTAATGTAATCTTCCTTGAGCCTATAAATAGAGAAAAATGGCTCAAGGAAGGGACTTTTGGCTTTCTAATTACTGGAGATTAGAGATTTACGAGTGAATTAGAGCTACCGCATTCAATATATTGTTTTGTTCTTCAGAGGTTGGTGAAACTCATTGAACCCTAGTTCTTTTATTACTCCTTTGAAATATTATATCAATAACAGCTCAAGTGGACGTAGGTTATTACCAGATTCTGGGGCCGAACCACTATAAATTCTTGTGTGCTTTACTGTTTTTTGTCATTATCTTCATTTCAACATATTTGTCCACGTCAAGCATTTTTGACTCCATGTCAGTTGACCAAAATTAGGGTCAATAACTTTAAAAAATAATTAATCTTGGTGTTAATAGTATTTTTTTTGTTTTACTTTTCTTTCAATTTTTAATTCTTTCATTTTTTTGATTTTCCATTCTTGTAAACTCTTAAAATATTTTTTTAAAAAAAGAAATTCAATGTGGGGTTGATTAGCGGCGATCGAGACCGATCCATGCATTTTGAACACTAAAGTCAACAAGAACACTCTTGATTAGTACCGATTTTTATTCTTAGAATACCCTGAATAGTGTTCCCATTGTTGATTAGGTCCAGAATAGTTCGTAATCACTCAATGATGCCTGAGAGTACAACATATGGCTTAGAACGACGACGATCGAGAACGATCTCTACATTTTGAACAATAAAGTCAACAAGAACACTCTTGATTGGTACGATTATTATTCTTAGAACACCCTAAATAGCGATCCAAGTGTTGATTAGGTCCAGAATAGTACATAATCACTCAAGGATGCCTTAGAATACAAAATATAGGTGAGATCGACAGTGATCGAGAACAATCTGTGCATTTTGAATACTAAAGTCAACAAGAACACTCTTGATTAGTGCTGTTATTATTCATAAAACACCCCGAATAGCGATCTAACCGTTGATTAGATTCGGAATACTCCATAAGCCCATGCCACCCTTTGAGGTAAACATGAGTCTCTGGTCCTTGAATAACCTCGGCGCGTCCGCCCTTGGAGTTACGTCTTTATATCCTTAGTAACTCGAGTTACGTCTTCACATCCTTAGTAACCCATTTGTTGAGTCGCGTTCAACATGCTAACAACCATTACATATAACTCGGTTACGTCTTCATATCCTTAGTAACCTCTTTATTTGATGAGTCGCGTTCATCACGCTAACATCCATTCATATCATACATCATTCATACAAGCCAACATATCATCACATTATAGCATTTCATAACTCATAACATTTTCATTCATACAAACAGTCTTACCATTCATAGTATAAAAAATCATAAATTCTATCTAACTTCCTTACCTCAGGTCCAATCTAAGTAAAACCACAACTTCTCAACGAGCCTATACCATAATCAAAACGACATTTCTTAGCTCCACATAATTACTATTTTGCCCTCCCATATAACTCATGTGTGCATGGGCCATGCACACATGGTAGGAGTTACACACAACATACAAATATGCTTAATTAGACATAAGGTCATAAAAGAATAATGCTCATTCTACCTATATTGCATGTATGATCTTTCTATAAAAACTACATGGTTGCATAATAGACATAATTTTGGACGTAAAAGTGAATTTGCATGTAACATGCATACGTGGGAACATTGCGTAAATGTGACGTTTAAAACGATAATTTCATGCGTCTTACTTCTAACATTTTAAAAATAATAGACTTGTAGCATGTTTTGTTTACCATTGTTTATCTTCTTAAAGTTACTAGGTTGATTAAATCTCCCAAGACATTCTTTTCATTTCATAAAAACAATTTTATTTATCCATTAAAAATATATAAAAGACCCATTTATTATTTTTAAATTACAAAGAAAAGCAAAGGCTTGGAAATTATTTAAAAAAAAAAAAGAAAATACCTATGATTATCATGTCTCCTTAGAAAATAACAATTTATTTTAAGTTAATAGAATTACATAATTTGATGTGAGAAAAATAATAATTTTAAGTGTGGGAAAAATATATTTTGCTTGAATTATTTTTAATACTTAATTTTATGTAACATAAATTCATTTGTGAAAATTAAATAACTATTTTAAACTTTTTAAACTAAACTTTCAGCCATTATTTAAAAAATCACAAGTGAATTAAATCCAACATTTTTCTTAATCCAATTAAAAAAAATCATAACTTGTAAAATAATCACTCATATTATATAAAAAAAAATACCACTTTTAAATTTTACCATAGTTTAGGATATTAATTTATTTCAAAATATCAATAAAATTCCTTTTATTGAAACACACTTTACATTTTTAAACAAAATTCCAGCAATCAAATTTATCATTAAAATCACCATCCTTATTTTTAAAAAACTCACATTTTCTTAAAAATATAAAAAAAAATCTGTAGGTATTTATTTACACAAATATCATTTCAAGGCATAATTAAATTTCCCATCAAACTTCTTAAAACATCAAAACACTTGCAAATTTTATTTAAGCACTCAAAACATTATTCTCATCATAAATAACATCATTTTTGCAAAAAAAACAGCAAGCACAATTAATCATAAAATTCATTATATTCACAAAATTCATGCTTATTTATGTACAATATTCCAACACAAACCCTAGCATGCTTCTAACCTCTTTAACCATTTTAATCACACCATGAGCATACAATAATTCATCAATCACCTTGAAACTTATTCACAAGTCATGAACAAATAATCACCCTTGATCTTGTGTTAAATATACTCTCAATATATTATTACCATGCACTTATTCCAAAGAAAAAAAACATCATAACTTCATACAAGATCTTGCCACAACCTATCATGATCTCTAAGATTAAATTGACATTAAACATAAAAACAACAACCATCATGCTTTTGAATATCACCTTTAGGCCGAAATCCCCATAGCCAAAATAATCAAATCCTTTCATGTTATTTTTAAAAGAGATATTCATTATCATTTGTATATTTTCACATAGAGTCTTTAAGCCAAAACATACACATCATCAAATCATAGAAGATCTTTAAACAACATACCACATTTCAATAAGATTAATCATCTAATATATCAAAAGAGAACAAAACAATGAATCACTATTCTCAAACAATATTCTCCAAACCACAAGAAACCAAAGATAAAAACAATAACCATAAGACAAAAAGGTTCCCATTATACCTCTCTTCCTAGAACTCAAGGACAATAGTGACAATAACCCAAACTATGGCCACCACTTGTTCAAGCCTAGGGTTTCGAAACCCACATGAAGAAAAGAAAAAAAATGATCTTAGATTCAATAAGAGGTAGAAATTAACATCACTATGAACCAAAATACTTACCCTAGGGATTTCGAACACTAGCCTCCAATCCTCTTGCAACAAAATCCAAACCTATCATCACCATCATTTTTCCTTGCTTAGAATCAAGATGTAGAGGAGACAAAATATGATGCTATGAACCTTAACCCATACCTTAGGATCCCTAGCCTTGGCTTCTTCTTTCTTCTCCTTCTCTTCTCCTTCACGTTTTTCTTCTCCACCTCTCTCTCTAGAACTCACGAGCTATCCCTCTCCCTTCTCTCTAACCACACGGCAGCCACCAAGCCAAATGAGCCTTTAATCTCTTTCTTATTTTCTATTTAAATGCTTCAATCTTCAAAACCTAGCTAAGGAAAATGTAATTATCATTTTCCTTTATTTTCCCTAAATCAAAATATAATTCAATTAAAAATTATACTCAGCCAATCAATCCATTTTATCATTGACAGCACACTAAATCCTCTCTTGTCTTCCTTGGCTGTCCATGGCTAATAAAGGAAATAATGCTATTCTCGTAACTCTAGGGTGCTGAGACATGGGACTGGGTTTTGACCTATTTCTGTTACGGTTTAGGAAAAATTATATTCACAGAAAATGTAGATAATTTCATTAGCTTTCTAACAGTACAAGTTGTGTCTAAATTGGATATCCACAGCCCATGTTTTGCCAGTTTTACTGAGGCTGGGTCTAAGCTTACGGGAATTCAAAAATGACAACTCTATCATTTCTCACCATTTGTTTCCCAATATTTTTCTTGTGTGAACACAAGCCTCTTTATTTCCCTTTCTTTTTATTTTCTTTGTAAATCCCTTAATTAAATAAAAATATATAAACCAATAAAAGGAAATTAATGTATAGAAAACTATTGCATGCACACCATGCCACCATGCACATGCACATACTCAATCACTAGGGTGCATCACTACCTACCATGCACCTTAGTGCATTCAACCAAATCTCACATAATCACATTTTAAAAATAAAAATAATTACATATCATTTAACAATTAATTTCACAAAAATGCTACCAACAATTCTAACAATTAAATAAAATAACAAACCATTAAATACAACAAACAACAATTAAATAAAAATAAACAACATTTAAATAAAAAAAATCACCACACTTAACACTTAAATAAAATAAAACACAAAAATTTGGTGCACTACAATTATCCTCCACAATCAGCACTTTTCAGGAAGTTTTCCAAACCTTTTACTCATGTTTTCTCGTGCTTATCATTTTGTTATATTATAGCTATAGGGCTGTTAGAGTCGGGGCCACCGTTTAGGGTAGCTCTGGGTGTATTAGAATGGGAGAACAAATTGTTTGGGTTTTCTCGGATCCTCTTAGGTCCGGGTTGTCCCTGAACAAGCGGTAATAGGTCGACTTGGGAAAGCTTTAGAAAAACTCTTCTTATTTGTTCCCAATCAGGGTTCTACGAATCTTTAGTGATCCCGGATCTGATCCAGAGGGGACTCTTCCAAGCAGTTCGTAGGAGAGCCCCCGTACCTTAACCAACCTTTTTGGGTTTTGGTGCTAAGTTTGCTTTGTTCCCTTTTTTTCCCAAATCATCATCCATGAGTCATGGCATCACCCTCAATCCAGAAGAGTATGTCCCACACCAGTGGCAACACATGGGAGATGGACAGGGAGAAGAACCTATTCCGGAACTACTGGATGTTGGATATCCTGGAGAAGCATTTGGACGTGGAGTCGACTCTGGGACTATTTTATAACCGCCTAGCCAGAAAGAATGAAAAGTCTTAAACCAGCGTTGGCGAGTTTGGGGCCTGGAGCATGGGCCACATCAGCGCGGGAGCCACTCTCCCGCTCCATGATTATTTCGAGCAATTCCTAAAGTTCGTGGGGATCGGGCTTTTCTAGCTCCTTCCCCAAGCTTACAAACTTCTTGCGTGATGGCGCATTTTCTGCATGAAGATGGGGATCTCGGAGCTGACCCAAGCAGAGGTGTTGTACTTCTACAAGCTGGAGCCGCAGCTGAATGCCAAGGATAAGACCCGGGATGGCTTCTACAGACTGCAACCCTGTGGAAATTATCCTGCCCCCACCAGTTCTTGGAAGCATCCCCCGGTTGTCAGACATTATTGGTTTATGACATCCGGGTTCGACTTGGATAAGAATCCCACGCTGGTGATGGACTTCCAGCAAGTGTGTAAGTAATCTTTTTTCCTATTAGTTCAATTCGTTCTTTTCATTCTTACTATTATCTGATTTCGACTTACAGTCCCAAATGACAGGAACCTATGCCCAGACCCCTCTCACCCAGTAAATCCTTGACCAGAAGAAGTACTACGCCACTTTAAGCGCGGAAGATCTGGACGTAGGAGGCTACGTAAACACTGACAACCTACAAGTGGTTGGGATTTTGATGGGCAACCAAACCATTGTGGCCCCCAAACTCTGGGGGCTACAATGCAAAAAAGACCTGGCCTTGAGGGAGCAGCTGGCCCCGACCTGGGAGGACGCGACAAAGAAGTATAGGGAGCAAGTCCAACGGACGGAGAGGGCCGAATCTGAGGAGCTGGATGCCCTTTTTGAAGAGGCTCAGCCAAACACGGGGGCTCCTGGGCTAGTATATCGGGGCAAGGTAATTCAGCTTTGCTTTTGACTTATGCTCCCCATTCTGGGGACTTAGTTAGGGATAGACTAGTTTGTCAAGGCCGCCGATTCGGGGCCATTAGAGAAATGAGGCCTTCATCCCCCATCGTTGTCGACCTGAAGACTCTCATGTACTCATCCGGGTTCCTTCAATATGGTAACTTCCTAGACCTGGACGACATGGGAGATCGAATTCATTCCTTCGCTTTATGAGAATTGAGCCAAGCTCGAATTCTAGATAAGGGTTCGTCCTGGAGGACATTAGCCTAGTTTTTCTTTTGAATCACTTCTTATCCTGACTTGTATACTTTCCTCACTTTCTTTATGTTTGTCTATTTCAGAAGGTTCCGACATGTCTAATCCCGTGGCCAAGATGAAACAGGACCTTGAGGCCCGGGCAGCAAAGGCCAGGGCGTCGGCCAAGAAAGCCGCTAGAAGCGCGCCCAAGAACAAGGTGCTGGACGCGATTCTTGGGGGCTCAGTGCTCGAGCCGAACATAGTCGGGGAGGCCTCTGCCGCGATCCCTATCACAACGGTTCCTACCAAAACCGTCCCACCCCAAATTGTTCGACCTCCGGTCATTGACCAGGAGTAGGAACCTCTGGCAAGTCGAGGGGACAAGAAGAGGGTTGGTGAGTCCGCGAACCAAGCGAAGAGGGCCAAGATCAAGGACCTTTCCTTGGGTGAGAGTTCTTCCGGGGAAAGCATGTTCGCCACTTGGGAACTTTCAGAGGCTCCCATGCTCCCCGTCAATCCGACTCTTCCCTAAGAGGAGGAGATGATCTTGCGGGAAGAGCAGTCGAAGATGGTGTCCCAGACATGGGAAAACGGCCGGGGAAAGAGGGAGGAGGTTTACCGGCCCTTGACGATTCGTCATAAGGTTGAGTTTGCCGAGCGTCCAGTTGCTTTCAGTGCTCCTCAGCCGATCGTGGATCGACTCGTTGTCGAGACTGGGTTTCACCCCAAACTGGGGTAGGACAGAACCCCATTCACCGCGGACCTGCTGGAATAGGTTGGGACTACCATGTCCAATCTTCAGCTGAAACGGTATGCCACCTTGGCTAACCAAGATGCCCTGTTCATCTCCCAGGCTATCCGTCACTAGGCCACTGCTGTAAGTCATCTGTTCATACCTCCCTTTTTGTTTTTTGTATTTTTAATCCATATTTTTTCTAACTTTGATTTGTTCCAGGGCGCTCGTCTGGCCTACTAGAATGCCGACTTGGTGGCCGAGATGGCGATGAAGCTAGAGACGGGCCAGATAAAATTGGAGGGGCTATGAATCAGCGGGAAGCCCCTAAGGAATCCCTGGCAAAGGAGGAGGCCCAAGCCAAAGTGGACTGCGAAAGGGCCGCACGAGCTCGGTTCCAGCTTGAAGAGACTTTGTCCCGGAAGGAAGCTGAACAAACAAAGCTGGTGACTAGTCTGAAGGGGAAGCTTCTTCATGTTCAGGGCTCTGAGGCATCATCTAAGGCTCTCTTGGAGGCAGCCAAAGTCCAGTCTCGTAGGACCGGGAGAAGATCATCGCTCTTGAGTCTCGAATCCAGGGCTTGGACAGTCTTCTTCAGCAAGAGGTAAAAATGCATGAGGAGGCCCGTTAGGAGAAAGAGCAAGCATATGCCTTTTTGGAGGCCACCTTCGATGAGGCCATCTACATGGCCTGGCTCCCAGACAAGAACATGAACCTCCTGCTTTACCCCAATCCCGCTGCGAAGAGAGTCGAGTTCGAGGCTAAGGAGAAAGCTGATGCGGAGCCCTTGGCCGAGGAGGAGACTGATGGAGCCAACCCGGAGGCATCAGGGCACGACGAAGCCTAGGCTTGTGTCTTTTGCTTGTTTTTCTCTTTTTTTCTGTAAAATTTTTATGGACGCAGATACGTCAAAGACAATTTATATATTCGTGTTTACTTCATTTTTTTCACAAGTTTTTCCCGTTCGATTCTTTAGAATCTCACCAAGTACTTTACTACTTTGCCTGAATGAGTCAAATGTTCGATCCTGGTTCAAACGACCGGGACCATTTGGGAAAAGTTGTAGAAAACGTTTATCACGTCTGGGGACCATGTTCGGGCCTCTGTGGCCTGGAATGAGTCGCCTCGATTTCCTAATACGAACTCCAATGACCTGGACCATCGGAGATCTCTTTTGATTTTAACTTATTAACTCGCTTTAACCTCGCTGTTTGGGTTCCAACGGCCTGGGCTACTAGGGAGTTAATAATTGTCACCAAATTTATTTTTCCTAATTTTGGTGTTAAGGTTCCAACGGCATGGGCCATCAAGGATTAGTTAATAAGCTTATTTTTGACCTATGGGTAAGGTTCCCATGGCCTGGGCCATTTATAAGACTAATTTTATATAACTCATACATAGGACTCACATTCCAATGGTTCTGGGCCATTATAGGGAAGGCGAGGATAGGTATTTGATTGATTGGGACCTACGTTCGGTCGACCGATTTTTAGGTTTTTTTATACTCCCAAACCATGCTTGTTCGAGTCGGAACTAGGCCTGAGCCTTATGTCCTATTTGGTTTGCACCCCCAAGACCGTGTATATCTAGGTATGGGACTAGGCCTGAGCCTTAAGTCCTATTTGTTTTGCACCCCCCAGACCATGTATGTCTAGGTTAGGGACTAGGTCTGAGCCTTGCGTCCTATTGGGTTTGTACCCCCAGACCATGCCTGTCCGGGTTGGGACTAGGCCTTAGCCTTGTGTCCGTTTGTTATGAGTTAGGTTTCTGCTACCCCAATCTGTACGGTCTGAGCTAGGACTAAACTTTGTGTTTTGCATCCTGTTTGTTTTTATTCCCAAACTTGTTCGTATGAAAGGTTATAACCCCCCAAGTGAGCGAAGACTGTAGTCTTGGGTCACTTGTTTATTAAGACAGACGCGAAATTTCATTTCTTTATGATGTTTTGCACACATCATTTTTATTAAATAAGAAGTCGCCCTAAGGCATACGTTGTTTAAAAGAAGAATTAAAAATAGGAACATGCCCTTCTGACTATTGATAGTATCTACGGAGGTGTTCCGCGTTCCAAGCCTATGGAACCTCCGTTTCGTCAAGTCGCCTTAAGCGATATGTTCTCGAACATACTTCATGATGGATTTCGTATGGTCCTTCCCAGTTTGGGCCCAGAACCCCCACTCCCAGATCATGGGTTGCAGGGAAGACTCTTCCCAGGACCAGATCGCCAGTTTGAAACCTTTGGCTCCAAACTTTGGAGTTAAAATGCCGAGCAATCTTGCCTCGGTACATCTTCAGCTGAACCTGGGATTCTTCCCAGATCTCCTCAATGAGTTCTAAAGATTCTTGGAGTAGGGCGTGGTTCTGGGTGGGATCGTACGTGTCCCTTCTGTGGGATGGGACAGCTGTATCCACTGGGATGACTGCTTCGTATCTGTATACCATGGAGTAGGGAGTGTGTCCGGTAGACGTTCTTTCGGTGGTCCAGTATGCCAATAATACGCGGGGTAGCTCCTCCGGCCACTTGCTTTTCCAGGCTTGAAGTTTTTTCTTCAATGTTCCCTTCAAGATCTTGTTCATGGCCTCTGTTTGCCCGTTTTCTTGAGGTCTGGCGATCGCGGAGAAGCTTTTGATGATGACATGCCTTTCACAAAAGTCAGTGAAATGGACCCTGTCAAATTGCTACCCGATGTCAGACACATTCTGGCAGGGGAGGCCATATCGGCACACAATGTTGTTGATGATGAAGTCCAGGGCCCTTTTTGAGGTGATGGTGTTCATGGGTACCACCTCAACCCACATTGTGTAATAATCGATGGCCATGTTAGCATATTTCACACCACCCTTTCTGGTCGGGAGCGGCCCTACTAGGTCGATACCTCACACAACGAAAGGTCAGGGACTCGTCATCAAGGTTATTTTAGTTAGAGGGGCTCACGGGGTCTTCGCGTACCTTTGGCACTGTTCGCACTTGCAGAGATAATCGACACAGTTCTTCTTCATGGTTGGCCAAAAATATCCTTACCTTAGGATTTTCTTGGACAGGCTGAGTCTGGCCGTGTGTTCTTCGCAAAAGCCTTCGTGCACATCATGCATGATTGCACTCATTTCGGTCCCGGATACGCATAAGAGGTATGGCACTGATAGCCCTCTGTGATAGAGTTTACCTTCCATCATGATGTATCTGGGGGCCTGCTACTAATGTTTCCTGGCTATTGCCCTGTCCGTGGGCAACCCCTCAGTTGTTAGGTATTGGATGATAGGTCCCATCCATGACGTGGAGTAGTCTATAGCATTGATCGTGGGGGATCGAATACTTGGTGTGGGGAGATGGTTAACCAGGACAAGCCCGAAGAGCTCTGCCTCAGCATCCATGGCAAGTTTTACTAATGTGTCTGCAAACACATTTTGTTCCCTGGGGATCTGGCGGATGGAATATTTCTTAAAAGATAGAAGCAAACTCTTGAGTTCGTGTCACATAAGCTGCCATCTTTTCCCTTTTTGTTTGGTATTCCCTTGAGATTTGTCTGACAACAATTGGGAGTCGCCATAGACCTCCAGACTCACGACCCCTACTTCCTGGGCCAAGCGCAATCCGGCCAACATGGCCTCATGCTCGGCCTCGTTGTTCGGTGCATTGAACTGGAATCCCAGGGCACTTTGTAACTGGTGTCCTTGTGGTGACACTAGGATGACCTTGGCTGCTGTTCCATTTTCATTCGAGGCTCTGTCTACGAAAACCTTCCACAAGGGTACCGTGGGATCGATGGGATCGTCATGTTCAGCGATCCCGGTGCACTCCACGATGAAGTCGGCCAAGGCCTGCCCTTTGATTGATATTCTTTGGACATACTTAATGTCGAACTCACTCAATTCCATGGCCCACTTCAGGAGTCTCCTCGATGATTTAGGCTTTTGTAACACTTGCCGTAATGGATGGTTGGTTAGTACTCTTATGGCATGGGCTTGAAAGTAAGGCCTAAGCTTCCGAGATGCAATTAGTAAACAAAACGTCAAATTTTTGATTAGCAGGTATCGTGGCTCTGCACCCAATAACCTCTTGTTTATGTAATAGACTGGGAGCTGGGCCTTATCTTCTTCTCGAACGAGCGCGACAGTGATGCCATGTTCGGTCACGGCCAAATAGAGGTACACCGGCTCTCCATCCACTGGCTTTGCTAAGATTAGCACTCAGGCCAGATTCTCTTTCAGTCTCTGGATAGCCTCTTCGCATTCGGCTGACCATTCGAACCTTTGGCTTCCCCGAAGGATGATGAAGAACGGGATGCATTTGTCCGTGGCTTTCGAAACAAAATGGCTCAGGGTGGCTATTTGCCCTGTCAAGCTCTGAATGTCTTTGTGCTACTGTGGCGAGGGCATGTCGATCAATGCTTTGATCTTCTCCAGGTTGGCCTCTATTCCTCGATAGCTTACTATGAAGCCCAGGAACATTCCGGATGCCACACAAAAAGTGCACTTCTTGGGGTTCAACTTCATCCCGATAGCGAAAGCTTCTACCAAATCATCGGCGTGTCCTCTGGAGGTTTGGACTTGACCAACATGTCGTCTATATAAACCTCTATATTCCTTCAAAACTGGGCTTGGAACATTCTGTTGATGAGCCTTTGATACGTGGCTATGACATTTTTTAGTCCGAAAGGCATGACGATGTAGCAGTACACCCCCTTGTCGGTTTGGAAGTTGGTGTGTTCCTGATCCGCTACGTGCATTGAGATCTGCTTGTAGCCTGAATAGGCATCCATGAAACTCAAGAGCTCATATCTGACTGCTGCATCTACAATTTGGTCAATCTGGGGTAGAGGGAAACAATCTTTGGGGCAGGCCTTGTTGAGGTTTGTGAAGTCGATGTACGTTCTCCACGTCCCGTTTGGCTTGGACACCAGCCCGGATTGGCTAGCCATACGGGATACAAAGCTTCCCGGATGAAGTTGATCGAGTATAATTTTTTAACTTTTAATTTGAGGGCCTCTGCCCTTTTCACCTCCAGAGGTCTCCGTTTCTGCTTGATCGGAGTCGCGCCCTCGTCGATGTTCAAGGTGTGGCAAATGATGTTGCGGTCGATCCCGATCATATCCAAATGAGACCAGGCCAGGATGTCCTGGTTCTATTTCACTCGGGCGATGATGGCGGCCCTGAACTCCGCATCCATGTTCTTCCCGACTTGAATTACCTTAGTCGAGTCTGTGTTGCTGATGCAGTCCTCTTCAATTTAATCCCGTTCGTCCTCCTCCCAAACCATCCTTTGTGTCGAGGGAGGGGGTGGAACTGGATCAACGTTTTCCACCTCAAGAGGTTCTTCGAGGACCATATAAATAGGTCATGTGGACACGTGGTAATATTTGCAGGCTCTCTTCTGATCTCCTCGACCGTTCCTACCCCTCTGTGGTCGCAGCGGAACATCATGCAAAGCTGGCGGATGGAAGTGATTCCACTGAAATCGACTAGTGTGGGTCGACCAAAGATGACGTTGTACACAGTTGGGTAGTCCACCACTACAATTGTACAAAATTTAAATGAGCCTTGGATCTCATTCCCCAGCATTATGGGCAGTAGAATCTCCGTTGAACCCGGGATGGTCCCCCCACGTGTGGCCTACCCAAAATGGTGGCTACGTGACCATATACTCGTGGGGGCGCGGTTATGGAGTTCAAGGGCATCCTGGGCTTGGGTGTCTGCACAATTGGGGCCCCCTGGGGGGCCTATGCTCCCGGGCATGTTGCGTATCCTCTCTGGGGAGGTTGGTACGCCCCAGATGCACCCGGGATCGCGGGTTGTCAGGGAACTATTGGCAATCCAGAATGCTTGCGGGCATCCTGACCCACTAGTGGAGGTGCCCTAGCTTGATCAAATTCTCAATTTCATCCTTCAGCTGATGACACTCCTTCGTCGAGTTACCCACATCTTTGTGATACGCACTCCTCTTGCTGGTGTCCCTAGAGTTCTTTCCCCCTTTGAACATAGGGGTGGGTTTCAGGTGGTGAACAGTCCTCTCCGTGGCCAGGTATATGTTTTCCCTATTATCCACTAAGTTGGTGTATTCTAAATATTGGGGCTCGTAGCCCCTTTTGCCCTTCTTAAAGGGCTCAGATCAGTTTTGTCCTTTCCCCGATCTCTTCCCTTAAGAGGGGTTTACGCTTTCCTCTGTCCGCCCCCCCCCCCTCCCATCTAGGACAGCTAGGCCCCACCGGGAGCAACACTGTACTCGACTGGTGCCATCCCATATCCAGAAAATGGGGTGGATTGGGTCGGCGCATACACTGACAACGTAGGACTGTAGACTGTTGGGACTGCGAAAGCCATTCTGGGAGTACCCGTCGATCCTAGCGCTATCGGGGGAGTTAGATATTGTATCCCATACCTCTAAAAGGTTTGGGCGCTTGACTAGGGTGCCAGCTACCATTCGAATGCCACGATTCGGGCCTCCTCCTAGTTGATAAAACCTTGTGCCCTTCTTATAAACTCTTCGAGGGTAGTCTCCTTACTACGCTGCATGTCGTCCCAAAGAGGAGATTCGTCTCGGATGCCGGACTATAGGGCCACTAGGCGTTGCCCATCGTCGACCTTGGTTTTTGAGGCTTCCTCCATGAAGCACTTGTAACGACCCAACTATCTATGAAACTTAGGTCATTAAACCTACTAGACATAATAAACACAACTTTGAAAAGAACATACATAAGAAAATTCATAACTTTATTGAAAACTTTAAAGAAATAATATTTGTAATATATAAATGAGCTCATTGTTTTAAAATAAAACATAACTTTAAATAAAAATATTTACAAAGCTACATGCGGAAAAATACATAAAAACATAATTTTAAAGAGACTAAAAAAAACGTTGTCCTCGAATCGACACGCAGCCCATCCACTCCATTCACCTCCATACACACACCAAGCATCCAAGAATCCTTCCGCCTCTGCATCTATTTTCCTGCATCATACTAAAAGAAAAGGAGTAAGCCTAATGCCCAGCAAGGAAAAACTACTAACAACATAAACATACACATAAAATCATATCATAACATATGCTATAAACATATTATAACATATACTATATAAGACTATACTAATAATGGCCATTATGACATGTGATAAACCATCTACGTCCACTATCTAATAATTGAGGTAGGTTAGATCACATGTAGTGTATGATAACCCATCTACGTCCCCTGTCTAATATTTGAGGTAGGGTAAATCATAACATAACATATTAAAACATAAACTTATCATAACATATTAAACATATCATAACATAAAAGCATAACATATCATACAAACATACAAGATCTAGCCTATTTTCCTTACCAAAACTGGGATATGAGAAAAAATGCGGGACGTAGAACACTCCTAAAATCAGCAATAGAATAGTGAGTATTTCTAAAGGAAAAAGATGAAGAGAATAGAACTAAACCACCAAGAGAAAACTTACCGAAACGACACCTTAAGCTTAAAGAATTTAAAAACCTAACCAAAAAACCATAACCAAAGTTAGAACCTGAATGAATTAAACTTAAGAATAAGGGTACCTTTGTTGATCTTAAGGATTGGCCTAACTCCAATACTGAAATACTCTAATCCTTACTTTACAAATGTTTGATAAAGCTTAAGAATGATAAAGCTTTTTCTTTCCCAACCCAAGTGTATCACTCTTATGTTCTCACTAGCACATTGGAGTATGATCACAGCTGAAGAGTAAGTGAAAGGGCTGGGTACTAGGTCCTATTTATAAAGTTCTAGGAATAAAAATCTTCTATTAAAAAAATATTTACGTCCTTAAATAAACATGATTATGACAAGTGTCATACTCTTAGTGGTTCTGGAAGGTTCTAGATTTTCTAGATCTTTCTTCTATTTAAAAAAAATATATTTAATTTCATTCTAATTATAATCCAAATTTAAATTGAAATAAAATAGAATCCTAACTTCTAACTTTCTAAATCTCGTAACCCTAAACTCACCTATAGTAAAATCAACATAACTAGAGCTGTAGAAGTCCGATTTAGACTATCTTTATACCTTTAGAAATATAATTCAATTATCTTAAACTTTCGGGAAATATTATTTTTCGAAAATCATAACATAACTGAGTCAAAAATAGGTTGAAAGTTACGGTACCTTAAAGTTACGGAAAATATATTTAATTATCTAATTAACAATCTAATCCACAAATAAACAAGATTGTGACAAATGTCATGCTCCTAATGCACATGACAAGTGTCATGTTCTTATTAATTCTATCTAAACCTTATAGTATAATAAATAACATCTTTATAATCAGCTATATTAATCAAACCTTATGTTATAATTAATATTCTTAAACTATAGGTTAAACTTATAAAATCTATAAGTGTTGCTACGAGTGTTCAACTAAGTCCCAGTTTGAACCAAAAAATCCACGAAATTTAAAATACTACAACTACTACTAGCTAGCTAACTAAGTAAACATTCCGGGACAATACAATTCTCCTCTACTACAAAGAATTTCGTCCCCGAAATTTACTTACCAAACAATTCCTGATACTCAGCTTGCATGTCCTCCTCCAACTCCCACGTTGCCTCCCGTTCAAAAATATTTCTCCATAGGACCTTGACTATCGGAATACTCTTAGACCGTAATTCTTTCACCCCTTTATCTAGGATGCTAAACGGCTGTTCCTCGTAACTCAAGTCTTTCTGGAGTGCTATCATATCATACTTGAGGACGCGAGATGGGTCTGACACATATCTACGCAACATTGAGATGTGGAACACATTGTGACTATCTGCTAAAGATGGCAGTAGGGCTAATCTATATGCAACTGCTCCCACTTTGTCCAATATCTCAAAAGGACTTATAAACCTGGGACTTAGCTTGCCTTTCTTCCTGAACCACTTCACACCTTTCATAGGAGATATTCTTAAGAAAACTTGATCTCCGACATTGAATTCCATATCATGTGTCTTGGCATCCGCATAACTTTTCTGACGACTCTAAGCAGCGAGTATACACTGTCTAATCAGTGCTACTGCATCCTGAGCTTCTCTAACAGCTTCGGGTCCAAGTAGTTGCCTTTCTCCTACCTCATCCCAATGTAGCGGCGATCGACACCTCCTTCCATAAAGTAGCTCGTAAGGTGCCATCCCGATCATTGACTGGTAGCTATTGTTGTAGGAGAACTCTATCAGTGGCAAATTCTTACTCCATGATCCTCCAAAATCAAGTACATAAGCACGCAACATGTCTTCTAAATTATGTATGGTACGCTCGGACTGACCGCCTGTTTGAGGATGAAATGTTGTACTAAGACTTAACTTGGTACCCATAGCTTGCTACAAGCTTCTCCAAAATCTCGATGTAAACACCGATCCTCTATCGGACACTATTGTCTTGGAGATTCCATGCAGTCTTACTATCTCTTGAACATAAATATCTGCATATTGCTCAGCCGTGCATGAAGTCTTGATAGGTAGAAAATGAGCTGACTTAGTTAATCTATCTATTACTACCCAAGCCGAGTCGTGTTGCTTATTCGTGCGAGGCAAACCCGTCACGAAATCCATTGCTATGTCGTCCCATTTCCATTCTGGAATGCTGAGTGGTTGCAATAAGCGTGCAGGCCGCTGATGTTCTGCTTTCAGTTACTGGCACACAAAACATTTAGACACGTACTCCGCTATATCCTTCTTCATTCCTGGCCACCAATACATTGCCTTGATGTCGTGAGTCATCTTGGTCGACCCTGGGTGAACTGAGTATGGGGTATTGTGCGCTTCTTCTAGAATCTTCACCTTAATCCCTTGATCATTTCGCACGCATACCCGATCCTTATATCTTAATAACCCTTGACGGGATATTGAGAAATCTGTGGCCTTCCCTTCTCTAACTACATCCATATGTGTTACTAACCTGTCATCATGCACTTGCCCATTCCGTATATCTTCTAACAGACTTGACTGAATGGACAAGTTAGCCAGTTTACCAATGACTATTTCTATTCCAGCATTGATCAGCTCCTGCGATAACGGCTTTTCTATTCTAGCTAACGCTGCTAGACTTCAATAATCCTTTCTACTTAGCACATAAGCAACTACGTTTGCCTTTCCTGGGTGGTATAAAATTTCACAGTCATAACCTTTCACTAGCTCTAACCACCTGCACTGCCTCATGTTGAGCTCCTTCTAAGTGAAGAAATACTTTAGGCTTTTGTGGTCCGTATAGATCTCACACCGTTCTCCATAAATATAGTGGCGCCAGATTTTTAACACAAAGACCACCACTGCCAACTCCATATCGTGAGTTGAATAGCATTGCTCGTACTCCTTCAATTGTCTTGAGGCGTAGGCTATCACCTTGTCATTCTGCATCAGCACACAACCCAACCCTTGCTTCGACGCATCGCAATAGACTACAAACTTGTCATTGGGTGTCGGCACACAATGTACTGGTGCTGAGCATAGCTTATCTTTAAGCAACTGGAAACTTTCTTCACACTTATCATTCTAGTTGAACCTCTGCTGCTTCCAAGTCATGTTGGTGAATGGAGTAGCTATCTTGGAAAACCTTCTACAAACCTCTGATAATAGCCTGCTAATCCCAAAAAGCTTCTTACTTCTGACGCATTCTTTGGTCTTGGCCAATCCTTCACAGCCTCTACTTTAGATGGATCTACAGTAATCCTGTCCTTGGATACTATGTGGCCGAGAAATACTACTTGTGAAAGCCAAAATTCGCACTTCTTGAACTTGGCGTAAAGCTGATGCTCCTTTAGTTGTAACAAGATTAACCTTAAATGTTTCTCGTGCTCAACTTCGTTCTTTGAGTACACCAAGATATCGTCAATGAATACAACAAAGAATTTATCCAAGTAGTCCTTAAAGACCCAATTCATTAAATCCATGAATGCGGCTGGAGCATTGGTAAGACTGAAATACATGACTAAAAACTCGTAATGCCCATAACGAGTTCTAAAGGTTGTCTTAGAAATGTCTTCTTCCTGTACCTTGAGCTGATGATACCCAGACCGTAAGTCAATCTTTGAAAACACGGTCGCACCTCGAAGTTGATCAAACAAGTCGTCAATTGGGGTAGCGGGTACTTATTCTTAATCGTCACCTTATTCAACTCGCGGTAATCTATGCACATCCGCATACTGCCATCCTTTTTCTTCACAAACAAAACCCGTGCTCCCCATGGTGAATGGCTCAGTCTGATGAAACCCAAGGCTAGAAGTTCTTGTAGCTGCGTCTTTAACTCCTTGAGTTCGGTAGGTGCCATCTAGTATGGTTCCTTGGAGATAGGCTCGGTGCCTGGTACTAGCTCGATTGTGAACTCAATTTCCCGCGTCAGCGGCAAACCTGGCAAGTCGTCAGGAAATACCTCTGGAAATTCCCTTACAATACGTACATCTCCGACCTTTAGTGGTGTTTCCTTTACCACATCTGTAACACTAGCTAAGAATGTGTGACATCCTTTTTCTATCAACTTCTGAGCTTTAAGTGATGAAATAAGCGGTGTGCGTAGACCTGAAATCTTTCCCATAAAACATAGCCTCTGGCCGTCAGGAGTCTCGAATATTACTTGCTTACGTTTGTAGTCAATGGTTGCGCTATGCCTTGCTAGCCAGTCCATTCCCAGTATCACGTTGAAGTCTTTAATCTCCAGTTCTATCAGGCCTCCTTCTAGTTCTACATCCTCTATCTTGATCGGTACGCCTCGTACTACCCGTGATGATAGGACTACTTCACCCGAAGGTAATTCTGTTACAAATCTAGTTCTAAATTTTTCACAAGGTTTGTCTAATTTCTCTATCATTCCTAAAGAGATATACGAATGAGTGGCTCCTGAATCAAATAATACATAACATTTATTATGGAGAATAGAAACCTGACCTGTAACTACTTTATTGCTAGCGTCAGCTTCTGCTTGGGTGAGAGCCAAAACTCTTATAGGAACCATCTTATCATCCTTTTTCCCCTATGAATTGAGCTGAGGACAGTCCTTCTTTCGGTGCCCTTCCTGACCATAGTTGTAGCATCCCTTGGTGTTTGTGTGGCACTCACCAGGATGTTTCTTTTGGCACTTAGCACACTGCGGGTACTCTACATAACCCAACCTATTTCCTCCATTGTTCGTCCGTGCACTCTTATCATTGTCGGACTGCTTGTTGTCAGAATGCCTTCTTTTCTGACTGTTATTGTTGTTGGACTGCTGGTTGTTGTTGTTGTAGTTGTTGTTCCGACCATTCTGGGGTTGACCTTACTGCTTAGGCTCAGGCTTACTAGCCTTCTCTTTACTAACGTTTGCCTGAAGCCTTTCCACTACTACTGCCGTTTCTATAACATCGGCATAAGTAGTATTCCCCGGGTTCGCTATCTTAACCCCTAGCTAGATCGTTGGTCGAAGTCCTCTAACGAACTTGTTCACCCTCAGAAAATCAGTTGGAACCATCTCAGATGCAAACTTAGCTAATCGGTCGAACTGTCGTGCATACTCTGCTACAGTCAAATTTCCTTACTTTAGACTAGTGAATTCCTCAACCCTTGAAGCAATGACAGCTGAATTGTAGTACTTTTTGTGGAACATCTCCACAAATCTAGTCCAAGTCATAGTGGTGACATCGTGAGTTTGCTATACTAGGTCCCACCATATTCTTGCATCCTTCTTTAGTAGAGACTAAACGCAAGATATGCGGTCCGCGTTGCCGAGGTTCATGTGCACAAGGATCGGCTCCACATTTCTGAGCCATTCTTCAGCCTCGAAGGGGTCAGTTGTCCCTTCAAAATTTGGAGCGTGCTGCTTACGAAACCGCTCATAGAAAGACTCCACATGTTGAGCTGGGTATGGCGCATTGTTCACCATTGGCCATCCCCCAGATGGACCAACTTGATGGGGTGCTGGGGCCATTTGTTGTGGCTGTGGTTGCGGCGGAGGTGGAGGTTGAGGCTGAGCCTGAGCCTGCTGTCATTGTTGTTGCAGTAATTCCTCAACTTGCCGTTGTAGTCTGGCAACTTCCACAGTGTTGTCAACCGGTGGCGGCGGCGGTGCATTCCAGTTGGCATTTGGACGCCTTCCTCTTCTGCGAACTGGAGGGGCTTCATTCATCTCAGGGGTGACGTTGGGGACATTGCCATTGGTGCGAGCAGATCTTCGGAGCGACATCTTCAGCAGAGTTCTAACAGTTGAGAAAAACATGTTAGAACTTACCTTAATAGGCTCTAAAGCAAAATCTTAATCTAAGCAAACATAACTCGGACCTATTAATTATGACTTCTTATGAAAAGAATTATATAAGCCTTCTTTATAATTAGGGTGTGTTTCTAAACTTTGAAAAATAAGCCATCTTTATTATTTTCTAAGTGTGTCTCTAATTATCCTATATGACTTAATTCTCAGGCTCGAAACTCATCGTTGTTCCAAAGTTAACCATACTGAGGGAGGGCTGGGATCAGTAAAATCGTTCTCACTACTATGGCCCCCTATCTCTCAATATAGATAACTTGGTTCATTGATTTGTATCCACCCTCACCGAACTTAGTCATTATTTATTATGATTGCAAAAATAAAATCAAACTCATACATGTCATCAAAATAACAATAATATTAATTTGGAAAAACAGTTTTCACTAAGTACAATCATAAAGGCAAAACAATAAATAAAATAAATAAATAAACTAATCTTTTCTAAAAATCGGGATCTTCTACATCAGATCCTTCATCTGACATGTCATCATCTATCTCTTCATAATCATCATTTTCGTGAGCCTAAAATATTCCTTTTGGAAGATTTGTAAAAATTCTATTCTTTTGTTCTTGTGTGAGTTGGAATTCCATCTTAGATGTAAACCTTATTATGAGAAAATAATATCTCATAGTCAGTGGTACTTCATCCTCAACATCTATTGTCTCCCACATTTCTTCCAAAGCAGCAATTAAAAAAGGAAAATCTCTAAAAAGCCTAATTACTAAAATATATTGCTCCATAGCTCTCATCATTATTTGCTTAGTTTCTTGGAGATGAACTATTTGATTATGGAATAAAAGAAATCTCCGAGTGATTCTCTCCAATATTGCTATGGTGTTTCTTGGTTCTCTAATCCTTTTTAAGGCTTTAATGGCTCGGATATCGTTTTATGATAAAGCTTCATCCATATCTTAACTGAAAACATAAGACTAAAATGTTAGCTATAACACATAAACATAATAACTAAAACATAAATACTTACATTGGCGGTTAGATTCGGAGCTTGAGCGTGTGTATCAAGGAGAATTTCGTGAAAAATGGACTGTTGCTCTGATACCAACTGTAACGACCCAACTATCTATGAAACTTAGGTCATTAAACCTACTAGACATAAACACAACTTTGAAAAGAACATACATAAGAAAATTCTTAAATTTATTGAAAACTTTAAAGAAACAATATTTGTAATACATAAATGAGCTCATTGTTTTAAAATAAAACATAACTTTAAATAAAATTGTTTACCAAGCTACATGTGGAAAAATACATAAAAACATAATTTTAAAGAGACTAAAAAAATGTTGTCCTCGAATCGACACGCAGCCCATCTAGAGTATCATGTTTCCCTAACTCCTGGCTTGAGCCTCTTCAACCATTCCTCTGCAGGTCCATCTAAAGTAATTGAAAAACAAAGGCATTTGTTGTTGTCGCAGACGTGGGCTATGGTCATTAACCGATTGTAGCGCGACAGATGGACCTTGTAGTTTGTGTTCCCGGTATAAGCGGACAGATTCAGCATTTTGAACCCCTTAGGGAGCACCACATCCAGGATGTGTTTGGCGCAAGGCTCATTTTCCTCTTCTTCAGAATCAGAACCTCCTCCCTCCTGTTTACGGACCAGGCGATCGATGACCTTCTTTAATGCGGCCAGTTGTTCCATAAACTGTCTGGCCATACCATCGTCCAGGGGGACCCTCTTGTTCCTCTTGTCGTTGAGGTTGTTTCACAGATCTCCCCCTCGGGAGAAGATATTCTCTTTGCAAGATCGCTCCTTTTGAGCATTTAGTCCGTCGCGCAAGTCTACTCGGGACGTGCCATCCCCTGAACTAACAGTGTATGGCTCGTTTGCATGCTGGCATCCTCGGTGATTTTTATTCACAGAGGCGTGAGGTGGAAATGCTACTCCCGCCTAGTCTTTCTGTGGACAGCTCGGGGCCTGATACCCTGCGGGCGCATCCCTTCCGGATTGATTGGGTGATTAAACCTCTTAAGGCATTATTTTTATTTCATAAAAATAATTTATGTAACCATTAAAAATATAATAAATTCATTTATTATTTTTAAATTGCATAGGACTAACAAAACTTGAAACTATTTAAAGTATTTATAAATATCATGTTTCCCAAGAAAATAATAATTTTATTTAAATTGAGAAAACTACAAAATTGATGTGAGAAAAATATAATTTTAGGTGTGAGAAAAATGTAAAGAACGCCCTAGACTAATACTTACAAAACATTCGCATAACATAATTTAAAAAAGAATACCATCCATTATTAAAGTCTCAGGGGGACTTACTTAAAATCATGCAAGTTGGCGCCATAAGTTTAAAATAAAACATAGGTTTTTATGCAAGGTTCAAGAAACCAAATAATTTAAATAACAGAGTCCCACTGATAATTTTAGGAAAGTCTCTTAAAACAAAACATAATTTAAATGGCGTTCCACGTTGATCGTTTTATCGTCCATAGGATTGCCCCACGCCATACACCCCATGATGAAGAACTCCTCACGTCACCACACGTGCCACAGAAAAATCCTATTTGCTACCTGGAAGGAAAGTAAGGGGGTGAGCTAAAAGCCCAGTAAGGAAGTACAAGCAAATAAGCAAATAAGAAAACAACAAACAACCAAACACGAATGTTCATCTAAAACATCATGGTATATCATAACATAATCGTAACATTTCATCATATCATAACATAAATGTGACATATCAACATATCATAACATAAATGTGACATATCAACATATCATAACATAAATGTGACATATCAGCATATCATAACATAAATGTGACATATCATCATATCACAATCATACAGCATACATGATGAGCAAGGAACGCTAGTTGTCCATGTCACCCTATGAGGTAAACAGGAAATCACTGGTCCTTGAATAACCTCGGCGCGTCCGCCCTAGGAGTCACGTCTCAATGTCCTTAGTAACTCGTTCGATGTATCTGACATCAAAATCTGTTTGATGTATCTAACATCGCATTCTGTTTGATGTATCTAACATCCATACACATATCACATTCAACAGATCATCACATTAAGGCATTCATAATTTCATAACAGTTCATTCATATAATAGCCTTACCATTCATAGCATAAAATCATAAAATCTATCTAACTTCCTTACCTCAGGTCCAAGCTAAGAATTTCACAATCTTTCAACGAGCCTATATCATAACCAAAATAACGTTTCTTAAGTTCATAAAATTACTATTTTGCCCTTCCATACAACTCATGTGTGCATGGGCCATGCACTCATGATAACAGTTACACTAAAACATGCAATTATCGCCAAAAGAATAATGCCCGTTCTACCCATTTTACTAACATGATTGCTTTATAAAAATTACATAGTTGAATAATAATCATGATTTTGGACGTAAAAGTTGATTTGCATGTAACATGCATATGTGGGAATGTTGCGTAATAAAGACGTTTTCAAAAACGATAATTCTACATTTCTTGCTTTTATTGTTTGAAAATCAATAGCCATATTACATGCTTTATTTTTCTTTAAAATTTCTAAGTTGATTAAATTTCTCAAAAATTTATTTTATTTTAGCTCAAAATAAAATATGTGACATTTTCATTAAATAAATATTAATTTACCAAGAATTAACCAACAAGCTTGGGTTTAATTAAAATACCTATTTTAACATGTTTCTTTAGAAAAATATATTTTATTATTGTGTTACAAAAATGATGTGAAAAATATATTTTAAGTGTGGAAAAATACATTTTGATTTAATTTATTTAAGACTTAGTTTTTAAGTAGTAAAAACCCATATGTGACAATTTAATAACAATTGTTAACCTTTTTAAAACAAACTTTCAGCCACTATTTATTTTATTCAAAAATCACAAATAAATAGAGTCTAAATATTTTTCTCAATCAAAATAAAGAAAAATCATTATTTACCAAAATATGCATTTCATACCATTAAAATATCATTTTTCAATATTACCATAACTTAGGAAAAATAATTTATTCCAAAAATTAATCAAATTCATTTTTAGTGAAACTTACTTCACATTTTATTACAAAATTCCAGCAACCATTTTTTTTTATCATTAAAATCACCATATTCAATTTTATAAACTCCTTTTTTCTCAAAATTCAATAAAAATTCTGTAGGATATTAATTCAGTAAAATATCATAACATGAGACTTAAAATCCTCTTTTAATTTCATAAAAATTAACATATTCATCAAGAACATTATTTATGCATGCAAGTCATCTTTTTATCAACTTTTACCCAATTATTAAAAAAAAAACAGCAAGCTTAATTCTTTGTAAAACTCAACTTTTGTCTCAAAAATTACATAAAATCATTCATGCCTAAAATCTCATTATGCTCTTATAATATGCATGATTCTACTAACATAATCACATGAATCCTTTTAAAATCATTTGTTGCAATTCCATGAAAACCAACAAAACATTAACAATAAAAATAGCATATAGTAAATTTATAAGCACCATATTCACATATGCCTTATATTAACCTAGCATATTTCTATCATTATTTTCATGCATCTTATAATTTAATCATTCAAAATATAACATGCATCTAACAAGATTTCATGATCAAAATATCAAGATTACCACTTATTCTCTTACCCATATATCATAGATCCTAAAACATGGATCAAACATATTGTAAATCACACAACATATCAAGAACACCCTTGGGTGCACCTAGGCCGAAATCACCATACAAGTATTCATAGATTATTACAATTTTTTTATGCATAGAAAAATCAACATCACAACCCTTAAACACAAATCATACTCTCACAAAATCCAAATCCTATACATCAATCCTACCAAAATCAACCATTAGCACCATTAGCAAAAACCTCATATACAACCCACCAAAAACAATATAAGGCTAAGGAAAAGACCATTACCTCTCTTGATTGTAAAAATCAAGAACACAAAAGATCAATACCCCAAACTCCACACCCTTGTTCAAGCCTAGGTTTTTTTTTTATGGGAAAGCCACCATGAGGAGAAAGAAGAATCCAAACACACACAAAACATAACACAAATCAATATCATATTATCAAATAAAGAGATTAAACAAAGAGAAAACAAGAAGACATACTCTAGGGGGTTCCTCTTCACTTTCTTCTTCCTTCTTCCTTCTTCCTTTCTTTCTTTCTTCCTCTCTCTCTCTCTCTCTCTCTCTCTACACGCCACTCTCTCTCTCTCTCTCTCTCTAGGTCACGGCAGCCACACACACACACACAAGAGCAATGGCTCTTCTCTCCTTTCTTAGCCCCTTTATCACAAATCCTCTCATAAAGTCTCCCCAAACAATATTAAGGTAAGTTTCCATTTCTCTTTTATTTTCTTTGATTTCTCTTTATTTCAAAAAGATACAAAGGGATAAGATATGATCATGCCTATCCCCAAATGATCATGGTCTTCAAGTCTTGATTTTTTTTTTACCATCTTAAGGAAATATTCCATTCCCACTAGGTCACACGTCCACTTCCCATTTCCCCTTTCTTTTTTTTTTTTTTTTATAAATACATTAACCTAAATAAAATCTAAAATAAGGAAACATAAAATGTGTAGAAAATCTACACATGTGCACCATGCTACCATGCACTAGCACACACTAAATCACTAGGGTGCATTACTATCTATCATGCACCTTAGTGCATTCCACCATAGCTCACATAATTACCTCATTTGTCACACTTAAATAAAATGTAACACTAATAGTAAAATAACATGTTACACAATTATTCACTTATTAAATTAATTAACCAAAACATTTCTAACAATTAAATAAAATAACAAACAATCAAATAAACAATTAAATAAAATAACAACACTTAAATAAAACAATTCATCACACTTAACATTTAAATCAAATAAAGCACAAAATTTAAATAATCTAACAAAAATTTTTGGTGCACTACAAAAAATCTATTTTGGTTGTATTATTTAATACTTAATTTTATGTAGTAAAAATACATATGTAGTAATCAAATAAATATATTTTAATATATTAAATTAAATTTTCAGCCACCATTTAATTTGTTTAAAAATCACAAGTGAATTAAATCTCATAATTTTTTTCTTAAATAAAACAAAGAAAATAATACCCATTATATCTTAAAATCTTTCTCTAGAACTCATAATTTCATAAAATAATTCTATTTACAATTAATTAAACTTGGTAAAAAAAAATCAAAGCATATACATTATAAATTACCTTAGGCATTCATTATTCCCAATTTAACACCCTTTTAAATAAAATTTCAGCACATGTTTTACTTAGTTGTCATATCTTTTAAACATACATTATCACATAAAATCATAGAGTTTCTTAAACATATGCGAGAACAACATGTACAATTAATTCTACCTTTTCATATTTAACATATGTTATGAAATCATAGCATAAAATTTATTTTCTTTCAATCATACTTGCCAATCAACATTTATTCAAATAAAAATCAGCAAGCACATAGAATCATAAAAATACCTATACAATGCTTATTAATGATTTAACAATTTGTCTTAACACGTTTCTACACTTGGACACCTCAAATTCATGTTTGAATATGCAAAACTAACAATAAAAAATCATTACACAACCCTAACCACAAGAAACACTCATGGCCGAAACACTATATGTCATTTCACCAAAATAATTTTCCAAAATTTATCATGTACCTATCTTGAAAACACAATCAATTAATAGAAAATTAATTAAAATAAAAATCAAACCTCACATGCATTATTTAAACATAAAGAAACAAAAGATCATACACTACTCATATCATAATCCCTAGTAAAATAAATAATAATACAATAAATTAATAATGAAACTTCACTTGGTTACACTCATATAGAATATTTGGAAAACAATTTTAAGCACCCTAGCATGCAATATTGTAGAGTCCAAGAACTTTACTTAGCTAATTGTTTAGTAGTATTATAGTATGTTTAGTGTTATCATTGTTACTTTGGATTTTTGGTTCAGACCGGGAGTTATTTGGACACTCATAGTAGTACTTATAGATTTTCTAAGTTTAACCTATAGTTTAAGAATATTAAGTATAACCTAAGGTTTGATTAATGTGTCTGATATTAAGGATTATATTATTATATTATAAGGTTTAGACATCAACCAATAGGATTTTAAGCACATGTTTTGAATGGTAATTAAGGATTAAGTATTTTTGAGGATTAAATTAAATAAGGGTATAAGTTTGAATGTATAGGGTCAGTCAGCAGCTTTAAGCACGTTGAGGGCTTAGTCAAGGCTGTTTACTCCATTCAAACTCAGCTAAAAATGTGTAAATTCGTGTTTAAATATTCAGCGTATGCCGATATATCGCAGCTATAGGGGGCGATATGTCGCAGCACGTAGATACGGAAAACACGAATCGATGCACGGTCGCCTCGGGAACAAAGGTCCAGGCGATATATCGCCTCCACCAGCATGAATTCAAATACATTTGAATTCTTTTCCCTTCAGCCATTCAAACTCCTTCAACAGTCCAGCATCTTCTGAACGAGTCTTCAGCCTCTGCTGAACGATTATTCAAATGATTTTCACTTAAAAAGCCATTATTTTTATTCAAGTAAAATCAAGATATTTTCATTCCCAAACTCTATAAATAGGACCTAGTACCCAGCCATTATTCACCATTTGCTCTAAGTTCAGAGGCTGCTAGTGTTAAGTGAGTGTGAGAGTGTAAACACTTGGTTTGGGGAAAAAACTATAAGCTTAAACATCATAAGCTTATCAAACACTTTGGGAAGTAAGTGAGTGCTATAGTATTTCGGTGGATGTTAGACTGATCTTGCAATCTTTGAGGTAAACCCAAAACTCTAGTTCTTTTCTGTATTTTTATGTTATTTCCTTTCTCAAAACCTTCTACTCAGTCCCCTAACCTTATTCTTATTTTGGTTAGGGAATCCAAGCTTTTAAGCATATAAGTCGGTAAGTATGTTTTCTATGGTTTAGTCTTTCCATCTCTTTCATTTCATTTCCTTTCTTTAGACTTACTCTTTCTTATGGTTTTAGGAGTGTTCCAACAATCCCAACTCAGTCCATAATCTCGGTAACTTTGGTAAGGAAAATAGGCTAGAACTAACATGTTATGTGATTATGATATCTATATGTTTTATGTTATTAAAAGTGTTATGATATATGTGTATGTTTGTAGGCTTGGGCATATGACCCATATGACTAACAAGACCCCAAATGGGTTATGGGCATATGACCTACTTAGCTAGTAGGACCCCACTAATCCCATGGGCATATGCTTGTTTAGTCTATGGGACCCCAAGTAATAATGGCCATTATAATAAGTGTATGTTATGTGTATTATGTTAAGTCTTTATGTTTTCTTATGAAATTATGTATGTGACTTTGTGTTAGATTTTCCTTACTGGGCATTAGGCTCACTCCTTTCTGTTTATGTGCAGGAAAATAAGTTTAGAGGCGGAAAGATTCGTGACGCTTGGAGAATGTGTATCGATGATGAATGGAGTCAAGGGGCCGAGCGTTATTCGATTCGAGGATATAGTCTCCTTTTATGTTTTTATGGTTTTTATGTGTATTTTCCGCATTATTATGTAATGTCTTTTATTTTAAATCTTGTTTTGTTTTAAAGACAATGGGATCCCAAAATCCTTCTTAGTATTCTGTTTATTTGTAAATAACTCTTATTTTCAAGTTACTCAATAAATTATGGTATTTTCGTAAAAATGTAAGTTTTATGTATAGTTTCGATAATGGTCCAATTAGTCTAGATTAGTGGGTCATTACAGTTGATATCAGAGAAAACGATTCCTTCGCATGAAGTTCTCCTCGATACACATGCTCAAAGCTCCGAATCGGACCGCCAAGTAAGTGTTTAAGTTACAAGTTACAAGTTACTTTGTCTATGTGTATAGCTAACAACTTTAGTGTTTATGTTTCAGTTAAAAATGAATGGAGCTTTAACCTACCAAGATATCCGAGCCATTAAGGCCTTAAAAAGAATAAGGGAGCCAAGAAACACCGTAGGAGCCTTAGAAAGGATTACACGAAGGTTGCTTTTGTTTCACCAAGCAATAGGTGGCCTTCAAGAGGCTAAACAAATAATGCTAAGATCAACAGAAAAATATGTATTAGTGATTAGGTTGTTTAAAGATTTCCATCCTGTAATAGCAGCCTTAGAAGAAATATGGGAAGAAATGAATGATGAGGATGAATCACCATTAGCAATGAGATACTACTTCCTCTTAGTTAGGTTCACCGCAAAATTTGAATTTCAATTCACCAAGGAGCAAAAGAATAGGATTCTCACAAACCTTCCTAGAGGGCATTTTGATGCTCATGATAATGATGACTATGAGGCTATAGATGATGATATGTTAGATGACGGATCGGATGTAGAAGATCCCGATTTTTAGATTAGTAGTTTTTATTTGTTTTATTTACTTTTATGTTATGATTGTAATAAGTGAAATTGTTTTCCAAATGAATAAACATGCTATTTGAATATCATGTGTGAGTTTGAATTTTTTTTCAATCATAATAAATACTAAATAAAATGAATAATGACTGAGTTCGGTGAGGGTGGATACAAATCAATGAACCTGGTTTCCTTGTTGAGAGTTAGGGGGCCTTAGTAGTGGGAACGATTTTACTGATCCCAGCCCTCCCTCAATATGGTTAACTTTGGAACAAAGATAAGTTTCGAGCCTGAGAATTAAGCCATATAGGATGGTTAGAAACACACTTACAAAATAAATATGACTTGTTTTTCTAAGTATAGAAACCCACTCTAATAATAAATAAAGACCTATAAATTTTTTCATAAAAAGTCATAATAAATAGGTCCGAGATATGTTTGTTTTAGAATAAGTTTTTGCCTTAGAGCCTATTAGGAAAAAGTTCTAACATGTTTCTTTTAACTGTTAAAACTCTGCTACGATGTCTCTCCGAAGATCTGCTCGCACCAACGGGAACGCTTCCAACGATGTTCCAGCAACCAATGCGGTCCCTACCGTTCGCCGAAGGAGAGTGCGTGTTACTGCTCGCCGCAACGCACCGGCACAGCCAGCTGACAACACTGCAGAGATTGCCAGACTGCGACAACAAGTTGAGGAACTTCTGCAGCAACAACGCCAACAGGCTCAATCTCAGCCTCAGCCGCAGCCGCAGCCATAGCCAATGGCCCCAGCACCCCAACAAGTTGGTCCGTATGGGGGATGGCCTATGACGAACTACGCTCCTTATCCTATTCAGCACATGGAGCCAGTGTACGAAAGGTTCCGCAAGCAGCACGCTCCGAACTTCGAAGGGACTACGGACCCCTTTGAAGCAGAAGAATGGTTAAGGAATGTGGAGCCGATCCTAGCCCACATGAACCTTAATAATGCTGACCGCATATCCTGCGTCTCATCTTTACTCAAGAAAGATGCCAGGATATGGTGGGATTTGGTCCAGCAATCCCACGATGCTGCTACTATGACGTGGACCCGATTTGTGGAGCTCTTCCACAAGAAGTACTACAATTCAGCAGTGCTTGCTACGAGAGTTGAGGAGTTCACCAATCTGAAGCAAGGGAACTTAACAGTGGCGGAATATGCTCGTCAGTTCGATCGCTTAGCGAAGTTCGCAGCAGAGTTGGTTCCGACCGATTATCTGAGGGTGAACAAATTCGTGAGAGGACTCCGACCAAAGATTAAGATGGGGGTGAAACTAGCAAACCCGGGAAACACTTCATATGCCGACGTTCTTGAGACGGCAATTGAAGTAGAAAGGTTGCAAGCCAACGTGAGCAAAGAAGAAGCCAGCAAGCCGGAACCTAGGCAGCAGAGCCAACCTCAGGCCAGTCAGAACAACAATCAGTCCAGCAACAGTCAGCCAACAACAACGGTAACGGACAGAAGAGAAGGCATCCTGACAACAAGCAAGCCGACAACAATAAAAGGGCACGACCAAGTAATGGGGGAAATAGGTCGGGCTACGTGGAATACCCGCCATGTGCCAAATGTCAGAAGAAGCATCCTCGAGAATGCCGTGCCAACACCAAGGAGTGTTTCAACTGTGGTCAAGAAGGGCATCGTAAAAGAGACTGTCCTCAGCAAAAGCCGGAAGGAAAGAAGGACGAAAAGATGGTTCCTGCTCGGGTTTTTGCTTTAACCCAAGGAGAGGCAGATGCTAGCAACAAGGTGGTCACAGGTCAGGTTTCCATCCTCAATAAATTATGTCATGTATTATTTGATTCGGGAGCCACCCATTCGTATATTTCGTTAGGAATGATAGATAAACTAGACAAACCTAGTGAAAGATTTAGAACTAGGTTTGCAACCGAGTTGCCTTCGGGCAAAGTAGTTCTATCATCACGAATTATACGAGGCGTACCAATCAAGATTGAGGACAAGGCACTAGAAGGAGACCTGATAGAGCTGGTGATCAAAGACTTCGACGTCATACTAGGCATGGATTGGCTAGCACGGCATGGCGCAACGATCGACTGCAGACGCAAGAAGGTGACATTCGATACTCCTGACGGCCAGAAACTGTGCTTCATGGGACAAGCTTCAGGACTACGCACACCGTTAGTGTCATCTCTCAAAGCTCAGAGAAGGATGGAGAAAGGATGCCAAGCATTCTTAGCCAACATCACGAATGTGGAGAAGGAGACATCACTCAAAGTTGGAGATGTTCGAGTCATACAAGAATTTCCAGAAGTATTTCCCGATGACTTGCCAGGATTGCCGCCAACTAGAGAAATAGACTTCACGATAGAATTAGTACCCGGCACCAAGCCTATCTCTAAGGCACCATACCGGATGGCACCTACGGAACTCAAGGAGTTAAAGACACAGCTACAAGAACTCCTAGACTTGGGTTTCATTAGGCCAAGCCATTCACCATGGGGAGGTCCGGTACTATTCGTGAAGAAGAAGGACGGAAGTATGCGCATGTGCATAGACTACCGAGAGCTGAATAAAGTAACAATTAAGAACAAATACCCGCTACCTCGGATTGATGATTTGTTTGATCAACTCCGAGGCGCAACTGTATTTTCTAAGATTGATCTACGGTCCAGGTATCATCAGCTCAAGGTAAAGGGAGGAGATATCCCTAAGACAGCCTTTAGGACTCGTTATGGACATTACGAGTTCTTGGTAATGTCTTTTGGTCTTACTAACGCGCCAGCCGCGTTTATGGACTTAATGAATAGGGTCTTCAAGGACTACTTGGATAAATTCGTCGTTGTGTTCATCGACAACATTTTAATTTACTCCAAGAATGAAGTGGAGCACGAGGAACACTTGAGGATAATTTTGACGCGATTGAAGGAGCACCAACTCTACGCGAAGTTCAAGAAATGCGAGTTTTGGCTCTCACAAGTGGCGTTCCTCGGGCACATCATATCGAAAGACGGAGTTGCAGTAGATCCATCGAAGGTAGAGGCCGTGAAAGATTGGCCTAGACCAAAGAACGCGTCGGAAGTAAGAAGCTTCTTAGGGCTAGCAGGTTACTATAGAAAGTTTGTAGAGGGCTTTTCTAAAATAGCCACTCCACTCACCAACCTGACCCGGAAGCAACAAAAGTTTAACTGGAATGATAAGTGTGAGGAAAGCTTCCAGTTGCTTAAGGATAAGCTTTGCTCAACACCAGTACTTAGTGTCCCAACACCCAACGACAAGTTCGTTGTCTACTGTGATGCATCAAAGTTAGGATTGGGATGCGTACTGATGCAAAATGACAAGGTGATAGCCTACGCGTCACGTCAGTTAAAGGAGTATGAACAACGCTATCCAACTCACGATATGGAGTTGGCAGCGGTGGTCTTTGCGTTAAAAATCTGGCGCCATTATCTTTACGGAGAACGGTGCGAGATTTATACGGACCACAAAAGTTTAAAATACTTCTTTACTCAGAAGGAGCTTAACATGAGGCAGCGCCGGTGGTTGGAATTAGTAAAGGATTACGACTGCGAAATCCTATACCACCCGGGGAAGGCAAACGTAGTTGCCGATGCACTTAGCCGAAAAAGTTATGGGAACTTAGCAGCCTTATCCGGAATAGAAAAGCCACTGCAACAGGAGCTTATCAGTGCCGGAATAGAAGTGGTTGTAGGCAAGTTGGCTAACTTGTCTATCGAATCGAATCTGCTAGAAGACATACGGAATGGTAAGAGACATGATGATTCACAAGCAACGCACATGGATGCAATCAGAGAAGGCAAGACTACAGATTTCTCAATATCCAGTCAAGGTTTATTGAGATATAAGGATCGGGTATGCGTGCCAGACGATCAAAGTATTAAGAAGACGATCCTAGAAGAAGCGCACAACACCCCATACTCGGTTCATCCAGGGTCTACCAAGATGACTCATGACATCAAGGCAGTCTATTGGTGGCCAGGGATGAAGAAGGACATAGCGGAGTATGTAACTAAGTGTCTGGTATGCCAGCAAGTGAAGGCGGAGCATCAGCGGCCTACAGGATTATTGCAACCGCTTAGCATACCGGAGTGGAAGTGGGACGAAATAGCCATGGACTTTGTGACGGGTCTGCCAAAGACAAATAAGCAGCATGATTCTGCTTGGATAGTCATAGATAGACTAACCAAGTCGGCTCATTTTCTGCCTGTTAAGACTTCTTATACGGCAGACCAATATGCAGACATCTACATCCAAGAGATTGTACGATTGCATGGAATCCCCAAGACGATAGTATCAGAGAGAGGATCAGTGTTTACGTCAAGATTTTGGAGAAGCTTACAGCAAGCCATGGGTACTAAGTTAAGTCTTAGTACAGCTTTCCATCCTCAGACAGATGGGCAGTCAGAGCGTACGATTCAGATTTTAGAGGATATGCTACGCGCATGTGTACTTGACTTCGGAGGATCGTGGAACAAGTACTTACCGCTGATCGAGTTCTCGTACAACAATAGCTACCAGTCGACGATCGAGATGGCACCTTATGAGTTGCTATATGGAAGAAGGTGCCGATCACCGTTGCACTGGGACGAGGTAGGAGAAAGGCAGCTTCTAGGGCCCGAAGCTGTTAGGCAAGCTCAAGAAGCAGTAACGCTTATTAGACAGCGTATGCTTGCTGCTCAAAGCCGACAGAAAAGCTATGCAGATACCAAGAGACGCGATGTGGAGTTCCAAGTTGGAGATCAAGTCTTCCTGAAGATATCTCCTATGAAGGGTGTCAAGCGGTTCGGGAAGAAAGGCAAGCTCAGTCCCCGATTCTTAGGTCCTTTTGAGATATTGGACAAAGTGGGACCAGTTGCGTATAGACTAGCCCTACCGCCAGCACTAGCCGATAGTCACAACGTCTTCCACATCTCGATGTTACGCAAGTATGTGTCAGACCCATCTCACGTCCTCAAGTACGACACCATAGCGCTCCAGAAGGACTTAAGTTACGAGGAACGACCGGTTAGCATCCTAGATAGGGGGATGAAGCAGTTACGGTCCAAGAGCTTTCCTATAGTCAAAGTCTTATGGAGCAATAGTTCTGAACGCGAGGCAACGTGGGAGTTGGAAGAGGACATGCAGAGCCGGTATCCGGAGTTATTTGGTAAGTAAATTTCGAGGACGAAATTCTTTTTAGTAGGGGAGAATTGTAGAGTCCAAGAACTTTACTTAGCTAATTGTTTAGTAGTATTATAGTATGTTTAGTGTTATCATTGTTACTTTGGATTTTTGGTTCAGACCGGGAGTTATTTGGACACTCATAGTAGTACTTATAGATTTTCTAAGTTTAACCTATAGTTTAAGAATATTAAGTATAACCTAAGGTTTGATTAATGTGTTTGATATTAAGGATTATATTATTATATTATAAGGTTTAGACATCAACCAATAGGATTTTAAGCACATGTTTTGAATGGTAATTAAGGATTAAGTATTTTTGAGGATTAAATTAAATAAGGGTATAAGTTTGAATGTATAGGGTCAGTCAGCAGCTTTAAGCACGTTGAGGGCTTAGTCAAGGCTGTTTACTCCATTCAAACTCAGCTAAAAATGTGTAAATTCGTGTTTAAATATTCAGCGTATGCCGATATATTGCAGCTATAGGGGGCGATATGTCGCAGCACGTAGATACGGAAAACACGAATCGATGCACGGTCGCCTCGGGAACAAAGGTCCAGGCGATATATCGCCTATAGGGGGCGATATATCGCCTCCACCAGCATGAATTCAAATACATTTGAATTCTTTTCCCTTCAGCCATTCAAACTCCTTCAACAGTCCAGCATCTTCTGAACGAGTCTTCAGCCTCTGCTGAACGATTATTCAAATGATTTTCACTTAAAAAGCCATTATTTTTATTCAAGTAAAATCAAGATATTTTCATTCCCAAACTCTATAAATAGGACCTAGTACCCAGCCATTATTCACCATTTGCTCTAAGTTCAGAGGCTGCTAGTGTTAAGTGAGTGTGAGAGTGTAAACACTTGGTTTGGGGAAAAAACTATAAGCTTAAACATCATAAGCTTATCAAACACTTTGGGAAGTAAGTGAGTGCTATAGTATTTCGGTGGATGTTAGACTGATCTTGCAATCTTTGAGGTAAACCCAAAACTCTAGTTCTTTTCTGTATTTTTATGTTATTTCCTTTCTCAAAACCTTCTACTCAGTCCCCTAACCTTATTCTTATTTTGGTTAGGGAATCCAAGCTTTTAAGCATATAAGTCGGTAAGTATGTTTTCTATGGTTTAGTCTTTCCATCTCTTTCATTTCATTTCCTTTCTTTAGACTTACTCTTTCTTATGGTTTTAGGAGTGTTCCAACAATCCCAACTCAGTCCATAATCTCGGTAACTTTGGTAAGGAAAATAGGCTAGAACTAACATGTTATGTGATTATGATATCTATATGTTTTATGTTATTAAAAGTGTTATGATATATGTGTATGTTTGTAGGCTTGGGCATATGACCCATATGACTAACAAGACCCCAAATGGGTTATGGGCATATGACCTACTTAGCTAGTAGGACCCCACTAATCCCATGGGCATATGCTTGTTTAGTCTATGGGACCCCAAGTAATAATGGCCATTATAATAAGTGTATGTTATGTGTATTATGTTAAGTCTTTATGTTTTCTTATGAAATTATGTATGTGACTTTGTGTTAGATTTTCCTTACTGGGCATTAGGCTCACTCCTTTCTGTTTATGTGCAGGAAAATAAGTTTAGAGGCGGAAAGATTCGTGACGCTTGGAGAATGTGTATCGATGATGAATGGAGTCAAGGGGCCGAGCGTTATTCGATTCGAGGATATAGTCTCCTTTTATGTTTTTATGGTTTTTATGTGTATTTTCCGCATTATTATGTAATGTCTTTTATTTTAAATCTTGTTTTGTTTTAAAGACAATGGGATCCCAAAATCCTTCTTAGTATTCTGTTTATTTGTAAATAACTCTTATTTTCAAGTTACTCAATAAATTATGGTATTTTCGTAAAAATGTAAGTTTTATGTATAGTTTCGATAATGGTCCAATTAGTCTAGATTAGTGGGTCATTACAAATATCTAGGAGAAGAATGGAAGAATAAATAGCCCTTAACTCATACCTGTTGTAGTCAATGGTGCCGAAACAAAAAATGTAGAAAACTTCTTGGATTACTAGATAGTAACACAATCACCTAGTCTCACCAAGCACCCAAAATACAAAGCTTAGAATCAAGATGAAGAAAGAAAAGGCTTAAAGAAATTATGATAAAATGTTAACTCTAGTTCGTTACACAAATGAATCTCTCTTGTTCTTGTCCTCCTTCTTCCCCACGTTACTCTCTCCCTACACAACTATATGCCCTAGTGGCTTGGTGTGATGAAAATGAATAATAAACTTTCTTTCTTTTCTACTTATAGTGGGTTGGCCAAATGCTAGGGTAGAATGATACATAGTTGCCTATTCTCTTCCTTTATAATTGCCTTAATAAATTCCCGTATCATTTCATAAATAAACAAATGAATAAAAAGGCCTTTTCCTGATTTCTTTTCACACATCATAAAGGAAACTTCTTACAATACTTATTTGATCACAACACCACACATACACGGCAAAACTAACCCAAATGGAAAGAAAAATATTTTAAGTAATTCTTAATAATTCACATAATAATTATACCAAATAAAATAGCATCCAATCAATAAAATGAAATTCATTCAACTAACAATCAATCAAATATAAACCAAAACAATTTAGGAAATGAAAAATCATTGCTTTCCCATTTGCCTTACACGCCTACCCTCTTTCCTCTTCTTTATTTATTTACTTTTTTTTTTATTCATTTTAATTAACTAAAATAAATCAAATAAAAGGAAATAAAAGTTTGTAGAAAATTCTATGCAAGTACACCATGCACATGCACACACTCAATCACTAGGGTGCGTCACTACCTACCATGCACCTTGGTGCATTCAACCAAAACTCGATTATTCACAAAATTAAAAAAATAAAAATAAATAAATAATCAATTAACAATTACATTAAAAAATTCTACCAAACAATTTTAACAATTCATTTATACAAAAATATATAAAATGATTCACAACACTTACAATTAAATAAAATAAAGCACAAAATTTAATAAATAAAATCAAAATCTGGTGCGCTACAATATACCCCCCTTAAAAGGAATTTCGTCCCGAAATTCTTTCTTACCAAATAATTCAGGGTATCTTTCTCTCATTTCTTCCTCCAACTCCCATGATGCTTCTCATTCCGTATTATTCTTCCACAGGACCTTAACTAGTGGAATCCTTTTGGATCTCAGTTCCTTGATTCCCTTTTCAATAACACACTCTGGCTGTAAATCATAACGCAGGTCCTACTTCAGTTGTAACGACTTGTAACTCAAAACATGAGAGGGATCTGACACGTACTTACGCAACATCGAGATGTGAAAGACATTATGCATTTTGGCTAGTGCTGGGGGCAGTGCTAAACGTTAAGCAACTTACCCTACTCTGTCCAAAATCTCAAATGGACCGATATGTCTAGGGCTTAACTTCCCTTTCTTTCCAACACACATAACTCCCTTCATCGATGAGACTTTCAAGAATACAAACTTGCCCACTGAAAACTCGACATCCCTTCTCTTCAGGTCAGCGTAACTCTTTTACTTACTCTACACGGTAAGCATCCTTTGGCGATTCTTCTTGATCTCCACTGTAAAGAACGCCCTAGACTAATACTTACAAAACATTCGCATAACATAGTTTACAAAAGAATACCATCCATTATTAAAGTCTCAGGGGGACTTATTTAAAATCATGCAAGTTGGCGCCATAAGTTTAAAATAAAACATAGGTTTTTATGCAAAGTTCAAAGAAAACCAAATAATTTAAATAACAGAGTCCCGCTGATAATTTAGGAAAGTCTCTTAAAAACAAAACATAATTTAAATGGCGTTCTACGTTGATCGTTTTATCGTCCATAGGATTGCCCCACGCCATACACCCCATGATGAAAGAACTCCTCACGTCACCACGCGTGCCATAGAGAAAACCTATTTGCTACCTGGAAGGAAAGTAAGGGGGTGTGCTAAAAGCCCAGTAAGGAAGTACAAGCAAATAAGCAAGTAAGAAAAACAACAAACAACCAAACACTAACGTTCATCTAAAACATCATGGCATATCATAACATAATCGTAACATTTCATCATATCATAACATAAATATGACATATCATCATATCATAACATCAATGTAACATTTCATCATATCATAACATAAATGTAACATTTCATCAGATCATAACATAAATGTGACATATCATCATATCACAAACATACAGCATACATGATGAGCATGGAACGCTAGTTGTCCATGTCACCCTAGGAGGTAAACAAGAGATCACTGGTCCTTGAATAACCTCGGCGCGTCCGCCCTAGGAGTCACGTCTCAATGTCCTTAGTAACTCGTTCGATGTATCTGACATCGAAATCTGTTTGATGTATCTAACATCGCATTCTGTTTGATGTATCTAACATCCATACACATATCACATTCAACAGATCATCATATTAAGGCATTCATAATTTCATAACAGTTCATTCATATAACAACCTTACCATTCATAGCATAAAGTCATAAAAATCTATCTAACTTCCTTACCTCAGGTCCAAGCTAAGAATTTCACAATCTTTCAACGAGCCTATATCATAATCAAAATAACGTTTCTTAGGTTCATAAATTACTATTTTGCCCTTCCATACAACTCATGTGTGCATGGGCCATGCACTCATGATAACAGTTACATTAAACATGCAATTATCGCCAAAAGAATAATGCTCGTTCTACCCATTTTACTAACATGATTGTTTTATAAAAATCACATAGTTGAATAATAATCATGATTTTGGACGTAAAAGTTGATTTGCATGTAACATGCATACGTGGGAACATTGCGTAATAAAAAAACGATAATTCTACATTTCTTTTATTATTTTAAAATCAATAGACATATTACATGCTTTATTTTTCTTAAAATTTCTAAGTTGATTAAATTTCTCAAAAACTTTATTTTATTTTATCTCAAAATAAAATATGTGACATTTTCATTAAATAAATATTAATTTATCAAGAGTTACCCAACAAGCTTGGATTTAATTAAAATACCTATTTTAATATGTTTCTTTAGAAAAATATATTTTGTCATTGTGTTACATAAATGATGTGAAAAATATATTTTAAGTGTGGAAAAATACATTTTGATTTAATTTATTTAAGGCTTAGTTTTTAAGTAGCAAAAATCCATATGTGACAATTTAATAACAATTTGTTAACCTTTTTAAAACAAACTTTCAGCCACTATTTATTTTATTCAAAAATCACAAATAAATAGAGTCTAAATATTTTTCTCAATCAAAATAAAGAAAAATAATTATTTATCAAAATATGCATTCGTACCATTAAAATATCATTTTTCAATATTACCATAACTTAGGAAAAATAATTTATTCCAAAAATTAATCAAATTCATTTTTAGTGAAACTTACTTCATATTTTATTACAAAATTCCAGCAACCATTTTTTTATCATTAAAATCACCATATTCAATTTTATAAACTCATTTTTTCTCAAAATTCAATAAAAATTCTGTAGGAAATTAATTGGGTAAAATATCATAACATGAGACTTAAAATCCTCTTTTAATTTCATAAAACTTAACACATTCATCAAGAACATTATTTATGCATGCAACTCATCTTTTTATCAACTTTTACCCAATTATTTTGAAAAAAAACAGCAAGCTTAATTCTTTGTAATACTCAACTTTTGTCTTAAAAATTACATAAAATCATTCATGCCTAAAATCTCATTATGCTCTTATAATATGCATGATTCTAATATCACTAACATAATCACATGAATCCTTTTAAAAACCATTTGTTGCAATTCCATGAAAACCAACAAAACATTATCAATAAAATAGCATAAAGTAAATTTATAAGCACCATATTCACATATGGCTTATATTAACCTAGCATATTTCTATCATTATTTTCATGCATCTCATAATTTAATCATTCAAAATATAACATGCATCTAACAAAATTTCATGATCAAAATACCAAGATTACCACTTATTCTCTTACCCATATATCATAGGTCCTAAAACATGGGTCGAATATATTGTAAATCACACAACATATCAAGAACACCCTTGGGTGTACCTAGGCCGAAATCACCATACAAGTATTCATAGATTATTACAATTTTTTTATGCATAGCAAAATCAACACATCACAACCCTTAAACACAAATCATACTCTCACAAAATCCAAATCCTATACATCAATCCTACCAAAATCAACCATTAGCACCATTAGCAAAACCTCATATACAACCCACCAAAAACAATATAAGGCTAAGGAAAAGACCATTACCTCTCTTGATTGTAAAAATCAAGAACACAAAAGATCAATACCCCAAACTCCACACCCTTGTTCAAGCCTAGGGTTTTTATGGGAAAGCCACCATGAGGAGGAGGAAGAACCCAAACACACACAAGAAAATAACACAAATCAAAATCATATTATCAAAAAAAAGATTATGCAAAGAGAAAAACAAGAAGACATACTCTAGGGGGTTCCTCTTCACTTTCTCCTTCCTTCTTCCTTTCTTTCTTTCTTCCTCTCTCTCTCTCTCTCTCCCTCTAGGTCACGGCAGCCACACACACACACAAGAGCAATGGCTCTTCTCTCCTTTCATATCCCCTTTATGACAAATCCCCCCATAAAGTCACCCCAAAGACAATAAGGTAAGTTTCCATTTCTCTTTTATTTTTCTTAATTTCTCTTTATTTCAAAAAGATAAAAAGGAATAAAATGTGATCATGCCTATCCCCAAATGATCATGGTCTTCAATTCTTTTGATTTTTACCATCTTCAGGAAAGTATTCCTTTCCCACTAGGTCACACGCCCAACTCCTTGTTTCCCTCTTCTTTTCTTTTTTATTTTTTTTATTTTTTAAATAAATTACCCAAATAAATCTAAAATAAGGAAACATAAAATGTGTAGAAAATCTACACATGTGCACCATGCTACCATGCACTAGCACACACTAAATCACTAGGGTGCATTACTATCTATCATGCACCTTAGTGCATTCCACCATAGCTCACATAATTACCTCATTTGTCACACTTAAATAAAATGTAACACTAATAGTAAAATAACATGTTACACAATTATTCACTTATTAAATTAATTAACCAAAACATTTCTAACAATTAAATAAAATAACAAACAATCAAATAAAAAAAATAAACAATTAAATAAAATAACAACACTTAAATAAAACAATTCATCACACTTAACATTTATATCAAATAAAGCACAAAATTTAAATAATCTAAAAAAAAAAATTTGGTGCACTACATCCACACTGGCTTCCCTAACTGCCTTAGGGCGACAAATCTGTTTCTCGCCAACTTCATCCCAATGTAAAGGAGATCTACACTTGCTATTATGGGAGAACTCCATTAGAGGTAAGTATTGGTTCCAAGACTCTGAATAGTCCAAAGCACAACATCTCAACATGTCCTCTAGAATTTGTATAGTTCTCTCCAACTGCTCATCGGTCTGAGGATGAAACACGGTGCTAAACTTTAGCCTTGATCCCATGGCTCTCTATCTCACCCCATGAAGAAATTATTGACTTTGGTACCCCATGAAGTCTCACTATCTCACTTACATACAATTATGCATATTGGTACGCCGAGTATGTGGTATTAACTGGCAGTTTATGGGCAGACTTAGTGAGCCTATCCACTATTACCACACAGAATCATGTTGCTTGGTGATCCTGGGTAACCCTACCACAAAATCCATTGGTATATCCTCCCATTTCCATTCTGGAATGTAGAGTTGTTGAAGTAACCTTGCTGGCATGTTAAGCATCTGACAACAAACTCAGCATTATCCCTCTTCATTCCATGTCACGAATATAGCACTTTAAGGTCTTCGTACATCTTCGTGGAACCTGGGTGTATGAATAGGGTGTTGTATGCACCTCCTTCATAATACTTTCCTTAATCTCATCATTGTTAGGCACACAAATCCTATCCTTGTATCTAGCAATCCACTGTTGGACATTGTGAAGTCACTGTTACAACTTTCATGTACCAAAGCCTCATGCTTCATTAGGGCAGCCTCCACTTTCTGTCCTTTTCTAATTTGTTCCAGTATGGAGGATTGTAATGTGAGGTTCCCTAGGCCTCCTAGCACAAGTTCAATGCTGATATTTATAATCTCTTTCCGAAGAGGCATCTCTATTGTATTGAGTGCTAAGACGCTCTTATGTCCCCTCCTACTCAATGCATCAGCAACCACATTAGCTTTACCTGGGTGGTATACAATTTGACAATCATAGTCTTTCACTAATTCCAACCACCTTCGTTGCCAAATATTCAATTCCTTTTGCGTGAAGAAGTATTTCAGACTTTTGTGGTCAGTGTAGATTTCGCACTTTTCCCCATATAGGTGATGTCTCCATATCTTTAGTGCGAACACCACTGCTGCCAACTAAAGATCATGAGTTGGATATCATTGCTCATAGTCTTTGAGTTTTCTGGATGCATAAGCTACTACCTTCTCATCCTACATCAACACACACCCTAAGCCGTTCTTTGATGCATCACAATACACCACAAATTTCATGCCCTCTGTGGGAACGCAAAGGATAGGTGCAGAAATCAACTTATCCTTCATGGTCTGAAATCTTTCTTCACATTTCTCAATCCATCCAAACTTCTGATGCGTGCGAGTTAAGTTGGTCAAGGGTGTGAAGATCTTTGAGAAATCCTTGATGAACATCCTGTAATAACTCGCTAATCCTAAGACGCTTCGAACTTCTGAGGCATTCTTCAGCTAGGGCCAGTCTCTAACGGCCTCGGTCTTGGATGGATCTACTGCTATCCCATTCTTGGACACTATATGCCCTAGGAAAGTTACCTGCTCCAGCTAAAACTCACACTTAGAGAATTTAGCGTATAGCTGATGTTCTCATAGTCTTTTTAGGGTCAACCTCAATTGCTCCTCATGCTCACTAGAAGAAAAAATACTTTCAAAAAGACCGAAAAAAGTATTATCAAATATATACCATCACACTTTTTGATTTGTTAAGGAAAGCGGTGTTATAGTAGGTCAGAGCACTTTGCATAACACTTTTCCATAGTTATAGACATGTGTTATGATATAGCCTACGATAACACTTTTGTTGTGTTATTTTAATAGTTAGATAAGTATTTCATTATGCTATTTATAAATAGATTATATAACACTTTTTTGTACTTATAAAGTAGTGTTATGATACACTTTATAATAACACACTTTCTGCATTGTAGAAAATGGTTTGCATAACATAATTTTATGCTTATAAACAAGTGTTATTGTAAAAGATACAATAACACATTTTTTGTATTATTCTAATATTTGGATAAGCTTGAATTATTAATATATAAAGCTATACATTATAATTATTTTTTATTGCTTTAATTCAAACCTGCTTCATTTAATATACTTAAGACATGTCTCTAACTTTAACAAATATTATTTTAATATGCATTTAATAAGTTTATTTTTACTAATATCAAGAAAGAGTTATACAAAAGAAAATGAAAACAACTCTTATTAATTAATAGAATAATATTACAAATGTTGAATTTCCAAATGGAAATGCTAAGCACAACTAAATACATAATTAATTGGACCTTTACCATTTAGAAACTCCAAAAAGACAACCTCATAACTATTACTATATAATACAATATTTGTCCCATACAAACAATTTTTGAGTAAAAACATTCATGAACAATTATTTAGAATTGATTGATAAGAATAAAATTGATAATATTTGATTGATTGATAAGAATTATTTTTGGGATCATATTTATACTCACTAGCCAAAAAAGTAAGGAAGAAAAAGATATGAAACCACAAGGTTTGCATCTAAAATATAGGATACATACTATTTTTTCTCAATGTAAATTTATGACTTGTTCTCTCTCTATAACTTCAGTTATTTATAGGAAGCACATTTTGGGTGTGGTTGTACACTTTATGATGAAATACCAACATCCCATTCCCTCTCATTACCTTGCAAATAAAAAATAAAAAAAAACCTGAATCATAATCAATCTAATCTCTCATAAAAATAATGTTATAGCAATATTTTTCTAAGTGAGGAGGAGTTTAAAGTTTATATATATATATATATTGCAAATAAAAAATATGATAATTAAGTCCTAAGTAATTAAAGAAGAGAAAGGAAAAGATATAAATGCATAAAAAGTTGACTACAACAAAAGAAAAAAGATCTTTAACCGAGATCACAACTGACAAACCAGGAAAATTTGGTTTTAAATCTACACTTATAAGTTGATGTCTACAACATTCAATAAATTGAACTAAAAATGTAATGCCTCTCAAATAAGAAAATAGGGGCATTCAAAAGGCTACCCAAAAGAAAAAAATAATTGTAAATGCTCTACTATAATGTATTAGTTTTACACAAATAAAACTGAAAATGTGTTATCTAAACATACCATAACACTTTTTTTGTGTTATACTACACTTTAGTATAACACTTTTTTTTGTCTTATACTACACTTTAGTATAGCATATTTTTTGTGTTATACTATACTTTAGTATAACACAATTTTTGTGTTATACTACACTTTAGTATAACACATTATTTGTGTTATATGATGAAGTTTGCATAACACAATTCTTTGCATAAAAAGTGTTATTGTAATAGATATTATAACACAATTTTTGTATTATTGTTATATTTAGGTATATTTAAATTCTCATTATATATTTTATTTATATAACACTAATTTATTCTATTATATTTTAATTTTTTTATATAATTAAAATTAGCTTTCTAATATATACTAGTATCATCAAATGAACTTGATTTTAAAATAACAAAAAGTAAGAACATTCAACATTGTATTAACAATCCACAAATTAGTTTAAAACATTCAACACTGTCATCGACAACAAAATGTTCTTTAAGTATTCAAAGAGTCTTAAATATTCAATATAGTTAAAAGTTACCACTTTCAACACAAAGAAATAAATAAAGTTACTATTTTCATGGAGTCTTAAGTATCCTTTTCTACTTCGCTTGTCACATCTGCAAAATAAACAAAGAAATATTTTATGGTTATTATCTAGCATCACAAATTACTTCAAGAAAAATGCTATGGAAATTATATCCAAGAAAGGACACCACATACAAAATAATGAATTCACAACTACACCAAAGCAAACAAAAACCATTCTACTTCGAAACTACTTGGAAATGAGCCTTTTACTTAAGAGTGTCAAAAACCATAATTTCCAAGTCTCCACATAAGATATAAAGGAAATACTAGCAGATTTTTCTTTTTTGGTTTCATCAGGTTATGACAGGTGGGCAAAAGAAACAATTAACTAAATTCGCACAGAATAGATTAGCATTTGCTAGTTTGGTAAAGTTGAGTTCTTTTCACCATCGTCAAATCTACCAATAAAGCTAAGATCAAAAGATTTATACAATTCTAACTAACATAGCTAAAAGTCAATAGTTCTATTGTTACCGTCACAGTATATTCATTAGCAAAGCAACGATAAGCTTCTGATGAATGTTAATTAAGAAGTTCAAAAGCACCATCACGAACTTCATCATATGCCATACAACCTTTAATGCATATACAACTCCAAAAGAAAACAAAGCATAAATTGGAGAAAAACAGTTCCTCTACTTTCACATCTCTTAAATTTCTTTCACTGTATTGATGTAATCATGTGTTGTTTTCTGACAACAGTGCAAACTCTAAAAGTAAACTACATGGTCAAAAACTAAATTTCAACTTCTATTATTAGTTTGAGTATACAAAAATTGAGCTAAAAGTGAAAATGATAAAATAATTAAATAAATAGAGCTCCTATATATTAACAACATCACAATGAATCAACTTCTTTTTCTCCACATTGTCAAGTGAATTCTCATATTAAGAGATTTAAGCAAAACCTGAACCTAACTAAGAAACCCTTAAGATAATAGTCTTCACATCATGCCCTAGAAGTTTGATTTATGCCATATAACTACCAAATTACACAGACTAATTATATATCACATATTGAATAAAAAATTATATTTTGCACAGGAGATAGCATATGCCTAGAGAACTTTTTATTTTTATCAGAACTATGGTAATAGCATTTCTTCTCCAACTTGTCTACTCTTTTAGTCTCTCTTAACTTCTTAAGGAAAACTCAAACTGAGAACTTTTCTCAATGAGAAATTAAATAAAACAAGGTTTATAGGCATATCAAGTTAACTTATCCTCAGCAAAACTCTGGTTGAACTGAACCCTCAACTCTGAGTTATTACTTACTAGACTTTCTTTATCATATATATAAAACTATATGTTGCTTACTGGTCAGGTCAGTCAACTAAAGGCTACTGTATTAACATGTGGCACAATATATGTAGTCTAAGCTAAACCCATGATATTCCTCCACGAGAAAATAGTTTATTGACAATGTTATACATATTCAATACAAAATATCAACAAAGAAAAAATACAACAACTCAGGCTAGCCTCCCTGTCCCAACCAAGAGCGTTGCTGCTGCATTTAAGATCTGATCCAATGTTTTTGGCATGAATTATGTTCTCAAAAAAACTTAAGGCACTAGTGCTTTGTCATAAGAATTAAGGAGATACTTACAAATGCATCTGCAATTGAACTTTTCTCCCCTGACATGCATACTCTATAAATTCCTCTTGAAGACACAAATGTACAATTCCTCTTGTATCAACTAAACTCCCTAAAGCATTCTAATACTTACCAAACATAATACTTTTTTTTAAATCTATTAGATTATAGTGTTGTTATTAACACAATAACAAGTTAACTAAATCTTTGTTAAGACAAATATTAACGTAACAAACCAACAAAATTATGGTTTGAAGGGCACCATCAAACCATTTTTCGAACCGAAAGATGCACATTTACACAATCCACCAATTTGATGCAACTTATTTTACAATAACCACTGTCAAACATACTTAATAAATTAAACATGTTTACAATTAAAGTGTAAATAAAAGCTGCTCAAACGAATGGTTTCTCTTCAATGATTTTAATTGCTAGTGCAGGATCCTTGGGTTAAAGTTTCTGAACAACAAGCCTAAAATGAATAAACTGATTAAGTTGCACAAGACAAAACATGAATGAAGAAACCTAACCTCAACAGAGCATTATCTATCAAAGATAGTTAGAGCACATGTTTAGACTCTTCATAAGAAATATCATCAAAGAATTCCATTAAGTAACAAGGCACCAGCCAAATTGAAATCAGATTTGAACAACTATTTACTAGTAATACTTAAATTAATAAGATGATCTAAGACTTGAGTACTTAGCTCATAGATATTTAATTACTGGATATGCCATTAGCCAAGTTGATGAACCAGAACAAGTAAGAACATAGTCTAGTTGATTAAATGCAAAACTTTTCTCTAAACCAAACTACTGGTCAACATAGATTTGTGGAATTAATTTCTCGTTTATGAACCAATGACGAGAGTAAAACTAGAATTCATGTAAATAACAATGGTAAGGGCATATAACAGTGGTAAGTCCAATTTATAGATTTATTGGATTTGGACTATATATACAATGACAAGGGGAGAATTCAAACAAATAATTGGCAATTGGTATAGAAAATTGCTTTAAGCAAATGAAAAAAAATAATAAGAAAAAAATTACAAGATTCCACTAATTATGATGGATCATAGGTCAATGACAGGACAGCAACAACATAACCAAATGCAAACATGAAATCCAAATGATTTTACTTCCAACACAGTTATAACAAAAAAAAAAAAAAAACAACAACCCATGAATCCATGCCATTGTATTCAAAGTTTTAGTCCTCTATTTATATATACAAAGATAGAAATATAGCTAAACATTTGAATCATGGGAAGTTTATTGGCTCATTACTAATATCAAACTTAAAAAACCTATTTCAAAACTGCATGGAAGAATTTAAGTGGCCTTTCTCCAAATAAGAAGAGATGACTAGATATCTTGTAAACACATAATATATATCACATCTCATCTCCTATACACATAAATATATTTGTGTCTCTCTACTCTATTTTTAATGAAGAGTCCAATATGACTTGATCATTTTTTTTTCTAATGCTTGTGTCTTCAATTTGTCATATATACAAGTCTTGGGGTAGAGATTAGCCCAATAAGATAGGTACAAAAGGAAGCGCAAAATATATTAGCAGCACTCCAGAATTTAGCAAGTCTTGGAGAATGCAAACTTTTGTAGGGATCATAAAAAGGGTTTGAAAAATAAAGGAGTAGTAATTCATAGAAGTAGAGGGACACGACGAGAGTGGGCAGAAGGAATCGATACCCTATCACATAAGCAGATTAAAAAAAAGCTATAAAAATAATTCAATTCAATCATTTATCTCATTGAAGCATTCCATGAAACAATTATTATGTATTATTTGAGAAAATCTTAGTAATATATTCAAACATGCAAACAAGACCAACTTAAGTAGTAAGACAAACAAAACTTTCAGACAAATTGATACAAACATCAATTAACACAATTATACTCTATAGATACGAATTTAGCCTAAATACAAACATTCATTCTTATTCATTCTTATTGCCAAACAGTCCAAATCTGAACAATACAAGCTAGTTTCAGTTAAAACTAAAATACCACCATGTCATGTTGATGGCCAAAAGCTTTAAACATAGGTCAGCTAAACCAACAATAAAAACAAAATGCACAACCAAGTTTCAGTTCAATCAAATAACACGTGAATAAGAAAAAGTACAAGGCTTTATTAGATCCAAACATGAGTGAAAAGTGAAAAAAAAAATTGAAAATCAATGATACCTCAAGACAAGTCCCCAAACTCGTAATGATAGTATGCGAATTCCCCAAAAGTCCTAGATTTCAACTATTTATAATTAAAGTTAAAAAAAAACAGAAGGCACATTTATTTTCAAATAAAAATAGATCTGCATATTCAATTATATTTATAAAAGAAAGAAAACTTACTTGATCAATGGTTGATTGACTTAATAAGGTGACTCATCTCAGCTTTGTATCAAAAAACTAAGCCTCTATTCTACTTAAGTCATCTAGTTGACTGTTTTTCTTCGAGACCCTGATCCTTCTCTTCTTGAAAATGATCTCATTTCCTTACAAGATAATTTTAGCAGGCCCTTCTTCGTATTCCCCTTCATCACTCTCATTACCCTCATGTGCAGTCTCAGCTTGTCATAAATTTAACAAAGCAAATATAATTTCCTTGCTAGAATTACATATTCTCTCTGCCAATCAGCGAAAACTCAAAACATTTTATAACAAGGCAAACAAAGTTCTTCTTTCCATATCAATATCTCAAACCTTTAGGTATATTATATTAATTTGGTTAGTTTTTTATTCTTTTCTAGCAACCAAACAGCCATTAAAACCAAAATACTCCGAGAAAGTAAAGAAAAGAAGAAAGTACCTGTTGTTTCCGAGACTCTTCGTGCCTTCTTTCGTTGTTCCTCATATTATTCTTCTTCTTCCATCTTCTTCCATTTCATCTCCATGGCCTCGAGCCTTGAACGAAAGAAACACTGGACGAAGAGTCTCTTTCCGTGTAAAGAACGCCCTAGACTAATACATACAAAACATTCGCATAACATAGTTTATAAAAGAATAACATCCATTATTAAAGTCTCAGGGGGACTTATTTAAAATCATGCAAGTTGGCGCCATAAGTTTAAAATAAAACATAGGTTTTTATGCAAAGTTCAAAGAAAAACCAAATGATTTAAATAACAGAGTCCCACTGATAATTTAGGAAAGTCTCTTAAAAACAAAACATAATTTAAATGGCGTTCTACGTTGATCGTTTTATCGTCCATAGGATTGCCCCACGCCATACACCCCATGATAAAAGAACTCCTCACGTCACCACGCGTGCCATAGAGAAAACCTATTTGCTACCTGGAAGGAAAGTAAGGGGGGTGAGCTAAAAGCCCAGTAAGGAAGTACAAACAAATAAGCAAGTAAGAAAACAACAAACAACCAAACACTAACGTTCATCTAAAACATCATGGTATATCATAACATAATCGTAACATTTCATCACATCATAACATAAACGTAACGTTTCATCATATCATAACATACATGTGACATATCAGCATATCATAACATAAATGTGACATATCATCATATCATAACATAAATATGTTATATCATCATATCATAACATAAATGTGACATATCATCATATCACAAACATACAGCATACATGATGAGCACGGAACGCTAGTTGTCCATGTCACCCTATGAGGTAAACAGGAGATCACTGGTCCTTGAATAACCTCGGTGCGTCCGCCCTAGGAGTCACGTCTCAATGTCCTTAGTAACTCGTTCGATGTATCTGACATCGTAATCTGTTTGATGTATCTAACATCGTATTCTGTTTGATGTATCTAACATCCATACACATATCACATTCAACATATCATCACATTATGACATTCATAATTTCATAACAGTTCATTCATATAACAGCCTTACCATTCATAGCATAAAATCATAAAATCTATCTAACTTCCTTACCTCAGGTCAAAGCTAAGAATTTCACAATCTTTCAACGAGCCTATATCATAATCAAAATAACGTTTCTTAGGTTCATAAAATTACTATCTTGCCCTTCCATACAACTCATGTGTGCATGGGCCATGCACTCATGATAACAGTTACACTAAACATGCAATTATCGCCAAAAAGAATAATGCTCGTTCTACCCATTTTACTAACATGATTGTTTTATAAAAATCACATAGTTGAATAATAATCATGATTTTGGACGTAAAAGTTGATTTGCATGTAACATGCATACGTGTGAACGTTGCGTAATAAAGACGTTTTCAAAAACGATAATTCTACATTTCTTTTATTATTTTAAAATCAATAGACATATCACATGCTTTATTTTTTTTCTTAAAATTTCTAAGTTGATTAAATTTCTCAAAACTTTATTTTATTTTAGCTCAAAATAAAATATGTGACATTTTCATTAAATAAATATTAATTTACCAAGAATTACCCAACAAGCTTGGATTTAATTAAAATACCTATTTTAATATGTTTCTTTAGAAAAATATATTTTATCATTGTGTTACAAAAAAATGATGTGAAAAATATATTTTAAGTGTGGAATAATACATTTTGATTTAAATTACTTAAGACTTAGTTTTTATGTAGCAAAAATCCATATGTGACAATTTAATAACAATTGTTAACCTTTTTAAAACAAACTTTCAGCCACCATTTATCTTATTCAAAAATCACAAATAAATAGAGTCTAAATATTTTTCTCAATCAAAATAAATGAAAAATCATTACTTATCAAAATATGCATTCATACCATTAAAATATCATTTTTCAATATTACCATAACTTAGGAAAAATAATTTATTCCAAAAATTAATCAAATTCATTTTTAGTGAAACTTACTTCATATTTTATTACAAAATTCCAGCAACTATTATTATCATTAAAAATCACCATATTCAAGTTTATAAACCCATATTTTCCCAAAATTCAATAAAAATTCTGTAGGAAATTAATTGAGTAAAATATCATAACATGAGACTTAAAATCCTCTTTTAATTTCATAAAAATTAACATATTCATCAAGAACATTATTTATGCATGCAGCTCATCTTTTTATCAGCTTTTACCCAATTATTTACAAAAAAAAACAGCAAGCTTAATTCTTTATAAAACTCAACTTTTGTCTCAAAAATTACATAAAATCATACATGCTTAAAATCTCATTATACTCTTATAATATGCATGATTCTAATATCACTAACATATTCACATGAATCCTTTAAAAAACCATTTGATGCAATTCCATGAAAACCAACAAAACTCTATCAATAAAATAACATATAGTAATTTATAAGCACCATATTCACATATGCCTTATATTAACCTAACATGTTTCTATCATTATTTTCATGCATCTTATAATTTAATCATTCAAAATATAATATGCATCTAACAAAATTTCATGATCAAGATATCAAGATTGCCACTTATTCTCTTACCCATATAACATAGGTCCTAAAACATGGATCTAATATATTGTAAATCACACAACATATCAAGAACACCCTTGGGTGTACCTAGGCCGAAATCACCAAACATGCACTCATGGATTATCACAATTTTTTTATGCATAGCAAAATCAACATCACAACCCTTTAACACAAATCATACTCTCACAATATCCAAATCCTATACATCAATCCTACCAAAATCAACCATTAGCATTATTAACAAAACCTCATAGACAACCCACCAAAAACAAATATAAGGGCTAAGAAAAGACCACCTCTCTTGATTGTAAAATCAAGAACACAAAAGATCAATACCCAAACTCCACACCCTTGTTCAAGCCTAGGGTTTTTATTGGAAAACCACCATGAGGAGAAGGAAGAACCCAAACACACACAAAAAAATAACACAAATCAATAACATATTATCAAATAAAAGAGATTATGCAAAAGAGAAAACAAGAAGACATACTCTAGGAGGGGTTCCTCCTCACCTTCTCCTTCCTTCTTCCTTTCTTTTTTTCTTCCTCTCTCTCTCTCTCTCTAGGTCACGGCAGCCACACACAAGAGCAATGGCTCTTCTCTCCTTTCATAACCCTTTTATAAAAAATCCTCCCATAAAGTCTCCCCTAACACAATAAGGTAAGTTTCCATTTCCCATTTATTTTCTCTTAATTCCTCTTTATTGTAAAAAGATATAAAGGAACAAAATGATCATGCCTATCCCCAAAATAATTATGGTCTTCAATTTTTGATTTTTATCATTTTAAGGAAATCCTTCCTTTCCCACTAGGTCACACGCCCAACACTCTTCTTCCCTTTTCTTTTCTTTTTTTTTTTATAAATAAATTAACCCAATTAAAATCTAAAATAAGGAAGTATAAAATGTGTAGAAAAATCTACACATGTGCACCATGCTACCATGCACTAGCACACACTAAATCACTAGGGTGCATTACTATCTATCATGCACCTTAGTGCATTCCACCATAGCTCACATAATTACCATATTTGTCACACTTAATTAAAATGTAACACTAATAGTAAAATAACATGTTACACAATTATTCACTTATTAAATTAATTAACCAAAACATTTCTAACAATTAAATAAAATAACAAACAATCAAATAAAACAAATAATCAACCAAATAAAATAACAACACTTAAATAAAACAATTCATCACACTTAACATTTAAATCAAATAAATCACAAAAATTTAAATAATCTAAAAAAAAAAATTTGGTGCACTACATTCCGTCTCCATCTCTGTCTCCACCTCTACAATCTGGTTGGGAGAGAATGAGCCACTACACCAAATTCCCATTTCTATAACACATGAATATACTAATAAAAATGTGTTATGCTAGAGTATTATATTGGCATGAAAAAAAGGGCGGTAATATACCCCATCCCGCCACTTAGCCTTTTTTTTCATTACTGAGTCCTGAAAATTTGTGAGACCCGCCACTTAGCTTTTTTTTCATTCCTGAGACCTGAAAATATGTGAGACCGAGAGACCCATTTCCTCAATTCCAGTGAGACCGAGAGACCCTGAAAATATGTGAGACCGAGAGACCCATTTCCATTTCCTTAACCCAAAGTCCGTGCAGCTCTAACCATCTCCAGTTCACTCAACCCAAAAATCTGAGGCGCTGATCTTCTATCTCCGGCAAGCTCCAAAATCTAAGGTTCTGCCCTCCTCCATTCATCTATCTATCTTCCCTTTTCTTGCTAAAGCCAAATGCATTTCGATTTTTAAGTATTATTTGCATAAACGAGGACAAGAAATTGGGATTGGAATGGTTCGAATATTACTACTCTGGTTTTAAGTTGGGGCATCACCCACTCGTGTTGGTTGGTCAATCTGTGAGAAGCAATTTGGTATTTGTAACTTTGTCTAAAAATGAAGTGCCAGATTAGTATATTCATTTCACCATTTGAGTATCTAGGTTACAGCATTACTTATCGGTGAGACTACGAATTAAAGAGGTGGTGCGATCACTTGGTGAGCGTACAAAGGATTTCGAGTTGTCCAGGAGGTATATAATTTTGTTTTATTTTTTAATTGTTTTCTGTAATAGTGAGTTCCAGAGATTCATTTCAATCTAAAACCCGTGTTATTGCAATGCTTTGTAGAAAATGAGACAGATGGAAACTTCATCATTATGTTGTCTTCTCTGATAATATTCTGGCATGTGCAGTGGTTGTTAGCTCCACTGTTTCTGCAGCGGCGGTAATTTGAATTCCTACTATACTTCTATGTTTCCTTTCCCAATAATGCTGATTTTAAGCAATGGTAAAAAAATGTTGCGGCGGCTTCGTGGCTTTTATTTCATTCAACACTTGTAACTACTTATTTTGGACTCCATGATATTGTTGGTATGAAATAGATATATCAGACCTTGATCGTTGTCTCTTGTCATAAAATTGTGCAGGAACCAAAGAAAATTGTGTTTCCATGTGGTGACTGATTCACTCAATTTCCCTGAAATCTCAATGTGGTTCATATTGAACCCTCTAGGCAAAGCCACAATCTAAAGGGCTGGTAGGATTTTTAAAGATGTTTGGAGTGCTAGAGTGATTCTTTACATTCTGTTAAGTGGAGTGTCTCCATTTTGGGCTGGTAGGATTTTTAAAGATGCTTCTTGTTTGTCATTGTTGTATTTAGTATCTATGTTTGTTAGAGTTAGTTTTGTCAAGCTTAATTATTACCTACCGATAGACCTTTGAATGATCCTCTGAATAATTGTTATGTTTGGAAATAGGAAATGGAAATGAAGCTGGTAGAGAAGGCTCAACAATTAAAGTCTGAAGTGGTAAGATTACACAATTCTTTTGTCAGTGTAACTTAAATTATAATAGGGTGAATCTTTGACTAGATGGTTCATGGAAACTATTTGTGCTGACTGCTGATACAGATAATGGCATGCCTTAGCATCCATACATCTAATATATTTACTTGACTTGAATCTTTACAAAGCAAAGGGTGACTAACATAATTGATAGATAATAATTTTTTTATGTATAAGGAAATATTATGTGATGCCTATATTCTTATGTGTTTGTATGTGTATATGAACTTTATATTTGGTTCTTAAGCGTCTTATGTGCTATTTTTGAATCTTTGATAACAAATATTGTATCAAGTTTTGGTTGTATTATTCAAATGCTGTGATGTTATTCTTTTTTAGGATTTACCTTTTGATCTTTTTGAACCATACATATGTTTATACATATATTTGGTTATCAATTATGATTATAACTGTATTAATATGTATATATTTTTAATTGAAGAATCAATCATGGTTGGGTTCCCTTATCAACACTATAGTTGGAAATTTGAAACTCTCAATTTCAAATATTCATATCAGATACGAGGACAGTGAAAGGTGTGTAATAGCAAGTTAAATTTTATATTTTGGAATCTTTGCATTCTTATTTTCTGTCTGAATTTTAATTTCCTATTCTCTAGCAATCCTGGTCACCCATTTGCAGCAGGTGTGACCTTGGAGAAACTCTTAGCTGTGACAGTTGATGACAATGGGAATGAGACTTTTATTACTGGTGGTTCACTAGACCGTATACAAAAGGTTCATAATTTTTTTCCTTATAGGGTGTCGATTGATATGAATGCAATCAAGTTTAAGTTTTATTCTCTTTATTGTCAAACAACACACTTATATTCTGGAACCAATTATAGGAAATGCAAAGTATACAAAGCTAAGGGAAAATGAATTGGCTAAGAGGATCAACCTTTGCAGAATGCAACAGTGAATTTGGATGATGTCATTCTATGTTTATCAAAGGTTTAATTTCATAATTCAACTATGATTGGATACTTGGAGGCATGTTTTGATTGGCCTTGAAAATTTTTAGTATCTTGTTGTTGCAGGATGGATACAAGGATATGTTAAAACTAGCTGATCTTTTTTGCCTTTAATCTGGTTAGCCCATAAATGTTATGTCTTTTGCCTTATTCTTGAGAGGTAATGCATGATTCCATATCTTGTTTTTTCTAAAAAAAAATATATTAGTTGTTGAGTTTTGTTTTATTTTGGTCTCTAATTAATCTACCAAATTCAGAGTTTCTGACCCCAGTTCAATTCAGCTGCTTATTTTTTTACTTTATTAAAAAATACACAGTTTTACACTTGCATGCTTTTCTTTTTATTGAAAAGAAAAGGAATCATTATTACTCCATGGTATTCAATGAAGGATCAGTTGGTTTCACCTTATTTTTTATTTATTTATTTATTTTGCTTTAACTTTAAAATTTGTGATCAGTTTCTGATGGGTGCATTGTGTAACTATCAGATTTTGCTTGGTTTTATTTTCTGATGGAATTTATAGTTGCTGATAGATTTTTGGGACCAAGGACTAGTTCTTTCGTTAATCTTTGAAGATACTTCATTTTCCATCTTTTATATTCGATGATAATGCAACATTGTACACCAAACATAGTGTTTTAGAAAGGAACTTTGTTGCTTGAGATGTCTTTAAATGACTAGTTTTGTTGTCCTTATGGGGCTTACAGTGACTCATTAATGTAATCTCATTTTTTTCTTAACACAGGGAATACATTTATTTCCAAGAAAGTTGACAACAAGAAGAAAAATAAACTTAAGGTGGAAGATAAGATGCTTGGATGGGGTAACTTGACAACATTGAACTTTTCTGTCTTTGTAGAGTGGAGCCAAGAAAGTAGTATTATCTTGCCATATTTTACATTTCAGGTTCTCAATGAAGCTTATTAGCATTCATGTATTTTCTCAATATATGTATGCTCTTCAGTGTTTCTGGCTTGTAAGTGAATTTTCTTGCACCTGATTCTTAAATTTTATTTTATTCTGTTTTAGCTACATGATTTTGATACGTGCATTGCAAAAAATGAAGAAACTATTCAAATTGATCCTCACTTTGCTGAGTGTTATGGAAACATGGCAAATGCTTGGAAGGTAATCTTTAGTATCTTTTATGGTTCCACTGTCAAGTATTTAGCTTGCAAGCATCTAATAGATAGTTATTATGTTTCTGCTATAGGAGAACGGCAACATTGATGTTGCAATCCGCTACTATTTAATTGCTATCGAGGTTTGTTACAGCCAACATTGATGGAACTTCTCAAGGTAAGACTTTAATGCAAGTTACATTGTGCTCCTTACCAGTTTGTGAGCAAGTCAGTAATTCAGCTTTCAAAATACAACATTATGACTTGTTCTGTTACTCTTTCTGTTGCTGGCTATGACCATTTCTGTTATATGATTATCAGGGTTACACAGGTGTAGTGCACCAAAATTTTTTTTTTTAGATTATTTAAATTTTGTGCTTTATTTGATTTAAATGTTAAGTGTGATGAATTGTTTTATTTAAGTGTTGTTATTATATTTAATTGTTTATTTGATTTATTTGATGGTTTGTTATTTTATTTAATTGTTAGAAATGTTTTGGTTAATTAATTTAATAAGTGATTAAATGTGTAACATGTTATCTTACTATTAGTGTTACATTTTATTTAAGTGTGACAAATGAGGTATTTATGTGAGCTATGGTGGAATGCACTAAGGTGCATGATAGATAGTAATGCACCCTAGTAATTTAGTGTGTGCTAGTGCATGGTAGCATGGTGCACATGTGTAGATTTTTCTACACATTTTAGGTTTCCTTATTTTAGATTTAATGGAGTTATTTATATAAAAAAAAAAAGAATAAAAGAAAAGGGAAAGGAGGAGTGGGCGTGTGACCTAGTGGGAATGCAATATATCATTAAAATGGTAAAAAGGATCAAAAAAAATTGAAGACTATAATCATTTGGGGATAGGCTTGATCATGTTTTATTCCTTGTATCTTTTTGAAATAAAGAAAAATCAAGGAAAATAAAAGAGAAATGGAAACTTACCTTAATTTGTTTGGGAGACTTTATGAGAGGATTTGTCATAAAGGGACTAAGAAAGGAGAGAAGAGCCATTGCTCTTGTGTGTGTGTGTGGCTGCCGTGACCTAGAGAGAGAGAGAGAGAGAGAGGCGTGTAGAGAGAGAGAGAGAGAGAGGAAGAAAGAAAGAAAGGAAGAAGGAAGAAGAAAGTGAAGAGGAACCCCCTAGAGTATGTCTTCTTATTTTCTCTTTGTTTAATCTCTTTATTTGATAATATGATATTGATTTGTGTTATGCTTTGTGTGTGTTTGGATTCTTCTTTCTCCTCATGGTGGCTTTCCCATAAAACCCTAGGCTTGAACAAGGGTGTGGAGTTTGTGGTATTGATCTTTTGTGTTCTTGATTCTACAATCAAGAGAGGTAATGGTCTTTTCCTTAGCCTTATATTGTTTTTGGTGGTTGTATTTGAGGTTTTGCTAATGGTGTTAATGGTTGATTTTTGGGTAGGAATGATGTATAGGATTTGGATTTTGTGAGAGTATGACTTGTGTTTAAGGGTTGTGATGTTGATTTTGCTATGCATGAAAATTGTAATAATCTATGAGCACATGTAAGGTGATTTCGGCCTAGGTACACCCAAGGGTGTTCTTGATTTGTTGTGTGATTTACCAAAATATTTGATCCATGTTTTAGGACCTTTGATATATGGGTAAGAGGACAAGTGGTAATCTTGATATTTTTGATCATGAAATGTTGTTAGATGCATGTTTTGTTTTGAATGATTAAATTGTGAGATGCATGAAAATAATGATAGAAATATGCTAGGTTAAAATAAGGCACATGTGAACATGGTATAAATTTACTATATGCTATTTTATTGAAAAGGTTTTGTTGGCTTTCATGGAATTGCAACAAATGATTTTAAAAGGATTCATGTGATTATGTTAGTGGAATCATGCATATTATAAGAGCATAATGAGATTATAGGCATGAATGATTTTATGTAATTTTTGAGACAAAAGTTGAGTTTTACAAAGAATTAAGCTTGCTGTTTTTTTCAAGATAATTGGGTAAAAGTTGATAAAAATATGAGTTGCATGCATAAATAATGTTCTTGATGAATGTGTTAATTTTTATGAAATTAAAAGAGGATTTTAAGTCTCATATTATGATATTTTACTCAATTAATTTCCTACAGAATTTTTATTGAATTTTGAGAAAAAATGAGTTTATAAAATTGAATATGGTGATTTTAATGATAAAAAAATGGTTGCTGGAATTTTGTAATAAAATGTGAAGAAAGTTTCACTAAAAATGGATTTGATTAATTTTTGGAATAAATTATTTTTCCTAAGTTATGGTAATATTGAAAATTGATATTTTAATGGTATGAATGCATATTTTGATAAATAATGATTTTCTTTATTTTGATTGAGAAAAATATTTAGACTCTATTTATTTATGATTTTTGAATAAAATAAATAGTGGCTGAAAGTTTGTTTTAAAAAGTTAACAATTGTTATTAAATTGTCACATATGGGTTTTTACCACTTAAAAACTAAGTTTTAAATAAATTAAATCAAAATATAATTTTTCCACACTTAAAATATATTTTTCTAAAGAAACATGTTAAAATAGGTATTTTAATTAAACCCAAGCTTGTTGGTTAATTCTTGGTAAATTAATATTTATTTAATGAAAATGTCACATATTTTATTTTGAGCTAAAATAAAATAAAGTTTTGAGAAATTTAATCAACTTAGAAATTTTAAAGAAAACATGTAATATGGCCATTGATTTTCAAACAATAGAAGCAAGAAATGTAGGGTTATCGTTTTTGAAAACGTCTTTATTACGCAACGTTCCCACGTATGCATGTTACATGCAAATCAACTTTTACGTCCAAAATCATGATTATTATTCAAATATGTAATTTTTATAAAGCAATCATGTTAGCAAAATGGGTAGAACGAGCATTATTCTTTTTGGCGATAATTGCATGTTTTAGTGTAACGGTTATCATGAGTGCATGGCCCATGCACACATGAGTTGTATGGAAGGGCAAAATAGTAATTTTATGAACCTAAGAAACGTTATTTTGATTATGATATAGGCTCGTTGAAAAGATTGTGAAATTCTTAGCTTGGACCTGAGGTAAGGAAGTTAGATAGATTTTATGTTTCTATGCTATGAATGGTAAGGCTGTTTTATGAATGAACTGTTATGCAATTATGAATGCCTTAATGTGATGATATGATTGAATGTGAAATGTGAATGGATGTTAGATACATCAAACAGAATACGATGTTAGATACATCAAACAGATTTCGATGTCAGATACATCGACCGAGTTACTAAGGACATTGAGACGTGACTCCTAGGGCGGACGCGCCGAGGTTATTCAAGGACCAGTGATCTCCTGTTTACCTCATAGGGTGACATGGACAACTAGCGTTCCATGCTCATCATGTATGCTGTATGTTGTGATATGATGATATGTCACATGTATGTTATGATATGTTGATATGTCACGTTTATGTTATGATATGATGATATGTCACATTTATGTTATGATATGCTGATATACTTATGTTATGATATGATGATATGATGATATGTCACATTTATGTTATGATATGTTGATATGTCACATTTATGCTATGATATGTTGATATGTCACATTTATGTTATGATAAGATGAAATGTTACGATTATGTTATGATAGACCATGATGTTTTAGATGAATGTTAGTGTTTGGTTGTTTGTTGTTTTTCTTACTTGCTTACTTGCTTGTACTTCCTTACTGGGCTTTTAGCTCACCCCCTTACTTTCCTTCCAGGTAGCAAATAGGTTTTCTCTATGGCACGCGTGGTGACGTGGGGAGTTCTTCATCATGGGGTGTATGGCGTGGGGCAATCCTATGGACGATAAAACGATCAACGTAGAACGCCATTTTTATTATGTTTTGTTTTAAGAGACTTTTTCCTAAAATTATCAGTGGGACTCTGTTATTTAAATTATTTGGTTTTCTTGAACTTTGCATAAAAACCTATGTTTTATTTTAAACTTATGGCGCCAACTTGCATGAATTTAAATAAGTCCCCTGAGACTTTAGAAATGGACGGTATTCTTTTATAAGCTATGTTGTACGAATGTTTTGTAAGTACTAGTCTAGGGCGTTCTTTACAACAGGTGACAAGGAGAGCCTGGGAAAGTGTGAACAGGTAAGAAGCATTATTCATCTTTTTTGTCCATGAATGACTTTCTATGATTAAAGTACACAACAGTAAAATGTTTTGAACTTATTGATTTATTTTATTAGTTTCTTACAAACTCCTTTATTTCTTTTAATTTCCCTCTGTTTATTTACTTAAAAGAAAAACAATTTATGTAATAGAAACTTGGAATTACTACTGTTGTACATCATTATTGTCCAGTTGAAATTTAGCAATTTACTTGTCAATTTGAGAGCATATAGATACCTTTTGAATTCTATCATGGCCGGAATAGTCCCAAAAGGTCATTTTTTATTTTGTTATGTTTTTAATATTTCAGTATTTTATGGAGTTGATGAAAGTTCCTAGAGTGGAATCAAAATTGCGAGTGTTCTCTTTCAAGATTCAGTTCAGCTGTCAGGTTTGGTGATATTTTTTATGCTTTTTTATTACAATCTATATTGTATAATTATTCTCATCGTCTTACAGATTTCAGAATTTAAAAAGAGTTTGAACACTGTGAACTCTGCATGTGAAGAGGTAAGCAGCTCCTGATGATGAATTTTTTCTTGCAGAATTTGATATCTATACTATATTGACAGATCCCTGTGCTACTTAAATTCTTCCATGCAGTTTTGAGAATCTGTTTTGACTTGGGTAGTTTTATGCTCTGTTTAATAGGTCCGAAATTCCCTCAAATTAAAAGATATTATGAAGAAAATTCTTTTTCTGGGTAATACTTTGAACCAAGGGACTGCAAGAGGTGACGTTCTTCAATTGTTATTTTGACAGATTTTATTATTTGTGGATGCTGGAAAATTCTGTTTTATCATCTGATAGTTGCAAGTTCTTTTAAAATAAGACTTAGTTCCTTTTATGGCCATAAATCTGGAAGTTTATGGAAGTATTAGATAATGAGAAAATCCAAATACATTCAACAAATGAACATGATTAAGCTACAACCTTCTACTTAAAAGTATCGTGTGACTGCCACAAGGCTAAGGTTATGTGACATCTCAATTTAGAATATAGAAAAAAGGCCATTTCAGTGTTTGAGTTCACACTGGTAAATCACTTCTTATGTGTTTTTCTATATGTATTTTTCTCTCTAATGATCAGGAAACTATAAATTATCTAATATGAGGGTTTTGTAACATTTTCTTGGAATACTTTATAAGATATCGAAATTATGCAGGATCTGTTAATTGTTGTGGATTATAAAATGTGTTATATGTGCATATATAGCCTTATACTTTATAGCTTTTATGGCTTTCATCATTACACAGAAAAAAAAGCATATAATATAATACATGTCCACAACAATTATTGATCATGCATAAGAAATGTCTTCCAAGGTTCAGTAAAAGAAGAACATGATTAATATAATACAGAAAAAAAGCATATAATATAATACATGTCCACAAAAAAGCATATAATATAATACATGCATAAGAAATGTCTTCCAAGGTTCAGTAAAAGAAGAACATGATTATTGATCAAGTAGAGAGAAAAAGGGAGGAATTATAGATTTGTCTTGTTAGAACTTATCAATGAGAAGTGGAAAAGAAACATGAAGAGGGTAGGAAAAGTCAATTTTGGTTGCTATTTGGTAACTAGAAAGTAGTATTTTAGTTTTGAATATTTAATGGAGAGTTAATATTATTGGAAAAGTATGCTCTGATTTTGGTGTTTTACTTTTGAATATTTAATGGAGAGTTACTAAGTTGTAGCAAGAAGTTGAAAATTGGATCATATTGTTTGGAGTAGAAATACATGTGTTTTAGTGTTTTTTTTTTCATGTAAACATAAAATCATGGATTCCCTGTACTTTTTAGCTTAAGAAATTTGCTTGTCATGTCTCATTTTCTGTTTCTTGTGAACCTTTGTTATTGACACCAAGTTAGATGCATTTTTTACTGACTCAGGTCAAAAGAACACTAGAATTAAGGCACATTATTTAAGTTTAGACAATGTTACAAAGAACTTGAGAAAGTTCTATGCACAAGCTTACTTGGGACAATCACCAAAACAAGCTCCAAAGTATTGGCTTCATTTTCAAGTTTCTGTACTATTGCATGGTTGGAATACTTACTTTGCCTCAAAGGCATATAGTACAGGTAATTGAGTTCAAACTTGCTAGTCAAATTATATTGAACATATAGTTAATTCTTATGAAGCTCACCATTAAGATACAATATCATACAGTATGCATAAAGAGGCATTAATTGTTTAATTGCTCTGGTTTCTTTTTCAAACTATTGCAGTAAACAGGAATTTACTCTCCAAGATAAAGAATCCACAAAATGATACCATTGAAGTTGGGCCTAGAGATTTGAAGCTGACCTTTTCGTCTACCTCAGGACAACTAAAACAGATGAACAATTCAAAAACTGAGCTAAGTTGTTTAATTTCATAAAGTAACCATGGAAATATTTCTTAACCAAGTAGTTACATATTATAAAATCAGGCAAGCCAACCACAAATGGGCACTAAAAATGGAATGCTAACTTAAGTTTATGCCTCATGACTTCTGATCTGTTATCTAATTTCATGCATTTTACAGGTTGAAGATTGCATTCCCCAGTTTTAACATGTTCCTGAATTTTGGTTTTAGTCTCTCTAGCTCTTAATTTCCATCTCTCAAAACTATGTACTAAATTTCTAATTCAGATTATTTAGGAACCAGTTGAAATGATAGTAGAATTATGTTATAAGTTTATACTTGCTTTTTGAGTTGATGAATAAAAATCATTTAATTATTTTTCTGTACAGCTCATAACAGATGTTAATTTCGCTGTAGCAGTCGAGGCAATTCAAGCTATTGGCAATCTTGCTCGGAGTTTAAAAAACTAATTTCTCTGCAAGTTCACACTTCCTATTGCCAGTTTTGCTGGTATGTTCATTTTTTGCTAGCTAAAAAAATAATATTATATCAACTTAAAATGCAAACAGATTGTTTGAATGTAACCAAGCTGTTCAAGTGTTCATTTACTTTTTGCCAGTTACTTACAACTGAGCATGGTGGTATTTTTTTCGGATTTTGACTTGTACATTCATTTTTCTTATTAATAAAAGTACACTTAGTCATACAAGTAGATTATTTTTTAGAAGTTCAAATGATGTTGATCATAGCTTTCATTTGTATATAAAGTGATTTTTTTATTCAATTTTACTTTTAATATATATTTTGATCTGGTTTATCTCAGATTTTTCTTAGAAATAATTTAATAAAGATATTGTTTTATTTATTTATCAATTTTGTGCTTTTGCTGCTTAATTCTGAATTTTGATTATTGATGGTATGGATTTATTTCTTCTTTGCCCATTTTATTTAGTTGGTTGGTATGAGACCCTTGGAGCGGTCACTTGAGAAACTTGATGATGTTAGAAGAAAGAAGCTTTCTGAAATGATTTCAGGTTCTGAAGGTGGCACATCCACCAATACAAGCTTAGGTTTGTAATATCTTTATAGCATCAGTTCTTATATCACTAATTTGTTCAACATTCTTGTGTGTTTTTATAACCTTGTGTGCATACTTATTGTTGTGTGAGCAGCAGTCCAAGCTTCTGGTGCAACCGCATCCTCTCATGAGGTGAGTTATTTCTTATATAATGGATTTATGGAAGTTAAAGAACAATGCTATGTTGAGAGGTTGCATGTAATGTTGCTATGTTACACGCTGTTAGTTAATATTCTTCTCGATTACAAAGTTATTTGGTCAATAAACATGATTTTGCAGCAATATCTTCATTTAAACAACAAGTGGAAGGTTTATCAGACCTAGACCACTGGGTTGAGTTATTGATTCGTTTACTGTGTGCTGTCCCTGGCTGGAGTGAGAAAAATGTCCAGGTATTTAAAGGTTTCATTGCTGCAGATATCTGTCTTTTTTACCTTTGTGGATATTTTTGGCTGTGTAGATAGTTATTTAAGGCATGGAGTTTGAATGGTGCAGGTTCAGCAGCAGGTTATTGTAGTTGTTACTTTCATAGCCTCTTCATCAACCAAATTTCCTAAGAAGTGTGTAGTGCTTTGCCTTCTGGGTAAGTGTTCCTTGGTTTTGGTTGATCATAAGTTTGGAGCTGGGATTTGTTTGCTTAAAACTGTGTGATCTCTTTTGCACGGGTATTTGGCTTCTTAGTTGTTTGGTGGTTGATTAGATAGTTCCTTATTTTTGCTTGTCATTATTCCTGAATTGACAGGTATAAGTGAACGTGTCGCTGACATTAAGACTCGTGCTCATGCCATGAAGTGCCTTACTACTTTTTGTGAAGCTGTAGGTCTTGGATTTATTTTTGAAAGAGTAAGTCTTACATTTAAATCATTTATGTAGAGAAGTTTGTTTGCACTTCTCTCGTGAACTTCTGAAGCAGGGATGAAACATATTAGGTTCTAAATTGATTGGAACTTGTATTTCTTTTCTTTGTTTGCTTTTTTCATTTTTTATAATCCAATAAAAGTCAAGGAATTCTGTGGTTAATATTGTTAATGATCTGATATAGCTATGACATCTGAGGGCTCTCTAATAATACATTTTTTACATTTAATGGGTTGCTCTTGTTACTTCTATAATGAATTTGTGTTTCCTCAATGGTTGTTCACATCCATTACAGATCCTTAGATCATGTATAACTTGAGTTTGCTGATTTGTGAGGACATTTTTACTGTGTCAACATCTGCACTGAGATGGTTCCTGGTTGCAATCCTTATGCTCTCTTCCTCACTCCTATACTCTTGAAAAATCATATGAAATGTCGAACTGAACTTAATCCATGATTAGTAACTAATGATGTCTACAATATAACTTATGTACTGATTTTTTATTTGTAAGCTGTAAAGTTGATCTTGTTTTAATGTTGAGGATTGTAGTTTCATTAGCCCAATAATGAAAATAGTAGTAGTTTCAAATAGGTCCATGATTTTTCATCATAACCGTTTCCATCTTTAGATGGTAACAAGATGATCTTTTTTTTGGCAGTAACTTGGTTGGCAACAACTTTACAATGAATGGCTCAAACAACAAGTAATTTTCCTCAGTATTTTAGAATAGCTTCCTTCATTTTTGCTCTTATTTGTACTGCACTTAATAAATATGTTTCAAGTGTCTTATTTTTGCTCTTATTTGTATGTTAAGTTACTATCTTATTTTTGGAAGACTTATCCCCCTTTTTTTTTCTCTGTCTCTTTTCCTTTTGCTCAGTCTTTATAAGGCTCCATGCAATGGTTTGAAGGAAATCTTGTGTTGAAGCTATTGTCTCCTAATAAAAGTTGCAATTCGTTCTATTGTTCTTTATGTTTTATTCTATTATAAATATTTTATTATGGGTGACTTGCTAATGTTGTTAAATGTGTCATCTTACAAGTTAGATTTTTTCTTGTTCTTTTGCATAATACATATGGTTAAATGATAGGCTCTATGGAGCATATTTGGCTCTATAGTTATCTGTGCTGTTTTTTAGTTTTTTCTACTGTTATTTAAATCTATTAAATAATTTGTGCCAAATTCTGCATTGGCTTGTTTTGCTTGCTAAAACTAGTTTAATATGTTTGCTATATCTTTATATGCTTTCTATTGTAATTTTTATGTTGTTGACTATTATTTTAATATGCTTGTTGTCTATATATGTATATAAGAAACTAGTTTTATGGCTCTTTTGCAGATTTAAACTTTGTTTATTATTTTATTGCGATAAGCTTTGGAGAGATAATAGATAATGTGTGAAACTTGATGTATTGCTTGTACAATGTGCATGTATATTGAGATGATTTCTTTGGAGCAATTCTTGACAACATTTGTAGTTGAGGCCTTTAGAATGGAAGAATGTATTTCACTAATTTTTGTATACATTTATTGTTTTGTATTTAGTGATAAAGGAATCTGAATTGGGCATAAATTATGTTGTAATATGATTTCTTAAGCCTAGACTAGTAGACTAAATATTGTAATTGCATTTGAGTAATTAATAAAAATCTATTTATGTTACTTTATTTGGCTTCAACTTTCATATTTGTTTTCCTAGTTTTGTGTAAGTAAAAAAAGATTATGTTTCTCTAATCTAATATAACACATGTGTTATACTAAAGTGTAGTATAACACAAATAATGTGTTATACTAAAGTGTAGTATAACACAAAAAAAGTGTAATACTAAAGTGTAGTAAAACACAAAAAAAGTGTTATATAATCTACTATAAATAACATAATTCAACACTTATCTTTATATTAAAATAACACAAAAATTGTGTTATCGTTGACAGTACAATAACACATCTGTATAACACTGATAAAGTGTTATGTAAAGTACCCTGACCTACGATAACATAGTCGGTCTTAACACATCAAAAAGTGTTATCGTATGTTTTGATAACACATTTTCGGTGTTATTAAAAGCATTTTTTCTTGTAGTGAGCCCTGAACGCCGCCGCAGTCCTCATCCCCCATCATCAAGTCCCCTAACCTCAAAACCCCTTCCGGAGACCCAAAAGAGTCCAATTTCGCTTGTTCTGCTGGTAACCGGAATCGACAAACGGGGCAGAAGCTATGATGAGCGAGCAGGGCAGAATGCAGTCGGGATGGTAGAGATGCTTAAAGGAAGATTTCAAGCAGGGAGAGGCGCAGAAGAATGGGTGGGCTAGGAAAAAAGAATGGGTGCGGAGAAGAGAACGGTGGGCTAGGGCGAAGAAGAGAACGATGGGCTAGGAAAAAAGAATGGGTGCGAGGAAGGGAAAAAAGAATTAGCTAGGAAAAAAGAATAGGCGGGCACCAAAATAAATTAGCACCATTTTTTTATTTTACTACATATATGTATATAATAATACTTTTTCAGTAGTATTATATTCTTGTGTTATGCTAGTGGTATTTGGTGTAGTGTTACTTGCACAAACTCTCTTTACAATATTTATGAATTAAATTTCAGGATATGAATAAAGCTAGAATCATCAAGAGAAACTAGTGTGAAATAGATACAGAACAAGGTACCTCAAAACCTTCTTTATGAATTGGAAACTTAGATTTCTTGTTTGACATAACAAAGAGATTGTCCTTTCATTGAATAAGTGATGTTAGAAGAAACAAAAAAACACAAGTGCTTTCATACCTGACAAACTTAGGCCATTTTTGTTGTAGTGAAACAATAACAGATCTTGAAGAAAAAAACAACCACTGAATTACACAATAATATAGTGTTTGCAATTATATCAATAAATACAATGACAACTAATCAATACAAAATAGTTAACGAAAATAAAATTAAACATCAACAAACCAATTACAAGAGTAATTTGTTGTGAATTTATAAATGAAATACTAAAATTATTAGGCAACAAACTTTAGTCTAAATGGTAAAATATATCAGTCAAATTATCATTTAAACAAAAAAATATAATAAGTACATATATATATGTATATACAAATGCAAGATTAGTAAATTCTTAACAAATGATTTAGATTACTTCTTTCCCACTTCTAATGCTCCAAACATAGACACTACCATCACCAAAACCTATCAATTTTTATTTAGTAAGTCCATGAAAAGAGAAACCAAATTCAGCTTTTGTAATGAATTGGATTTGAGTTACATTTCTCCAATACATATCTTGTTCTAACAAATTTGAATTTATTGAACTTCTTCTGATAAAGATCTTGCCATGAATTTTGTGAGTACACTATTAATTATGAAGTATTAACTAAAAATCAATCACAAGAGAGAGTACCAAAGGCAATTATCAAAACTAGCCCTTCGTCATCATATGTTATATCAAGCCTTTCTTGCAAATGTAAAAGACCATGTCATAGATAATGTGCTAAAATAAATGAGCATCTATATTAGTTTTAAAAACTATAGCACGAAAGAGGGCCTGCGATAAAGCATTCCTTGAGGGTACACAACATATGCTAAGAGAAATAATCTTGGAAATGAATGTAATCACATGATAGTTCTTCATCCAATATAGATATTTATGTACAAACTTCAATTAAGTGAAACTCATGCTAGTAGTTTGAGAAATCATACACATGGTGATTGAAAGAAGAAAAAAATTCAAAGATTCAAAAAGATATATCCAGAATTTGGTTATATAAATGCTAAAAAAAATATGTAAATAACAATCTAGGAGGGGTTTCAAGCCCATTTATATATATATATATATATTATCCAGTAACCAACATTTATCTAATAAAATACACCTGAACAAAGAAGCAAACCAGTAAATAAAGTGTATATACACAAACACTTTATGCATCCACATGTCACCACCCCCACTCCATAACTCGACAGGAAAAAAAATTGAAACCCCACCTATAAATCAACTATAGATTTTAAAGAAAACAAACAACTTTATTAAAGATATAAAGTAGAGTATCAAATAAATATGAGAAGCTAGCAAACCAAATAACTAAAACAGTTGCCTTAGTGCCAGCTCTAGATGTTGCAATTGTGCAAAGCTCTGTCATATAATCATTGAAAAAATATTATTTATCTTCCAACTTCTTAAGATATGTCATTTCTCAATGATATTTAAACTTTCTAGACTATAAAAAATCATCACCAATTTGACAACAAACAAACATGGTGCTAGCTAAGCTATTTACAAGAAGTCAAGCAACAAGACTACCGGCCCAATTAGGAAGTAATGCATTTGTAAGTTATGCACAGACATACAAACACAACTTAATGTAAGTTAAACTTACAAATCTAGATGGATTTGGCAAGCTGAAAGTTCTCTCATAATCCATTCAATATTAATGAATAAATAAATGTCTTGAATATTGTGTGACTCAATTACTAATTCCTGGTTATCATCCATTCCATAGTCCCCATTAATAATCTAAATGGAAATGCATAATACAACGTAGGTGTTCCTTCCACTTGCACCTTCTACTCATGGTTAGCTAAATATTATTACACAAAACTAATAATAATACTAAATAGTTAAGAGAGGAAATAACAAATTATAACAATTTGCATCTGGATATGAGCTTATCTTCAAAAACTAAGACAAGAGAATACATTATTAGCTCAGTCCAGCCAGGAAAGAGAGAGATATGCAAGAATATAAGTCAAATCAGGTCACAATGTTATGATGTTACATGGAGCCAAAAAATTTGATGATATGGCTAAGACCCATGTGAACTTTATGGAATTGCATTTGTTTTTAAAACCATACAAAGATTAATTGGCAGCAACTTAAGTACCAAATAAAGTATAATATTAAAATAGACATTTCAATAGAGCTAATCAAAGTTTTAATCCCATAAAATTCATTTCCTTGATAAACTTGAGATGAAAATCGCAACAACGATTCTTGGAAGGTAACAACATAACAAAGTTATCTTGGAAACATGTTAAATATATGAGACATAATCAAAACAATAGAAGTTATCCTAATCCCAACAGTTCGTGTTTAAATGTTAAAGACACATGATACATGTCAGTGCTTTTGCTACTTCACTACAGTTAATATAATATTTTGAATGTGGACATCTAAAAAGAACCAAATGGTCGTGAGTTACGATCAACATCTACAAGCTAAATAATGAAACAGTAGCCACTAAGAAAGAAAGAAAACAAAATCAATGAACTAGTTTTAGAATTGCAGCAATAGAAAAATTCCTCAAAATGAAATAAAAATAGGAGATAAATAATTTTGATGTTACAGTTGCTGATAAAAGAGATGAAACATATGTACCTTTCATTGCCAAAGCAGCAGGGACCATAACATGGTTCAATCTCTCTGCTTCTTGTCATTCTTTTTATAACAAACCATAGCCTTCCAACCATCAATCTGAAAAAATAGGGAAAACAAAGTGAGTTTCTGTAGAGAACAACAAAAAGAACTTTAAAGCAAGATAAAAAAACACATGGAGTAGAAATGAAATGACTAAAAATCAATAAAAAGAAAATATAGATATATACGGTTATCCATGTACACACATATATATGTATAAATGCATTATCATATACAATACAAGTGGATAATGATTATGAAAAGAGATGAATGAACCTAGCATCTCAGAAGATGATGAATCGATGAGAAAGAGGAAAGGAAAATAAGTAGAAGTGATCTATAATAGCAGTACTCATTCTATTAGCCTTCTCCAAAGAGAAGTATAGACGTGATAGGCATCCAAAACACAAAAGGAGCAGTGAAGGGTTTGGCTACCTCAAAATCAGCCACATCACCAAACGTGTGAACTAAAAAAAAAATTGTAAATCTCAGCTGCACAAGCCCAAAGAACAACTATCATCCATTGCAATATAGCATAGACTGGGTAAAAATAGATACTAACTTTTATGAAAATCTTGACTTTTATGCCTTTTGCCAGTATATTAGAACATATTTCTTTGTAACATAAATGATCCATAAGCCATGTGTGTCTAGACAGACCGATAATTTTTATGTATCATTAAAAATTTGAGTGGGGCAATGTGCCTAGCAGTATCAACTCAACATACAGATTTTATGAAACAGCTTCAACTAATTGAGGCCTGTGTATAACAAAAATTTGCACTTGATATTGAATAATAAACATCTATATTTTTCCTAATGATATAGTTACTGAGTTGTTATCTTTTTGGATAGTAAAATGTCTTATGATAACGAATGACTCTATAAATGAATATTAATGCTTTCTTTTGTTTCTTCTTCTTTAGACTATAAGTATCTAACTTTAAAAAATTTCTATATCTTGGTTCCCATAGGTATTAAGTGGTTTCTTTTGTTACAGAATAGAGATTGTAGGGAAAGACAGAAGAATATCACAGGCAAATAAAACACTTTATTTGAGATATAGTTGATTTCTGACAACTTTTTGGTCAAGATTGAAGGTGGTTGAATTAGTTTTAAGTTGAGGTTTCTAACTTATATAATAAATGGGTCGTTTATAGGGTTGACTTGCCTAACTCAAAAATTACGTGTAGAAAATTAGACACATGTTTGTTTATGACTTTGACTTTATGTATTTTATGTGTTTGACTATGAGATTATATTTATAGTTAGATATAGTTTTTTTGTGGAGGTTTTTTGTTTTAATCCACCATGCATTTCAAAGCTAGCCACTTTACTTAGAAGTTAGAATTTAATTGGCTAATAGAGTTTCAAAGCTTCTGTCTCAGACCTAAGATTCATGTCCAGCTAGTTGAGAGAAATGTTTGCTCTTCTAATGAGTTAGCCATTTACTTAAAGATTATCTAGGTTAATTCTATTTGATAATCTAGAAATAGTCTTGTACATTTTTTGACAGTATAGTATAAATGTTTTTTGTTTTATTCAACCTTTTTCAGTTTGTTTAATGAGAAAGAACAATAGTTATTAGTATAGCTTCTGGATAGTTAAAAGCCTCACCTTCTCTACTACTAGTCAAGCACAAAATCATGACAGAGTAAAGAAATTTTTGAACTTTTCTATCCTGAAGTTTACAGTATATGAACTATTCATATAACTAACTAAACTGCCATATACCCAATTCACTTATCAGTCATTCATTGAGAATCATCACATACTTTAATCAACTTATGAAATATATAAAAATATGTAATCATAGTAAACAAACACATTGAACTTTTCAGTTTAATGAAAAGATTCTATATAAATGTGTCTTTACCTCATTCACGTGTTGGCTTAGATATTTCAACAAAATAAAAGCACCGACATAAGGTGGGTCAAATGATAGCAAGTGGGAGGTGCCAATAGTTGATACTTCATTTTCAGCCCACAAATCCAACACAACCTAACCTACCAGACCATAATACCATACCAAACAAAACAAAGAAAATAGGAAGAGAAACCCCATGGATGCAGTTACCAACAGTTCCAAAAACATCAAAGCATAGTCCACTTCAAGAAAAATTGCTTTCAAGAAGACCGAAAAAGTATTATAAAATACATGCTCTATCAAAAAAAAAAAAAGTAAAGGTACAAATCATTTTTCAAGTCCATTAACCAAATCAAAGGTCCAATTTTCACATTACGAATGACATATCTTGAGATCTAAGTAATTCATGTCTTATTAGAAGATGAACTTATGTCATTTAATATATAAATCCTATACAAATTCTTATGGGTGAGCTGGGCATAATAAGATACAAGATGTCTTCTCCAAGAGGTATTTACATATAAATTGGATCTCTTCACTATGGAATGAAATAAAGCGAAATCTAAGTTGTTTGCAAAGACTTGTTCTGTTCAACAACATAAAAATACATGATACACTAGTTTAATTAATAAAATTAATAGGCTACATTTATGGCTATATGTCTTAAAATATATGTATAATCAGGTTACATAACAAATGAAGCACAAAATCTAAAAAAAAAGCATAGAATCCAATAATAAAATAAACATACATCTTTGAGAAAATTTAATTATGAATTTGATAAATCTCTTTAGCAAAATATTCGTAAACAATGTAAGTCAACAAGTTAAATATTCATGATGTCACATACACAACATACACATTGGTGAAAAATATCATATCTTGAGTAAGAAATATTTTACTTTTGGTACACAACACAAGCAACAAATTTGATATTTTTTTATACAATCTTCTTAGAGGCATTGTAACAAACATATTATGTTAAGAGCCATAATTGATTACAAACATATTATGATGTCCTTAGTGAAGCCAATACTTCCAACTACAGTTAAATATTGAAAGAAATTTGAATATAAACACAAACATAAATCTAAAAGGCATTAAATAGACAAAGCCTATATGATGCAAAAATATATTATACTCAAACTAAGATAAGGACAAATGAATATTGATTTTTAAATTTGTTTACAAGACTATTTAATTCAAAAATAGAAATACCAGATAAATACACAAGATGAGGAAAATTAATCACCTATCTTAATGTTCATTTTAAACAAAGTAGCATCTTCCCATTCTTTCAAGGATGTAAAATTTGAGAGAACTAAAAAACAAGGTTCATGCATGCATTAATTTAGAGTTGTTCAACTCATTCTTCATGGAAGTTATGAAAACAAACCAAACTTGCATAATGGCTATGGTGTAGTGTTTGGTGGTTTTTGGGGTCGATTTATTAGCTATGGTTTTCTTTTTGGTTGGTGGTGGGGTTGAGTGAGTGGTGGGTTTTCGCTTTTGATATCTTGTTTTTGTGGCGGCCATAAGGGTGTAAAATGATAGCCAAGAATGGCTATGGAACTTCACAAATAAAACATAATCAAACAATAAGGCAATCTAGCAATATATCCACGTGCATATCAACTACGAAAGCTTCCCAATAACAACAAGGCATAGTTAAATATCCAAAAGGACCTGCGGTTAAGCATAAAAAACAACTCAAGAACACAATCCAAAGCCACAGATTCAACTCAAGCAATTTTTTCATCGATAGTTCAAGAGAAATGACTGTCCAAAAAGCAACATGCCACCCTCACAGATCAAAGCAAACAACAATAGACCCCTGTGTAATTTCCCCAAAATCACCATGCTACACTCAAAGATCAAGACAGGAGCAATATTTCCACAATACATAATAGAATTAACCAAAGATGGCAACTCAAGAGGAACAATTCACAAACACAACTGAACCAATCCAAGGTACATAAAAATATTACCTAGAATGATCTATAAAGGAGGAGCTCGGTATTGGTGTAACGACATTGGGGCTCGGGTTGTGGTGTTGCTTAACCAGGAGCTTACGAAGCTGGGGTCGAGGCCGATTTTTTTTCTGGGTGCGATGGAGCTCTTGATGCAGGAGTTTTCTTGGAGACACGCGTGGCCTTACATTAAGGGGAGGCGCGCCTGGGCTTGTGGAATCTAGGCCCTCACTTGGTGCACACTCGGGGCTCTAAAGTGGAACTGGTGCAAAATTGCGCCTGGTGGTGCCCCGTGAATGGAAGTTGCACTGGGTCGAAGGCACACAGAGGTGGACTCGTACCTGGGGTCACTTGGTTCAGGGGTTGGGTTCACGGGTGCCTGAGATTTGGAGCTTGGCTCGGAGAAATAGGGTTGTGAGGATGGTCGTTAGGTGGTCAGAGCTGAGGATGATGGTTATTACGAGAGTGGCGGCTAGGGTGAAGGGAAGAGAAAGAGACGAGAAGGTGAATGGTAAAAAAGGTATCGAAGTAGGCTGGTTCTTTTTTTATATTTTGTTTCTACTACTTCACCACTTTTTACATGGTATATATTATAATATATTTTCAAAAGACTTATAATTATGTGTTGTGGAAAGTAGTTTTTGGTGTAGTGGCTCCTCTGTGGTCTTCGAGTAAATAAGGATATAATCTATGATCACTACCACAAACTTGTCCAAATAGTCCTTAAATACCCTGTTCAACATGTCCATAGATGCTGATGGGGTGTTAGTGAGTCCAAAAGACATCACTAGGAACTCATAGTGCTCGTAGCGAGTTCTGAAAGCCGTTTTCAGAATTTCTCCCTCTTTCACTTTCAATTGATGGTACCCAGATTGCAGATCAATCTTTGAGAATACTGCTGACCCTTGCAGTTGATCAAAAAGGTCATTTATCCTAGGCAAATGATATTTGTTCTTAATGGTGACTTTATTGAGTTCTCGGTAATCGATGCACATTCTCATGCTCCCGTCCTTCTTTTTCAGAAATAGTACTGGTTCTCGCCATGGCGAATGACTAGGTCTTATGAACCCCTTGTCCAACAACTCATGTAGCTGGTTCTTAAGTTCCTTCAACTCCGTAGGTTCCATTCGATAGGGTGCTTTAGAGATTGATGTTGTTTCTGGTGCAAGTTTGATCACAAATTCGATTTCTCTGTCCGAGGGTAATCCTGGTAATTCCTCGAGAAACACCTCTGGGAACTCACTAACAATATGCACATTTTCCGGTTTTAACTTTGACTCTGTGGATTTATCTACCACACAAGCCAGATATGCCAAACAACCATGTTGCATCATATTCTGTGCTTCCAGTGCAAATATTATGGGCGTACGAAAACCTGCTAATTCTCCTTCCAAAGAAAAGAGTTCCCCTTCTTCTGGTCTGAACTCCACAACCTTTTTCCGAAAATCAGTCGTTGCTCCATGTTTGGATAACTGATCCATGCCAAGTATGGCATCATAATCTGGTATACTTAGTTTTATAAGGTCTATTGGGCACTCCCTGCCCTCTATTGTTATAGGCATTGATGGTAACCACCTATTTGACAACATCATGTCTCCCGACAGTAACATTGCACTAAAGCTATGCTCAAATAGTTTATAAGGCACACTCAACTTATCAATCACATTCATGGAAACATAAGAGTGACTCGCTCCAGAATCAATAAGGACTCTACACATCATACAAGATATAGGGAGCTGACCTGTGACTACGGTGCTGCTGTTGGCTGCTTCATTCTGAGTTAAGGCAAAAATTTGTGTTGGCACCATATTGTTGTTACTATTCTGTCCCGTTTTCCATTGTGGGAAATCTTTCCTCAGATGTCCTGCCTGACCGCACCTGAAACATTTATTGGTGCCAGCTTGGCATTCTCCCGGGTGTCTTTTCAAGCATTTAGGACAGGTGGGGTGCTCTACTCTCTTGCCTTGGTGATTCCCATGGTTCCAGTCTTTATAGTGATTGTTGCAGTTGTTAGGGTGGTTCTGAGTGTTGTGACTGTTGTTATTCTTGGTCGAGGGTCTTGGTCTCTTATTAGTGCCACTGTTCTACCCTTCATTAGCTTTCCTTTTGTTATCCTCATTGAAGCCCTTGTTTCGGTGGGCCTCTCTTCTGACAGCATTATCCTTCCATATCCGATCCTCCAAATATTCTGCTTCAAGTGCTCTATCTAGTACTTCGGCATAACTGACCACTTTAATACTGCTAATCTTAACATCCCTGGTAATCATAGGCTTGAGTCCCCTCACAGACCTTTGGACTTCCAGAGCTTCAGTTGGTACAATTTCAGGAGTAAATTTTGCCAACTTATCGAACTTTTATGCATAATCAGTGACAGATAGGTTTCCTTGAACCAAAGTCACAAACTCATCTACTTTGGTTTCTAGCACGGTCGCACTGTAATAATTCTTGCTAAAAAGCTGGACGAATTCTGCCCAAGTCATGATATTCAGATCATGGGTCTGTTTAACCACATCCCACCATATTCGTGCATCCATCTTGAGTAAATGGGCTGTACATGAGATCCTCTGGTGATCATTTAACTCCATATGATTGAAGCTGGCCTCATCCAATCTTAACCAATCCTCTACTACCATGGGATCAAATTTCCCTTCAAAGGTTGGTGGGGCTTGATTTCTGAAACGTTCATACACTGGCTCAAACCCATATGTCACAGGCAGTGGTGCAGGTGGTGGTGTTGGTGGTTGAGGCTGCGCCACTGACTCTTAGGCACTTGGGGCATTTGGGGCACTTGGCGTGCGTGCCTAGCATGTGCCAATTCCTCATCTCTCAGTCTTAGTTGTTCTTTCAACCTTGCTACCTCTGCGGCCAGATCCACGGATGGTGTTGCTGGAGATGCATGTTGGACTGATGGCATTCCTATGTGAGGGGTTGTTGTGGCCTTAGACCTTGTGGAGACACTCTTTCCTCAGCCTCCTCCTCTTCCTTTGCCTCCTCTTCCTTTAGTGGACATTATGAGATTCTAAGGCACCAAAAGAAAATCATAAGGGAGGATAATGACATTAGATTTGGACATTTCCATAAAAATGTTATTAATTGTAATGAAAAAATAGGCGAGACTGGCTAAAATTAAAGTGCCAAAGTATTTTATTCTTTTTCCAGCAAATAGAAAGTCTCTCGCCTATACACAATAAAGAACCCTACTCTTCGTCTTTTCCTCTTTCTCTCTCTTCTACACCAAACTCTTAGCTCATCTCCTCCCTCAAAATTAGGTCCTTTCCCTTTTTTTTGTTTCCTCTTTAATATCTCATAGCCTATGTATTTTCTTCCATGAAATTTGTGCTTCTCTTCATGTAATTTGTATAATTGTTTCCTTAAATTGATCCATCTACTCCCTACTTAACCCCCACGCACAAGCTCAAAGACATACTATCAGTTTCTTTTTTGTATGGGTAAGTTCTACACATTTCAGATCTTTAGCCATTGCCCTATGAAGTTTGTATGAATCTATACCATATATATTTATATATATTGAGTGTTGTCATTACATGGTATTTATATATGGAACTAAATCAGCACCAAAGTATGTTTTAATGGTGAGCATATTGTGTATTCTATTTTATATATAAATATGTTTCATATATATGATGAAAAAAAATCAGGGTTTCGTTTATTTTACTTCATTCTATTATTCATGGTGCTTTCTGTGAGTTTTGATGATCTTCTAATTTAGAAAAAAAAAATTCTTCGGGACCTTATTATAGTTTCTTGTTTATGTATGAATTATATTTTGCTTGTTTGAGAAGAAAAAGGCCAATTTTTACAGCCAATTCAATTTCCTCTTCTGGGAAATGTTTCTTTAATTAGAAGAATATATCTTGATATATGTATGTATTAATATGTTTTTAAAAAATTGGCTTTGATAGTTGCAGGAATCATACTTTTGTTTATTTTCTCGTTCTTTCATTAGGCTCTACTTTGTGTTTATTTCTGTTTTGTTGAAAGTTATTAGTAACTAATATATATGTATATATATAAATAAATGTAAAACCAATGGCTGAGTAACATCTCTTGTGTTTTGGGTCATTAGTTCTAAGTTCTAACTATACTCATTCATGATATTTTCATAACTATTTCTTCTATGGGTTTTATTGTTAGTAAAATATACTTACTCATGGGTTGACTAAGTTCCTATCTTTCCTTTTTGTTTGAATGAGTAATAGGGATGGTTTTGGTAAATTACTATATTGGTGGAGGTGGTTTTGTTGTACCAATGGCTTGTTGAACCAAATATATATATGCTATATATACATAAATGTTGTTTATTCCTTTAGATGTTACTGGCGTAATTAGTAATCATATATAGAACCAAACTTACTAAGAAGAAAATTTATGGTATGTTGCAGCATTAATATTAAATACATGTTACGTTGTAGAGAATGTTTTAGTTGATAGTACTTGTTCTATATCTCTTCTTGGTTTTCTTCTCTTTTATCGTTTAATTATTATCCAATGCTCTCCTCTTCACAATATGTGAGTACAAAGGCCAAGTATAATATAAAACAGATATGAAATCCACCAATGATTGGGTCACCACCAACTTATTTTATGTCCATTGAAGTTGATTATGATGATGCTAGTTTGTTTAATGATTTGATCATTATGAAAGTACTCATCACTTCTTACTGTTGGTTCAATTATTGGTTTATTATGTGTTATTCTCTGGTTTTGAATTTATACAAGAATATGATGAATCGCATTAAAAGTATGACAAAGCTAGGCTTAACCTGTATTTGATGTTTCAATTATGATTGTTTTTATTTTATTTTGCTGAGTATATGATTTGAGTTTTGACGAATGGCTTTAATACTGCTTGGATTTACTTTGCACCATTTATTTTGCTTTTATGTTTTCATCTAGCATTTATATATCTTCTCATTATGTGGCTTGAATTTGTTTGAGTAAAGGTTACATGCTTCTTTCAAAACCACCCACTCATTGTCTTCAAATATTCTTTTCCAAGATGAAATTTGCTATATATAATTTGTAACTTGCACCAATGCACTGACACTGTCGAAGCTTTTAATCTTGATCTTTGATATGTTAATTAATTACTTACATTGCTGAATAATTAATTAGGTACGTGGTTGATTATAATTTGGATACAGATGATAAAATTATATTATTCGACATACTTCATAGTCTAGGAAACAACCCTTTTTCATTAGAATTATCTCTTACCTTCATATCTTAATAATTAATATAATATGTCATTTTCCATCTTCCATTCTAGTGTTTTATCTGAATATAAAATCTTGCATGTTTGTACTTTTGGTCTAACGTAAAACTTAGTCATTGTATATACTATTCTATTTCATAACTTTTATGTGTTTATGGTCATTTTACTAACAATGTCATTCGTTGGGATTACATGTAGATTCAAGGGGTCACAATAGCTATTAGCTTGGTTGCCCATTGTTTATCACAGTCTGAGGTATTGGTTGTTTGGTTAATGAATTCATTTGTTAATTGTGATAAAAAAAAGTAAAACTTTAAATAGAGGTATTGGTTGTTTGGTTAATGAAAACAATGAATTTTTCAAATCTATGGATTCTTTTTCTTGCTTGTATAATGTTAAATTTTGAATTTCACCGTATATGTTTAAGTTGGCACTCCTTATTTGAACAAGGATATTGATCTTTTTGTTGTGCTTTAGACCAAGTCGTTTATATACTTATGTGATGATGTTTGTGTATCCAAGGAAAAGGAAGAACAGAGAAGTAGTGTTTGTGGCTGTCCTATTAAGGTAATACTTGTGTGTTTATAGCTATATTATTAAAGTTATATTATGTTATTGCTAAAACTAAAATAAAAAAGTAGTGTTTGTGTTTGTTCTTTTTGTATGTGGACCAACTGCTCTAATGTTTTCCCGATGACTTGATAGAAAATAATTGTTCCTTACGAACTATTTTTTGAATTGACAAACTATTTATCATGGACCTTTGATTCTTTGAATCTGAATTATTATGGTTCATAGAATAAAAATTGGACAAAATTGATCTATTGTAGTAATATTTTCATGTTAATATGAGTTGTTCATTTGAAGCTTAAATTTTAATGCATGCTAGTTGCTCCACTACTACAAAAAAGGCCTTTCTCTGCGGTTTTTTTACTCAATACACTGGTTTTCGAGAGTATTGAAAAGCACCGTGAACTCGACCGCAGAGAAAAGTGTTACGCAAACCGCGGAGAAAAGCTACACTTTTCTCTGTGGTTGTAGTAAGCCAACCGCGGAGAAAAGAGAGCTTTCTCTGCGGTTGTAATAAGCAAACCGCGGAGAAAAGAGAGCTTTCTCTGCGGTTTGCTTATTACAACCGCAGAGAAAGCTCTCTTTTCTCTGCGGTTGGCTTACTACAACTGCAGAGAAAAGACCTTCTCATTAAAAAAAAATTCAATTTCAGTTGATAACCCAGCATTTTTAATAAAAAAAATTAATTTTCAATTTTAATTATAAATAATTATTTTCAATAGTATAACTAATTTGTTAAATTGTTATATATACATTTCATATCTAATACAAAATAATTGGCTAGTAATGAATCAAAGACTTTAATCATTCTAACCAATATAAGTTAGCACTTTAATCTTACATACATACAAAAATTTAGATTTCATAAACAAATGGCATTAATCTAGCTAACCAATCACTTTGTAGTGGTAGTAGATCCTCTTTGACATTGAATTGCTTTTTGTCAAACCACTGCAAAATTGAAAAGTTAATATAGATTAGATAATTAAATACTATATCTAGTTTTTCTTAAGCAAAAAAGAGTTTAAAATATAACATACTTTCTTCTTGATAACTTCTGCTGGATTCGATGCATTTACAAGATCATAAATGTATCTTAGTACATAATAACCACATTCATGACTTTCAGGTTGTTTTGGACAAGAACCTCTCACCAATTTTGTAAATGTGCCGATGTATTCATTTTCCAAACATTGTGCGTATGCTCTACAAAAATTAAAATTAATTAAATACATATTATGCTCTCAACTTTTAAAAATTAATAATGCATACATTACAATTGAAGAACTTACTTTTCCATAACCTCCGTAATTATTGGTGGAGATTTATGATTTTTTAAAGGGTCCAAAATTATTGTCATCCCCCGCATCATCACGAGCACCAACATCCAATGTCGACTAAAATAATAATAAAATATGATTATTATAAAATTAAAATTCAACCATAGTAATGATAATGTTTAAGTAGTTCGTTCTTACTCAACAATCCAAGGAATGAAATATATTTGGCCTCGTCTATCCATAGTCATCATCCATTTGGCTATAAGATCCACCGTATAGTTTTTACTTTCATCATTTCCAATAGAAAGATGTTCGGTGTCAAAAAATTTATATAATTTTCGTGAATTTGGGTGCATGCTTTCCCAAATGCATTTGTAGAGAATCAATCATTCATATTACATTTTCAATTAATAAATTAATATCGTCAAAAAAAAATTGGGCAGAGTTTCCTCTGTTTCTATAGCATATCCAAAATTATTAGAACCTATAAATTCAACTTAGACAAAGCATACAACAAACAACATGCATGTTCTCAACCATAAGCCACCACAGCACACAAAATTCGCAGAACCTACTTCACTAAGACACACATGTTCTCAACCTTCTGTTATCCCCACAGCACACAATTTCATCTCAGAACTTACTTCACTACGGATGAATATCTAATATATTCAAACTCCTCTAATAGTTTGTAATGACATAACGGATTGATACATACCTCATACCAAACAGCATAGCTGAGGATCCAATATTATCCATGGAGGCTACTTGATAAATGTCTTCCTAAGTGATGAAGATAGCCTCGCGTTCTCCTATAAACTCCGGGTCAACGGGAACTTGTACAACCCCATCTATTCCTTTATTGGAATAATACTCCTTCACTATAAATTTTAGACTCATATCAATTTTGTCCCATTGGTTATCTGTTAACCAATTTGAAGGTTCTGGTTGAGTTATTTCAGCGGGGATGACTACGAGAGATCCAACTGATGATAAATGTGGGCTTGGTGATAGGGATTTGTGATTAGATGAAGATGGACCCTACATAATAGCATTAAACATATCAGTATAGTGTACCCATTTAAAAATAAAATTTAAATATCTAAGCAAATAATTTTATACCTGACAAGCCACAATTAAATTTTTTGGCCAAGGCAGGAATGTGTCTCGTGCGTCCCCAACATATCGTACGTTACCAAAGGGAATAGGGATCTCAGCTTCTTCTTGTAAGACATCTATAAGCCAAACCCTTGCAACTGAATCATCAAGTATATTTCCATGGACGGTAATTTGGCTACCCATGTTTGGTACAATGAGTACACCCTTAGCCACCACATTGTCAATATTATCAGAACACAAATAAACTTCATAGCTCGGTGGTGGCGGAGACTCATAAATTGATGATCCATCATCTTCATCAAAAGGATATTCTTCGGTTTGATAAAAATGATCATTTGTGTTGGGGGCAGGTCGATAGACTTCATCACTTGTATTCTCATAATATTGTCCCTCATCATATTGCCCTTCATCGTAGTATCCACACTCATTGTTTTCCTCATTATATTCTTCATTTTGAGCTAATTCCTCTTCTGTCCTAAATTTATGTCTTTTTAGCTCTTCAATATCATCTTTTAGTCGAGCAATCTCCTCTCTTGCAGTCATTGTTTTATGTTTTTTTCCAAACATTTTGGAAACGATCGCAGTGAACCTACAAAAAAAATCAATAAAGTCCATCAATAAACCAATCTAAATAATTCTTAAAAGAAAACAACTATTATAAATTATCATACCCGCCAGCTCGAACACGACCTGGGTGTTCTGGTGTCCCTAATGCTTGAGTCAAGATGTCATCTCGACCCTAAGCTGTAATTTCGCCACGAATCAATTTTTCTTTGACGTCCTCCTACTCAAGATATTATTTGGTTAAATTAGTTTATATAAATAAAAACAATATATTTATTCTGAAACCTTAGAAAACTTACTATCTTTTTGGCAATTTGTCGGTCTAGCTCTATCACAAGAACTTTATTTTTTTCACGCGATCTAAGCCAAACTTGATACCTCTCTGGATTTTGAATATTTCGTTCTTTTTTCTGCATTGTACAAGATAATTATAGTTATATGTTGCGATAATATCAACCATTATTTAAACTATAATATCAAATATACTTACCAAATCTTCTATTATATTAGCCATTCCTCTACGAGAGGTTCAATGCCTTGACTTCATTAGTAATGCACGTTTTTTTTGTTCTTGATGCACTATTTGAAACTCTAGACTTAGATGACTAGTTACAAATTGTAACCATTCTCTCTCATCAATTATATCGCTATACCTCTTTGGGGGAAATTTGAGTTCTTCCATCATACCCATTTCAGCCAAAGGTTTGATGTACTCGGTAGTGAGTTCACTTTTAAAATCTCTCATTATTTGACCAGCTTTTTTCAAAATCTCACGTTTGAAGGTTTGGGGAATGTTGTGACCACCCTGAGAATATAATTAAGAAAAGTAATTATTAAATTTAGATATCACACATAAATAAATAAATTAATATCATAATGATAATTTCTTACAATGATATCCTCCCATAGACCATCTTTCAAATCTTCTGGGACCTTCCTCCAATCACCTGAGTTGATAGAAATCGTGGCTCGTACTCTAGATCCAAGATATGATATCATGTTTGTATACACATCACCTATTGGTTGTCCCAAATCGTTCCATTGAAGATTTTTCTTGATTCCTTTGGCTTTTTGTTGGGTCATGTAACTCATTCTTGTTTTACCACGACCTTGTTGTTTCTCTTTGTCATCTCTTTTATCTGCCATCTGCATCACAGAAATTAATAATCACAAGTGTTAATGCATTATACAAATAAATAATCACAAGTATTAATGAATTATATAACTTACTAAACATGTTTTCTTCTTTTTCATATTTTATTTCTGGTCGATTCACAATCGACCCATATTCCTTCTTCGATGTCAGTTCTAAGATAATCAGGATCATCGCTATCGCTTTCATTATCATGTTCCTGAATATTCTCAACTTGTTCATGTATCGGTTGTCCAACAATGAAACAGTCATGATATAAATCATAATTTTCATCGTACTCTTCTTTTTCAAAGAACTTCCGCTCGGGAACTGATAAAACAATGGACCATTTATCATTAACTGGATCAAGAATGTAAAATACTTGTTTCGCTCGGGCAGCCATGATAAAAGGATCATTCTTGCTTCCCTTCTTGCTTAAATCAACCAGAGTGAATCCAAGTTCGTCAGTTTTAACTCCAGTATTGTTGTCTACCCAAGAACATTTAAGAAGAGGAATACGAAATAATGAATAATCTAGCTCCCATATTTCTTCAACAACCACGTAGTATGTCATTGTGCCTGAAATTGGGTTATTATCTTTTGCACTGGCAAAATGTATAGCTTCTGCGGCTACACTTACTCCACTATTTTGAACCAGCAGAGCATCATCTCTTGACTTAGTATGAAATTGTTTCCCTTCAACAATGTAAGCTTGATGCTTTATTATATCAATGCTTGCTCCAAGAGATATGCGCTTCAACTCAGTCGACAGTCCATGATTTTTTTTCTCCCAACTTCGTCAAAATTGTATTCTTCAGCCACTGGCAAAATGTTTTATTATGCTCATCTATAACCCATTTGTTATACCCAAAAATTGGAGATCAATAACGTGGCAATAAAGGTGACAAGTGGCAGTGCATGATCAGTAAAAGACACATTAATAGTCAATAAATACATTGACTCCTCAGAGTTGTGATAAAGGGACCCGGTAGACTGACAAAGAATTTGGACTGCTTGAAAGATGTCATAACCAAGCCAAGTGCACCTTGGTCCGAGGAAAGCTAAGGAAAGTGCATCCTAGGAGGCTAAGGAGAATGCATCCTAGGAGAGCTAAGGAGATTGCATCCTAGGAGGCTAAGGAGAATGCATCCTAGGAGGCTAAGGAGAATGCATCCTTGGAGAGCTAAGGAGAGTGCATCCTAGGAGGCTAAGGAGAATGCATCCTAGGAGGCTAAGGAGAATGCATCCTAGGAGGCTAAGGAGAATGCATCCTAGGAGAGCTAAGGAGAGTGCATCCTAGGAGAGTGCATCCGAGGAGAACTCAAGAGAGTGGTCCTAGGAGACCCCAAGAGGGTGGTCCTAGGAGACCCCAAGGATTTGGTCCGAGGAGAAACATAGCATGCTAGAGGAGATTGCCATGTTAGAGGAGAGAAGTGCATGTCCTACCACCATGCACATGTTCGACCAGCACTTGCATGGGTGGTCAGTAGGAGGTGGATCAACATGTTAGAGGAGACTAAGTCAAGATTCCCAGAAACAACTTCAACAAGATATGCAGGAATCTCTCATTCTTCCCACAAATGGGGGGTTTGTTACATTTTGAATTTTGAATGTTCTTTGTAATTTAAATGTAATAAATATAATAAAATATCCCGGTTCTAGGGGATACCGTATGTATGACCTTAAGCCTATAAATAGAGGGCTGATGGGATGAGAGAAGGGCTTATTCTGCTTCTTCTTTCTAGAGAGAGAAAATTTGGGTCTGAGTATTCTAGAGAGAGAAAGTGCTAGCATTTGAGAGAATTCTTGTATTTTTGCAATCTGTACTGAAGAAACTCAGTTGGCTCAGTCCATCTGATCTTGAGTACAGATCTATAAATCACAACTCTAAGTGGATTAGGCTATTACCGACAATCGGGGCTGAACCACTATAAAAATCTCCTGTGTTATTTACTTTTCCTGTTTAAACCGTCTGTGTCATTTTTATTTCTCTTGAAGGTTTGTCGTATTTGACGTTCTCACGTCGTTGGCTAAAAACGCAGTCAACATTTTGGTGATTTCGTTGAGAGCCTGAAGAGAAATACAGACAGTCCCTGAAGTGTAATGGCGCCTAAGAACACCAATGCAGCCTCCAAGAAGAAAAGCTCCTCTAAAGAGCGTATTAGATCTGAAGGTCCTAGCCCACAATTTCATGAGAATGAACCTAGAGTCATGCTCGAGGACGTGACCCTAGGAGTTGAAGAGCTCCAAGAAGCCATGGGGGCCTTCCAGGAGGAGATGTCACAATTCCACGCTAGGCAAGAGGCGTTTTCTGAAGAGATGGTCAGGCAGAGAGCTGCGTTAGAGCAGCAAAGACCAGATATGGAGGCTAGGAGCGAGGGGCTCAGACAACAACCGGAGGAGGTCGACCGGAGACATCGTGAAGCAGCACTTGCTTTAGAGGCAGCTACCCAGTTGGCCCAAGCCAATGCTCAAGCTGCAGCACGAGGAGGACCCCCTCCAGGAGCAAGGACCACAGAAGCTGGTGGTAAGAACAATGATAGACCAAGGAGGGGTGGTAATAACCCACCTGGTGAGGGAGATGGAGTCCGATTGCACACTTCCTCAACACAAAGGGAGCACTCTAGGACCCCCTCCAAGAGCCACCAATCAGAAACTTCAAGATCTGGAAGTCACCGACCGGGTAGTAAGAAGACTCCACCTGGGCAGGAGCAAAGTAAAGCTCCTAGAGAGAAGAGGACCTCACAGTTCAAAGATGGGCATGGTTGTGATGAGGCTGATAGTCATCCCACCAACCAATCCAAGGAGAAGGAGGGGCACAACCCACAAGGAGGAGAAAAATGCCCAGAGCGCGCCAAAAAGCCTCCACTGAACACGGATCAGCAGCGTAGCAGAAGAGAGGGAGTCCCGCGTAGTAAGCCCTCTAGGAAATCGAAGGATCTAAGGGATGTTATCACCGACAAGAGGAGGACCGTCCCGGTCGAAGGGCAAAATCTGGACCGTCCTGCCGGTCAGGTAGAAATACTTGACGGTGGCACGCCAGATGGTAATGCCCGACCATGCGGTCAAGACCTTGGAACCTCATCAGTAGCACCAGCCATCCAAGCCCAGCTTAACATGCTAGAAGCTGCACTGCAAGGTTTGTCGAAACGACCTTCCGAGATAGATGCGATCGACTACCGGAGTGGCAGCCCATTTTGTGCTCGAATATGAGCAGCCCAACCACCAGCAAAGTACAAAGCACCGATACTGCCAATTTATTCAGAAAAGGCAGACCCGATAAGACATGTTGGGAAGTTTGAGGACCAGATGGAACTGCTCGGAGTGAGTGATGACTATCGGTGTAGAGTCTTCCCCACCACCTTGACGGACACTGCCCAAGAGTGGTATTGGAAGTTTAAGCCAAACTCCATTACCTCTTGGGAGGTATTCAGGAAGGAGTTTTGTAGACAATTTAGCACTGCCCGGACTCCACCAATTTATGCCAATGACTTGGCAGATATCAAACAAGGAAAAGATGAGTCTCTAAAGAACTATATACAGAGATTCATGAGAGAAGCCAATAGAGCAACCGCTGTAGGAGACGAGGGGAAGATGGTTGCCATATCTGCTGGGATAATTTATCGGAGTCCTCTATGGGACAGCATCCATCGTCATCCAATTTCAACACTTCAACAATTTCTTGACCGGGCGGAAAAATATATGAATTTGGATGATGCAATAGAGAAAGGGGAGAATCTCATAAACAACCCAGGCAGACCAACTGACTCTCCTAGTGATGGTGGAAAGAAACGTGGAAATAATGGGTCTGACCACCATGAGGAAAAGAAAGCAAAGTTGAGTTCAAGTGAAAAGCCAACCAAGTATGAGCCTCAATTCACTAACTACACCACTCTCTCAACTAGCCGAGCAGAGATATATCTTGCTAGTCAAGAAGAGGTTCCTTACAAGAAGCCTCCACCCATCAGGAGAGAGACGAGGAAGAGAGACATGAACAAGTATTGTCGCTTCCATGAAGATTATTGTAGTGCACCAAATTATTATTTTATTTTTTCAGATTATTAAAATTTTTGTGATTTATTTTATTTAAATGTTAAGTGTGATGAATTGTTTTATTTTAGTGTTGTTATTTTTATTTGGATAATTATTTGTTTTATTTGATTGTTTATTATTTTATTTAATTGTTAGAATTGTTTGGTTAATTAATTTAATAAGTGAATAATTGTGTAACATGTTTATTCTACTATTAGTGTTACATTTTAATTAAGTGTGACAATTGAGGTAATTATGTGAGCTATGGTGTAATGCACTAAGGTGCATGATAGATAGTAATGCACCCTAGTGATTTAGTGTGTGCTAGTGCATGGTAGCATGGTGCACATGTGTAGATTTTCTACACATTTTATATTTCCTTATTTTAGATTTTATTTGAGTTAATTTATTTATTTATAAAAAAAAAAAAGAAAAGAAAGGGAAGAAGAGTGTTTGGGCGTGTGACCTAGTGGGAAAGGAATGATTTCTTTTAAGTAATAAAAATAAAAAATTGAAGACAATAGTTATTTTGGGGATAGGCATGATCATTTTTATTCCTTTATATCTATTTTAAATAAAGGGAAATTAAGAGAAAATAAATGGAAAAAGGAAACTTACCTTATTGTGTTGGGGAGGCTTTATGAGAGGATTATGATAAAGGGGAAATGAAAGAGGAGAAGAGACATTTGCTCTTGTGTGGCTGTCGTGACCTAGAGAGAGAGAGAGAGAGAGTGGCGTGTAGAGAGAGAGAGAGAGAGAGGAAGAAAGAAAGAAAGAAAGAAGGAAGGAGAAGGTGAAGAGGAACCCCTCTTAGAGTATGTCCTCTTGTTTTTCTTATTTGTATAATCTCTTTTATTGATAATATGTTATTGACTTGTGTTATTGTTGTGTGTTTGGGTTCTTTCTTCTCCTCATGGTGGTTTTCCAATAAAAAAAAAACCTAGGCTTGAACAAGGGTGTGGAGTTTGGGTATTGATCTTATTGTGTTCTTGATTTTACAATCAAGAGAGGTAATGGTCTTTTCTTAGCCTTTATATTGTTTTTGGTGGGTTGTCTATGAGGTTTTGATGATGATGCTAATGGTTGATTTTTGGTAGGATTGGTGTATATGATTTGTATATTGTGAGAGTATGATTTGTGTTAAAAGGGTTGTGATGTTGATTTTGCTATGCATAAAAAAATTGTGATAATCTATGAATGCATGCATGGAGATTTCGGCCTAGGCATACCTAAGTATGTTCTTGATATTTTTGTGATGTTGAGTGAATTTCAATATAGTAGATCCATGTTTTAGGACCTATGTGATATGGGTAAGATAATAATTGGCAATCTTGATATTTTGATCCATGAAATTTTGATAGATGCATGTTATATTGTGAATGATTAAATTATAAGATGCATGAAAATCATGATAGAAACATGTTAGGATAATATAAGGTATATGTGAATATGGTGCTTATGAGTTATTATATGTTATTGTCATTGTTAGTGTTTTGTTGGTTTTGAATGGAATAGAAAAAAATGGTTTTAAAAGAATTCATGTGAATATGTTAGTGATATTAGAATCATGCATATTATAAGAGTATGATGAGATTTTAAACATGTATGATTTTATGTAATTTTTGGGACAAAAGTTGAGTTTTATGAGGAATTAAGCTTGCTGTTTTTTTTGTAAATAATTGGGTAAAAGTTGATAAAAAGATGAGTTGCATGCATAAGTAATGTTCTTGATGTTATGTTAATTTTTATGAAATTAAAAAGGGGATTTTAAGTCTCATGTTATGATATTTTACTCAATTAATTACCTACAGAATTTTTATTGATTTTTTAGAAAATATGAGCTTTTAAATTGATTATGGTGATTTTTAATGATAAAAACAATTGCTGGAATTTTTGTAATAAAATATGAAGTAAATGTCACTAAAATGAATTTGATGAGTTTTTGGAATAAATTTTTTTTCCTAAGTTATGGTAATATTGAAAAATGATATTTTAATGGTATGAATACATATTTTGATAAGTAATGATTTTTCCTTTATTTTTATTGAGAAAAATATTTAGATTCTATTTAATTGTGACTTTTGAAGAAAATAAATGGTGGCTGAAAGTTTGTTTTAAAAAAAGGTTAAAATTGTTATTAAATTTGTCACATAGGGATTTTGCTACATAAAAACTAAGTCTTAAATAATTTAAATCAAAATGTATTTTTCCACACTAAAAATATATTTTTCACATCATTTATGTAACACAATGATAAAATATATCTTTAAAAGGGACATATTAAAAATAGGAATTTTAATTAAATCCAAGATTTTTGGTTAATTCTTTGTAATTTGAGATTAATTAATGAAGATGTCACATATTTTATTTTTGAGCTAAAATAAAATAATTTTATAAAATAAAATAAAGTTTTGAGAAGTTTAATCAACTTAGAAATTTATAAGAAAAATAAAGCATGTAATATGTCTATTGATTTTCAAACAATAAAAGCAAGAAATGTAGAATTATCGTTTTTGAAAACGTCTTTATTACGCAATGTTCCCACGTATGCATGTTACATGCAAATCAACTTTTACGTCCAAAATCATGATTATTATTCAACTATGTGATTTTTATAAAACAATCATGTTAGTAAAATGGGTAGAACGAGCATTATTCTTTTTGGCGATAATTGCATGTTTAGTGTAACTGTTATCATGAGTGCATGGCCCATGCACACATGAGTTGTATGGAAGGGAAAAATAGTAATTTTATGAACCTAAGAAATGTTATTTTGATTATGATATAGGCTCGTTGAAAGATTGTGAAATTCTTAGCTTGGACCTGAGGTAAGGAAGTTAGATAGATTCTATGATTTTATGCTATGAATGGTAAGGTTGTTATATGAATGAACTGTTATGAAATTATGAATGCCATAATGTGATGATATGTTGAATGTGATATGTGTATGGATGTTAGATACATCAAACAGAATACGATGTTAGATACATCAAACAGATTTCGATGTCAGATACATCGAACGAGTTACTAAGGACATTGAGACGTGACTCCTACGGCGGGCACGCCGAGGTTATTCAAGGACCAGTGATCTCCTGTTTACCTCATAGGGTGACATGGACAACTAGCGTTCCATGCTCATCATGTATGTTGTATGTTTGTGATATGATCATATGTCACGATTATGTTATGATATGATGATATGTTACGATTATGTTATGATATGATGATATGTTACGATTATATTATGGCATGATGATATGTTACGATTATGTTATGATATACCATGATGTTTTAGATGAACGTTAGTGTTTGCTTTTGTTGTATTCTTACTTGCTTATTTGTTTGTACTTCCTTACTGGGCTTTTAGCTCACCCCCTTACTTTCCTTCCAGGTAGCAAATAGGATTTCTCTATGACACGCGTGGTGACGTGAGGAGTTCTTTCATCATGGGGTGTATGGCGTGGGGTAATTCTATGGACGATAAAACGATCAACGTAGAACGCCATTTAAATTATGTTTTGTTTTTAAGGGACTTTCCTAAATTATCAGTGGGACTCTGTTATTTAATTTATTTGGTTTCTTTGAACTTTGCATAAAAACCTAAGTTTTATTTTAAACTTGTGGCGCCAACTTGCATGGTTTTAAATAAGTCCCCCTGAGACTTTAATAATGGATGGTATTCTTTTATAAACTATGTTATGCGAATGTTTTGTAAGTATTAGTCTAGGGCGTTCTTTACAATTATGGTCACGACACGAATGAATGCAACCACCTCAAGGACGAGATAGAATTTCTTCTCCAGTCGGGCAAGTTGAGGAAGTACCGGGTGGAGACACCCCAAGGAGAAGGAGGTAGCAGCAACTCTGGTCTCAAGCGACAAAGATCTCCCCCCTTAGAGCCTGGACCTGTGGACTTCACCTTAGACACTATATGTGGAGGTCCACACTTGGCTGAGGAGAGCAACTAAGCAAAGGAGAAGTATGCTGAGGAGGAGTGCTAGGAGCAGGAATCACTGGAGTGCCGTGCACATAGAGCATCGAAGGAGATTTTATTTTTAAATACCGCTTTCAGAGTGGTAACTTGATTTCGAGTTTTTTAGACTTGTTATTTAAGTTTGGTGTATGAACTGGTTATTTGCTAACCAGTCATTTTATTTTGAACAATTTTGGTTGTTTAAGACTCGTTATTAGACATGTTTTGTCCATTTTAATTTACGAGTAATAAAAGAGACTACGCGTAGCATGGTCGATTCTTGCTACAAATATGCATGTGTGTTAGTTATCCGAGCAGTGTTCAACTGGTCGATAAAATCGGGCAGTGTTCAACTGGTCGATATGTTCAAGCAGTGTTCAACTGCTAGAGTATTTTCCATATATTCTATGTGTTTCACGAGTAATTAACTGCTCGAACAGATTCTGTCAAGTAGCAAGTGACTGAGGATCTTTCAACCCTCAATCACCTGGGGGGCACATGGGGTATACTGGTATATAACTTAACACAGGCAATAAGAGCACGAGTTAATATATATGTTTTTAGGCTGACTTGTAAATTTTCGAAGTCCAAAAAGGCCATTGAGCTAACTTGTTTGACAAAGCTTGAGTAACATGGAATTTTTAAAATTTCAAGTTAGGAGCAGATATTCGTGTGACCATAAACATGATGCTCATAAAATGTTAGAGCAATAAGAGTGTGAGAAAGTATACTTAGCATGGACTTATGAAATGTCTAGAATTTATAAGTTAGAAAACTACGTACTCATGCGAAAATATAAGGCATACACCAGAGTGACTTGACTCTTCACAAAAAACTTATAACTTTTTAAGTCTAGAGGAGACTTAGAATGTTTTAAGTTAATAAAGAGAAGTAAAGTATAAATGCCAACAGCTACAAGTTTAGCTGATCAGGTGCAAAGTTTTCTTACTCAGGAGAGCAGATACAACTTCCCTGGTCGGCTAAGCATGTATCATCGATTAACTTCCCTGGAGTGAATCAAACAAATGCATGCAAAATAGATGCTACATGGTGAAAATTTGTCTTTGGGATGAGAAGTCAAGTTTTCACCAAGATTGATTGAGAGAAATCATTCTCTCAAAATAATTATGGGAGGTTCGAACGAGGTGCTTTGATGGTTTTTCCTAAAAGTGCCTAAGAGTGCCCAAGCAAATGCATAAAAAATGTGTGTCGAGCATACACCTTGAGATGGCCGATCGGATGCATGTTGATCCAAGGTGCATCTCGCCTATGTCCAAAGATCTAGGCCCAGAAATTTTGTGCCTAAGGTGCTACATCCGACCAAGTGGAGCCAAGATGTGCTTAGCATCCGAGCGGTGTGTCTAGTGCCTACGGTGTACGGTTCCAAGCAGCTGCATCCGAGTAGATGGCCCTTGCCTGAAGAGTACATGCCTTGTGTCTAAGGATATATGCATCCGGTCGGACACTCATCCGAGCGGCTGTGTTAGTCCGAGCAGCCCATGCATCCGATGAGCCAAGATGAGTCTGAGTAGTCTTGTGTCCGAGGAGACAAGAAGTGTCCGGTCGAACCTAGGTCCTTGGCGCCTCAAGAGATGGGCTTGGACCCTAGTCCAAGGAAAGCCAAGGAAGGCATGGCTCGGACCCTAGCCCATGCATGCCAAGAGATAGACTTAGACCTTGGCCAAGGAGAGGCCACAAAGGGTCTGATCGGACCTTAGTTGGAGGAGCCAAATGCTTGACTCGGGCCATGTCCGAGGAGAAGCCAAGTCATTGGCTTGGACCTTGGTTCAAGGAAAGGTCATGAAAGCTCCGATCGGACCATGTCCGAGGATAAGCCAAGTCATTGGCTTGGACCTTGGTTCGAGGAAAGGTCATGAAAGCTCCGATCGGACCATGTTCGAGGATAAGCCAAGTCATTGGCTTGGACCTTGGTTCGAGGAAAGGTCATGAAAGCTCTGATCGGACTATGTCCGAGGAGAGCCATGCATGTGTGCCAAGGGATTGGCTCGGACCTTAGCTTGTGGAGACCCTAGAAGTTTGGCTCGAACATGTCCGAGGTGAGCCTCGAAGATGGTTGGCTAGGACCAAGTCCGAGGGGAAGTCCCATGCATGCCAAAAGATGGACTTAGATTTTGGCCAAGGAAAGGCCACACACAGTCCGATCGGACCTTAGTTTGAAATGCCAAAGGAAGTTGCCTCGGACCTATCCGAGGTGAGATGCCAAAGGAAGTTGCCTCGGACTTGTCCGAGGTGAGATACCAAAGGAGAGTGGCTCGGACCACCTTGGTCCGAGGAGAAGGCAAGAGGAAATTGGCTCGGACCACCTTTGTCCGAGGAGAAGCCAAGGAGATTGGGTCGGACCACCCTAGTCCGAGGAGAAGCCAAGCAATTGCCTCGGACCCTAGTCCGAGGAGAAGACAAGGAGTTCACCCATGGTCCGATCGGATCACATTGCTAAAAAAAAATAAATTCCAATCCTTGCGCAACCAAATTGAGGATATTCAACAACCTGTCTCTATACCATGATGATTTTGAAACATATACAAAGGGAGCTTATGTTTTGATTGTATCAAGAAATATAATTTGAAAAAATTACAAGACAAGTTCTGTCGTGGGAGTTTACGTGAAAGTTATCAACCGGATAGGAGCTTTTGAATGATCTCAAGAATAGTTTGCTAGAAGGAAAGTTTATCATACGAGGGAAATGGTATAATAAACTTGGGGGGAAAATGTTATACCCAAATATTGGAGATCAATAATGTGGCAATAAAGGTGACAAGTGGCAGTGCATGATCAGTAAAAGACACATTAATAGTCAATAAATACATTGACTCCTCAGAGTTGTGATAAAGGGACCCGGTAGACTGACAAAGAATTTGGACTGCTTGAAAGATGTCATAACCAAGCCAAGTGCACCTTGGTCCGAGGAAAGCTAAGGAAAAGTGCATCCTAGGAGGCTAAGGAGAATGCATCCTAGGAGAGCTAAGGAGAGTGCATCCTAGGAGGCTAAGGAGAATGCATCCTAGGAGGCTAAGGAGAATGCATCCTAGGAGAGCTAAGGAGAGTGCATCCTAGGAGAGTGCATCCGAGGAGAACTCAAGAGAGTGGTCCTAGGAGACCCCAAGAGGGTGGTCCTAGGAGACCCCAAGGATTTGGTCCGAGGAGAAACATAGCATGCTAGAGGAGATTGCCATGTTAGAGGAGAGAAGTGCATGTCCTACCACCATGCACATGTTCGACCAGCACTTGCATGGGTGGTCAGTAGGAGGTGGATCAACATGTTAGAGGAGACTAAGTCAAGATTCCCAGAAACAACTTCAACAAGATATGCAGGAATCTCTCATTCTTCCCACAAATGGGGGGTTTGTTACATTTTGAATTTTGAATGTTCTTTGTAATTTAAATGTAATAAATATAATAAAATATCCCGGTTCTAGGGGATACCGTATGTATGACCTTAAGCCTATAAATAGAGGGCTGATGGGATGAGAGAAGGGCTTATTCTGCTTCTTCTTTCTAGAGAGAGAAAATTTGGGTCTGAGTATTCTAGAGAGAGAAAGTGCTAGCATTTGAGAGAATTCTTGTATTTTTGCAATCTGTACTGAAGAAACTCAGTTGGCTCAGTCCATCTGATCTTGAGTACAGATCTATAAATCACAACTCTAAGTGGATTAGGCTATTACCGACAATCGGGGCTGAACCACTATAAAAATCTCCTGTGTTATTTACTTTTCCTGTTTAAACCGTCTGTGTCGTTTTTATTTCTCTTGAAGGTTTGTCGTATTTGACGTTCTCACGTCGTTGGCTAAAAATGCAGTCAACACCATTTTTGTTTATTTTTAATCTTGTTTGGAATCATCAACCGTAATAACTCTATGTGATCACTGAAACATAAAAGAAATAACAAAAAGCTTAAACAACAATAAGAAAATCACTACTCTAATATATATGATTGAAATATATTTTCTACTTACATTATATATGATTGAATCTCATGATTATTTTGCAACACAACTAATTGAGCTTGATCTAATTCTGCCCTAGACACGATGGTCACTGTTCCATTCCCTCGTAGTCCTTTATCAACTCCATCTGAGTTATTTCGTGGTTTGCTGATTCCGATTGCTTCAACCCCACTCATGTATTCTGAGCAAAATTCTACTGCCTCTTCCGATATATAACATTCAACCATACTAGCTTCAGGATGATAATGATTATGCACATAACTTTTCAACACCTTCATACTTCTTTCAAATGGATACATCCATCTCGCCCAAACTGGTCCACACAACTTGGCTTCCCTTACTAGATGAACCATTAAATGAATCATAATGCCAAAGAAGGATGGCTGAAAAAACATTTCAAGGTTGCATAGAGTTTCCACTATCTTACAATGCAATGCATCCAATTTTTTCATTTCTAATTCTTTTCCGCATAAATGATTGAAGAATATGCAAACATTCGTTAAACAATCTCAAACTTTTTTCAGTAATACTGACCAAATAGCAATCGGAAGTAATTGTTGCATCAACATATGATAGTCATGTGATTTCATACCCATCAGCCTCAAATCTCCCATGGATACCAAGTTTCGAATGTTGGATGAATAGCCATCAGGCACTTTCATCTCTGCAAATGATTTACATACAACTTTTTTCTCTTCTCTAGACAACGTGAAACAAGCAGGAGGTAAATATGTGCGTTTACCTTTCTGTTCAGGTGCTAAATCAGTTCGTATACCCATTTCAACAAGATCTAAATGACTAGTTAAACCATCCTTAGTTTTACCGGGAATTTCAAGTAATGTACCTATAATACTTTCGCACACATTTTTTTCTATATGCATGACATCCAAACAATGTCGAACAAGTAAATCTTTCCAGTAAGGGAGACGAAAAAAAATTGATTTCCTTTGGAAACATCCACTTACTTTCTTATTTTTCTGCATTTTTCCATACTTGAAATCAATTTTCTCAACTTCTTTAAGAATTTGTTGGCCCGAAAGTGGCAAAGGAGCAACACCTTGTTCTTTATCACAATCAAATGCTTTTTTTTTGTCCCTATAATGATGATTTAGGGGCAAATATCGTCTATGACCCATATATCAAATTTTGTGCCCATTAGACAGACGAATAGCCTTTGTGTTAGTGCAACATATTGGACATCCCTGGTAACCTTTTGTGCTTAACCCTGATAGATTACCATAAGCTGGGAAATCATTAACAGTCCACAACAAAACAGCTTTTAAGTTAAAGACTTCTTTCTTAAAACCGTCATATGCCTCAACACCATTTTCATACAAATCTTTCAAATCATCAATTAATGGTGCCAAATAAACATCTATATCGTGTCCCGGTTGTTTTGGGCCTGAAATCATTAACGTGAGCATCAAAAACTTTCTTCTCATCACTAACCACGGAGGAAGATTGTACATAACAAGGAAGACAGGCCACGAACTATGCCTACTACTTAGAGATTTATGTGGATTTACACCATCGGCAGCTAGACCTAGATGAAGATGTCTTGCTTCAGTTTTAAATTCTGGATTTAAGTTATTAACTTTTTTCCAAGCCTGCGAATCTGCAGGATGTCAAAGTTTACCATCTTTCACTTGCCTAGTCTCATGCCATATTAAGTTTTCAGAGTGTTCTGCACTTCGATATAATCGCTTAAGCCGCGGAATCAAAGGCAAGTACCACATCACTTTCTGAGGAATAAGTTTCCTAATCTCCTTACTCTTGTTAGGTTTGTAGCAGAGTGAATCACATTCTGGGCAAGTGTGTAATGACCCAACTACTCTAGACTTTTGGACCATTAACGAAAACTAAACATACAAATCCTTAATAAAACTTACATTGTGAAAATACCATAACTTTATTAGGAAACTTGTAAAAATAAGAGTTACTTACATAAATTGTCAAGTAGGATATGGGATCTCATTGTCTTTAAAAACAAAACATAATTTAAAATAAACAGGAGTTACATGACAAGTGCGGAAAATACATGTAAAACCATAAAAACAAGACTACATCCTCGAAAATCGAACTCTCGACTCCTTGAATCCATTCATCACCGATACACATTCCCCAAGCATCCACGAACCTTACCCGCCACTATAGCTATTTTCCTGCTCATATAAACAAAAAGGAATGAGCCTGATGCCCAGCAAGGAAAATCTACCACATAGTTCATATACATAAATTTCATAGAAAACATAAAAACATAACATTACACTTATTTCATACACATACTATAATGGCCATTATTACTTGGGGTCCCATAGACTAAACAAGTCATATGCCCATGAGATTAGTGGGGTCCTACTAGCTAAGCAGGTCATATGCCCATAATCTATTTGGGGTCTTGTTAGTCATATGGGACATATGCCCAAGCCTACAAACATACATATCATAACACTTATCATAACATAAGAAACATAAGATAACATATAACATATGAATTTCTATCCTATTTTCCTTACCAAAATTACCGGGATAAGAGGACAGAGGTGGGACTTTGGAACATTCCTAAGAATCATTTGAAAAAGAGTGAGTATAGAGAATAAGAGAAATGAAAGGAATGGAAGGACTAAACCATTGAGAAGAATACTTACCAAAACCTTTTTGCTCAAGAACTTAGATTTCCTAACCAAAATAAAGATTAAGGTTAGAGGCTGAGTAGAAGACTATGAGAACTTAAAATAAAATAATACCAATGAACTAAGGTGTAGAAATACCTTGAAGAATTGTAGACCAATCTAAACCTTGAACCGAAATACTATGAAACCTTACTTCCCCAAGTGTTTGATAAGCTTATGATGATCAAGCTTATGATTTCCCCACCCAAGTGTTTACACTCTCACACTCACCTAGCAACTTGCAGCCTCTGAACTTAGAGTAAAAGGTGAATAATGGCTGGGTACTAGGTCCTATTTATAGAGTTTAGGAATGAAAGGATCTTAATTTAACTTGAATAAAAATAATGGCTTTTTACGTGAAAATAATTTGAATAATCGTTCAGCAGAGGCTGAAAACTCATTCAAAAAGGTGCTGGACTTATCAAAAGGTTGAATGGCTGAATGGAAAAAAAATTCAAAAGCTTTCAAAATAAGCTGAAGGATGCGATAAATCGCCCCCTGTAGGCGATATATTGCCTGGGCCAGTATGCCTGAGGCAGTCGTGCATCGTTTCGTATTTTCCGTCTCTACGTGCTGCGATATATCGCCCCATATAGCTGCAATATATCGGCATTCGCTGATTATTTAAACACGAAATTACACATTTTTAGCTTAATTCAAATTGAGTAAACAGCCTTGACTAAGCCCTTAAACGTATTCAAAGCTGCTGACTGGCCTTAGAGCATTCAAACTTTACCCTTATTAAATTTAATCCTCAAAATACTTAATCCTTAATCACCCATTCATAACATGTGCTTAAAATCCTATTGGTTCTTATCTAAACCTTATAGTATAATTAATATTAACCTTAATATCAGCCATATTAATCAGACCTTAGGTTAACATTAATATTCTTAATCTATAGGTTAAACTTAGAAAATCTACAAGTACTACTATGAGTGTCCAAATAATTCCCGGTCTGAACCATAAATCCACAGTCATAAAGATAATACTATAAATACTATAATACTACTATCTAACTAGCTAAGTAAAGTTCTTGGACTCTACAAAGTGTCCATGCCTGCATACTCTTTACGATATAACACACAATCGTTAGGACATGCATGGATCTTCTCATACTTCAAGCCTATGCAATTTAAAGTTTTCTTCACTTCATACGTAGACACAGGGAAGCAATTATCTGACGGCAAAATCTCTTTAAAAGCAGCTAAAAATTGACTAAAACATTTACCACTAACTCCATTTTCTGCTTTTATGTTGTAAAATTTTACCATCATTGGTAATCTTTGTTTCAGACAACCATTGAATAATGGTTTATCTGCATCTCTAACCAATTTATCAAATTTTGAGGGATCATCAACAAACTCTTCTTGTGCTTCATCGAGCAATTCCATAGGATGATCGTCAAAATCACTATAACCCAAATCATCAACCCCTCGCCTCCCGAATGGATATGGATTATTATTTTTCAATGATTCCCCATGCCAATACCATGTACGATAACTTGTATCAAATCCCCGACAAAATACATGATTTTTTATCATGGTAATATTTCCTTTTGTTCCAGTACCACAATCTATACATGGACAATGAATTCTTTCCGGATCACTACAATTTGTTTGGAAAAATTCTAAAAATTGGTTGAATCCGTCTTGAAATTGTTGTTTTTCTCTATTCTCAAGAATCCATGACTTATCCATAATGATAATATCTACCTAATTCCTAAGTTGATAATGAAAAGAAAATTAGTATAGTAATACTCTATAATTATGTTCAATTATTAAATTATAAAATGAAATGGGTAGAGTTTAATTTATTTCTATAACATATCCAAAATTCATATGTATTTAAAATTTCAACAAAAACATTATTATTATATATAGTAACTTATAAAACATATTCAACTAATAACATCAAAAAAAAATTGGGCAGAGTTTCCTCTGTATTTATAGCATATCCCAAGTTATCTACCTATAAATTCACATCAAACAAAACATATAACAAACAACATGCATGTTCTCAACCATAAGTCACCGCAGCACACAGAAAATTCACAGATCTTACTTCACTAAGACACACATGTTCTCAACCTTCTGTTATCTCCGCAGCACACAATTTTATCTCAGAACCTACTTCACTATGGATGAATATCTAATATATTCAAAATCCTCTAACAATAGTTTGTAAATATAAAAAATAAAAATAAAAAATTAAGTAGTAATTACTACTTACCTTAAAAATTAATATTCACCAATTTCAACCTCGAACAAATATTTCAACCTTGAGTGTGAGCTCACACTCAAACAAATATTTCCTACAATAAAAAGTTAAACATTAGTAAATATATGGTAATTGAATTGATCCTAAAATAATATAATTAACAAAAATATACTTTAAAAAAATCATTACCTAAATAATATACAAAATTATGCAGGCACTAATTTTTAATATAAAAAATTATGTAAACAACATTATTCTAAATAAAATAATACAAAAATACCCTAAACCGAAATATACATTAAAGAAATCAAGTTTTAGTGATCAATACACGTTTTAAACAATGAAAATGTCTTCCAATCCTATATAAAATTTCAAAAATATTAAAAAAAATAACCATATAAACATACATAGAAACCACCATTAAACCCACACAATATTTCTTCATTTTTACCCTAAAACTTCAAAATAACTCAAGATTAAGTATATATACATGATTTCAAGCTTTAATATGCAAGGAAATGGAAAAAAAAAAAAAATAGACATTGTGGGGCTAACCCGTGGGTAGGGACGGTGGTGGGAGAGCTTCGGCCGTGACCTTTCAACAGAGAAGAAGATGAGCAAATGAGTGGGAAAAATAGGTTTTTGTGCTTAAATGGGTGGAGACAACCTTTCTCCGCGGTTTTATACCCAAAACCGCAGAGAAAAGTGGACTTTTCTCTGCTATTTTGGGTATAGAACCGCGGAGAAAGGTGGGGAAAAGTTCTACACTTTTCTCTGCGATTTTAGACCCAAAACCGCGGAGAAAAGTGAGCCATTCAAACCTTTCACTGCATTTTTTTTAAAAACCGCAATAAAATAGGGCGCGGACATTAAATATAATTTTTTTGACTCTTTCAAACCTTTTCACTGCGCTTTTTATTTATTGTTTAAAAAAAACCACAAAGAAAGCCTATATTTGTAGTAGTGTTCCCTTGGTTTGTGATACTAGACAGTTGTAAATGGTAGGGAAGATTTTGGACTATGGAAATGTTTTCCCATGTTTGGGATTTGACACTCTTGGTTGTCATTCAAAGAATATATTTTCATATGTTTTGGAGGTATTAATTCATCATGTTTAATTATTTCCTCATTCCAAGTTACATAAAAATAAAGATGTGAAACAGATACTTTTTTGAGACTATTGTTAGATTTATTAGGATTCTATATCTATTCTTGTTTCACTATTTTTTTTTTATTGTGAATAATTTAAAAGTGGTAGATTCCCTTGACTAACAAATAGTAGTTGCAGAGTTAAATTGTTTGGCAACTAGAACTACCTAACATGAGTTAGTTTTGATTTTTGTATTTGTTTTGAATTTATGTTCTCTATCTTTCTCCTTTTCTTTTTTTATTTTGAAATATCTCAGTTTGAGAAAAATTGTGTTAATGATCTCTTTTTTCTTTTTTATGGATCTATTTAGAATAGCTTAAGCTCGATTATAATTAGCAATGATACTATTCTGTATATCTTCTGCCATCTTGAATTATCTCAATTCCTTTGTACGCTTGATATTTCAGATTGTTAAGGCTCAAGCTCAATTAGATTTAGGTATCTCAATTGTCTTATAATATTGATCTTTTGTCTTACATTATAATTTTAAGGAGAATGTGGAAAAAGTGGAGAGAAGTGACATTCTCAACATTTCTAAAATCTGATGTTTTTTTCTATGGATTTTCCGAACCCGCATTTTTCTTTTTGAAAGGTTCCAAGCCACATTATTGTGCTAGTTCCTTTACTATTCAAGTTACTGTATGGTTAATCTGAGTATCATGAAGAATAACTTTTAGTTGCACTTTGCTCATGAATGAGAGGGGAAAGAAAAATTATATTTAATTTTAATGGCTTTAAAAATTTCATATCTTTGTATTCTTCGTAGTATACTATTTAGTAGTTATTTGTGGACAATACCATATTAGAAATGCCTAGTTTTTTATTTTATTGTAGAATGCTTCTTCTCTTTGATCATACCTTCGAATTTTTTTATACTTTGGTTCTTACTTTGATTCTTGCATTGAGCAATATTGTTATCATCATTCTTTTCACACGGATTCTCTTTAAATTTAGTGTCTAGAATAGTTGAACTTTCACATAAATTTAAGTTATGGTGAATGGATTTTATTGGTTATATGCTCCCAATATTATCTAAAGTCATAACCAATTTCAATGTCTTCGATTGGGTATAAGAGTTTTGGTCTGTGTATGTGTAACTACGGGACTGCATTTTTTATGTCATTGATGGGATATTTTTCTATAGATTTGGAGCTTGACTAGGATTTGATTTGTAAATTTGTCTTGCAGATATTAGATCACGGAATTTGTATTTTCAAGGGGAACAAGGATACATAATAAAATGAGGAATCACAAATGACTCAATGTTGACGGAAGGCATTTGTGATTGTGATTGGTTCTGATCAACGAATATACTAATAATTTGGAGCAAGTTTCATGGTTGACTTTTTGTGTATCTTGCTATGTTTTTGTTTTTCATTTTTGAAGTAAAAGATGTTCAAGATTATAGAACTTTATTATGTATACTTTCAAACTTAAGTTAGAACTAAGATCTCATGAAGTAGCCACAGTCATAGTTTGAATTAGTTCCTATTTAATGTAATACTTATGGTTTATCAATCTATTTAATATTACCTTTTGTGATTAATTTTGACATTTTTTTTATCCAAATACTATAACAAAAACCTTTTAATTTAAAAAAAAACATATAATTATCTTTACACAACACAATTAAAAATCTATTATCTAGACTAAAATAACAAATTTTATTACTGGACCTTTAAAATGGTACTTATGGCTATTTTGGATACATATTATAAGTGTAACAAAGCGTTATTATTTATATAATATAACAAACTAAAAACGCTATCAAAATAACCAATTATAACAGTTGAAAAGTGTTATGCAAAAAGTTTAAGATTAAACTTCAAATTTATAACCAATTACTCTAACTAATTAAACATTATTATTTTAATATGATAGCAACTAAAAATGTGTTATTGAATACTTTAAGATAACATCGAACATAACATTCGAAAACTGTTATAGAAAAGATGGGACTTTTAATAACAGGGGATACGTTAGCGTTTCGAGAAGTGTTATGAATACTTCCGGTTAGCAGTTTTTAAGTGTTATGAATATTCTTTTTTCTTGTAGTGTTTGATAGATATTCATGAAAATCATACATTTAAATCCACATCATTTAGAGTTTGCAAGAGGAAAATATTAAACCACATCATTCACAGTGTTCTAAATTATTCCAAAAATTAAAAAAACTTATAAAATGCTTAATAACCAAAAAAATAAATCCTTAGGGTCTTTTTAAAAAAAAAATCCCATCTTATACATTATTATTTCATGGAACGATCTACGCGACGGACTCTAGTCCTCAACTGTGGACTCGTCTCCTGAGTTGTAATCAAAGACGTCCTATTGAAGATTACCAATTAATATTCAATGATTTTTAAACAAGAACCATGGACTTAATCAAATAACATATAATTATGCGTAAAAGTGCGCTTGAATGTAACATGCATACATGTGAGACCATTCTAAAAAGCACAATAAAAGTTGGAAATTCCATGTTCTTTATTTTCTTGATAATTTTACAAAAATTCAGCAAGCATCTTTAAACTTAAAAATAAATTACTAATTAGTTTGCTATTATTTGTCCTCTTAAAAACCATTCTAATATTAAGCATAAAATTTATTTAAAAAATCTCGTACAACTCACAATAATCATGACTTAAATTTACAAAAAAAAAAAAAACATATCCTTTTTTATTATTTAATAATTTATTTTCAAAACCCATTTATTCATACCTCTCAAATTTTAGAAAATACTCATGCACATAAACGGCATGTATAACCTTAGCATGTTTCTATGAATTTAAAAACATAGACATGGAATACAAACATCAAAACACACAGGGAGACAAAAATCCAAACAACAACAAAACAAAATAAAACACAAACCTCTTGATAACCTTTCTTAGCCCAAAACTCTAGAAATATGTCTCTTGACACACTCATTGCTTATCACGAAAACCTAGAGGCGAAACATCCCAAAATATCTATATCTTAAAATTTTAGAAAGAAAGGTAAGGAGAAGGAAAACAAAAGAACACCCTCATACTTTTTCTAAACTTGAAAATCTTAATCCTCTTGTCTTGGTTGGTCGTAATCACTATAAGGAAAATCTCTTGAATCTTTTGCTAGCATCACCACGAGGAACCTAGTTCAACGAATCCCCAACAAATGTTGACATAAAATTTAGAAGAAGAATAGAAATAAAAGAGAATTCAATAAATTAAAAATAACAAATCACATAATAATATGGCTTCCATGGCTACCGATGAGAAGAAAAAGATAAAAAGAAAGAAGAAAGAGAGAAGGAAAGAAGAAAAGCTGGGGAGGGAGAAAAAACCAGAAAAAAAATTAATATAAAGAAAAGTTGGTACCACCACTAAATTATTTAAAGTATTATTATTTAATTTAAAAAATCCGAGTTTTTACAAAGAGATTCAAGATTTAGTATTTAAATAAATTAACTAAAAATGTTTTATTTCTTTGCAGCTGTAACACCCTAAATTCTAGCTTTAATTGTAGAAAATAAAGATGTTGAAAAATAAACGTAATAAATCGTAAAATTGTTTCCTTTTTATTGATAATTAAAAATAAATATAATTCTGGCTTAGGAAAAATAAATAATAGTCTTTACAATAAAATAAAATTAAAACTAGACAACATTAAATCATAAAGTTCATAATTTCCCAAGAAAATAACACGTGGCTATATGACCCCCACATATTCACACCAGTCCTGCTATTGGGAATCCGCTCGCCACCGGTCATCTAAGGTTAAGTTATTTAGCAAAAATAAAAGAAAGGAATGAGCTTCTAAGCACAGTAGGGAAAATATACAGCAATTCATACAGAAATCAATCATAAACTTATAATGAATAATTTCACATGCAATAATATATTCATAACAGAAACCAAGGTCATAATCTATCCTATATCACTGTGATACCAAAGATCACACATAGATCTAGATCGTAAATTGTATCCTGCAATCATAACATTAGTTATAAACACAAAAATAAGAAATCAAGAGAACCCAAGAAATAAATTAGAGTCAGTTATATAATCATATAATTAAGTATATCGTAAATTTCACAAGCGTCATAACAGAACATATTTATACTAATCATACAACATCATAAAACCATAGGTCATAACATAGCTTAAGTCATAATCATAAATCCTAATCTAAATCATAGTTCATAGTCATAAGTCATAGGTCATAAGTCATAAGTCATAATCATAATTCATTGTCATAGGTTATAATAACAAGATAGGTATAAGAAAAAGATAAGTGCTTATACATGGGTGACAATAAAGCCCCGTACTTAAGTCTGTCATGCAATTTTGCCAACCGAGCCTACCGGACATCACTTATGTCCGTCATACATTTCTGAACACCTTAGGTCCAGCCACACTTATCTTCTTTTTGTACTTGAAATGTTAGGGTCATACATATCACAAACTAGGTCATAAACTAAACTACCTAATTTTCCTTACCTTGAGTGTGGTGCACAGAATCTATACTTGAGTCCTTTATATGATAATCCCGCTTAAAACACTATTTCATAAGCATGATACCATTATTAAAACACAAACTAATAGATCTAAAACTCAAACACAATCAAAACTTAATTATACCTCAACCTTGATCTTGAAGAAAAATCCTAGATCCTTAAATGCTTGCTTGTAGGGTTTTGACAATAAGAAAGATAGCTTTGTCGTGTGGCCTCTTTGGGTACTAGGGTTTCAAAGATATGAAGAGGTAATGGTGATGATGATTTCCACCTTAGGGTTTTGTTTTGATGGTGGTGCATGACAACAATAGGGAGAGAGAGAGTGTGTGCGTGAGGGTCTCAAGAAGAGCAAGAGTTAATGAAAAAAATGAGTAGGAATAGACTCTATTTATAGAATCTCAAAAATAAAATAAAAAATCATAATTTAATTATGATTATAATCCAAATTTAAATTTAAATAAAATAGAATCCTAACCTCTATAGAAAATATCTCTACATTATCTTATTAATATTTTTATTAAATAATTAAGGAATAATCTAACATCAAACTACATAAGAAAAAATATCCCAACCTCTAACTACCTAAATATCGTAACTCTGGACTCACCTGTAGTAAAATCAACATAACTTGAGTTGTAGGAGTCCGATTTAGACAATCTTTATACCATTAGAATGCTAATTCAATTATCAACAACGTTTTAGAACTATTATTTTTCCAAAATCGTAACATAATATGGTAAAAAACGAGCCCGAAGTTAAAGTATCCTATAGTTACGAAAATTCAATGTAATTATCTAAATAATAACCTAATCCACAAATATCTTAACTAACCATAAAATAACAAACTCTAATTCTCTAGGTTGATTTTGAATTTACTAAGCCCAAAATCTTATTGGGCATTAGGATTTTATGTAAACTCGATCCATAACAATTCTTAATAATACCATAATTAATTTATTCTTACGCAATCATCCATAATAATTCTTAATAATACCATAATTAATACCCATTTTCTCAATAACAATTGGTGCAATTCTTAATAATACCATAACTAATATAAAAAAACTATACTATACTATAATAATCATAACCACTAAATATTTTAAAAAATATTAAACCTTATTCTATCACCACAACTCAATTTAAATCTATTCTATAAAATTAAGATATCCTATAGTCACATAAATAAAGAAGTCTAAGAAAAATGTAACCTTGGTTACTACAACAGTACAATAGAGAGGTCAAACTAAGAATAGGATCAATATGTAATAAATAAGCAAAGTAAATTAAAAATGTGATTGATTGATTTCAAGAACATACGAATTGCACCAATTGTTATTGATGCTTCATGTGCTAATCATCACATCGTTGCTGCCGCTGGGGAGAGAGGGAGAGAAAATTTTAGAGAGGGAGTTAAAAACACAGATAGAAAGGGAGAGTTAGAGAAAAAGAGAGGGGGAGAGAGTGATAGGCAGAGAGTGATAGGGGGAGAGAGATTAATGGGGATGGAAAATTGAGAAGGAAATAGAGATGAGGGTTAAGGTTAGATGAGAAAGTGATTGGGCTTCAACTGGGCTAATTTTATTAACTTTTTTTTACTATATGCATCATAGATCAACACGAATACCCAAATTATAAAATCAAGATCCCATGTCAGATTACTGTGTTCCATAATGTGTCAAACCAATATAACACAAATACCTCATTTAATTTTCCTTTCATTAAAAAACTGTTACTTCTTCTAGTAATATGAGATGTCAAAATTAAATAAGGTGTCAAAATTATATTGGTTGGACACACTATGGGACACAATAATCTGATAGGGGATCTTGATTCCAAATTATAACTTATTGATGCCTCTTCCCAAAATGCAACAAAAGACAATTAGTTGATGTCATTTATAAAAACACATCGTATAAAAAGTATTGGTCAACTACTTCGACTGACGCTTATGAGTGGCACAAGTTCCTCATCTTGTGGTAGTTATATCTAACTTTTACAATAGATGACACATTAACATCTCTATTTTTTCTAAATATTATCATTTTAAATATTTTTTCATTCATTCCAAGTATGAAAGTATAGAAGAGAGACAAGATAGGAGAGATTTCATTAAAAAAATTGTTTAAAGGATGAATATTAATTTATAAATATAGCTAAGACAGTGTAGCAATAATATTCCAAAAATATTTGTAAAATAGAGAATGAGAAAAAATGCTCTTCTATGAGTATTCTAGGACATTAAACTTAAGTTAGAATGAAAGCCATTATATTTGTCATTTTTATTTATATTCATGAGCTTCTACAGAACCCATTAATTCCACAACTTAATTAATTTGTCTAAGTTGTTAGATCCTTTAATTTAGCTGCAATTTGAATTATATATATATATATATTTAATAATGTGTGTGTTGGGATCAAGAACAAAACTTCACAACAAAACATATTGCAAACACAATTAAGATTTGAAGAATATAAAATCTCAATCAAGAATCAGAAGCATAAACTGAAAAACTAAAGAACACAATTTAGAACAAAAGGAAAAGTAGTACACCGAGATTTTACGTTGTTTCCTAGTGGCAATAATTTCTTGACACTACACTAGTCCACGAGCAGCCTTCTTTTATTGATTCTTCTTTCAAACTTGATTACAAAAATCTTTTGTCTCAACTCTTAGCTTTACAAATTTCTGTCTCAATTTTTACAAGAATTTTACAAAATGAAAACATGGAATGAATAAGTCTATACAACTCAACTATTAATAGCTCTATCAGTTAAAACATGCTAACTGATATAAAAATATACAACTAATAAAAGAAAGTTGTTAACTAACGGTTTTTTGACTGAACCAACTTAACCAAAAAATCTCCACCTTGGCTCAGTAACACATTCTAATGAATTCTGGCTGGACTTTGAGCCATGTAGGGCCTAGTCACTAATCAACTGTATTAAATCCAAGTTGTGGTAAAACTTGCTACATGGTAACACTTTAGTGATCGTATCTGAGGGATTATGATTAGTAGACACTGTAACGCCCTGCTAATTAGGGTTCGTTACCATGTGTGTTTAAATTAGTTTTGGACTAAGCACATGTTATTGAGCCACTAAGGGTTCAGGTATTATAAATTTTGGTAAAGAAATAAACACTTCCATTAAAAAGAGAACTTTTGTCTTTACATGGGATCCCAAAGTACAAGTTTAAAAATTTGTTACAACTCAGGGATGACAAAATAAGCCAGCCTAAGCGACAAAACAGGGTCCAACCTAGCTCCCCTGTGATATCTTGGCCGTGGCGGTCAAGCAGAGTGCATATGTACACATCATTGGTATCGCTCTCCAACTCATGGCTGGCCAAGCTTCTCCTTACCCTTACCGGCACCACAAAGCACCCGTGAGCCAATAGACTCAGCAAGAAAACATATTGACAAATTTAGATATCTCACATAACATAATAGCATGCTTAACAATAATAATTGGAATCAAGCATTCACCTTGTACAAGTAAGTGACCATAGGGTCACACTAGTGTGTGTCACACTCCCATTTATTCATATGGCATCTGAGCCAGTCAAGTGTATATTGCACTCCCAGGCTGGCCTAGCCATGACGGCCTGCACTCAAAGCACATAATGCTGATCACGACTCATAAGCCGAGCCTTAGAGACCCTCAACTTATAAGTTGAGCCTTAGAGACCCTCAACTTATAATTCAAGCCCCTTTGTATCAAATATACCCTTGAATAGCAAGTCGAGCTTTGATCAGATGAAACAAACAGATTTTCGACTTATAAACCAAGCATCCTTGTCATAACAAACATCCACATAATACATTCATCATACACAAAGATACAATATATTACAGTATACTAAAACATATAAACACATGCATAATCATAATCATGCTCATTAGTTGGGCCCGAGCCCTAATCATATTTACATTTAACCAAATGGGCCAAGCCCGAGTGATATTATATTAATAGTTGGGCCAAGCCCAAATCATGCATCTCACGCATCAGGTGTAGTTTTCTTACCTCAAGTCCAAGTGTAATGTAAAATAAGAACGACCCTCGAGCACGATCCTGATCCCGAGCCCCGTGCGCTAAACTAGTGACATCCAAGTATAGGATCTCGTCAAAAATGAGTAAATAAAGGCTTCCGGACTGGGTCCTAGCCTCCGAGACATCGAATCCTACTAAACTGGGTATGTAAAGAACGCCCTAGACTAATACTTACAAAATATTCGCATAACATAGCTTATAAAAGAATACCATCCATTATTAAAGTCTCAGGGGGACTTATTTAAAATCATGCAAGTTGGCGCCATAAGTTTAAAATAAAACATAGGTTTTTATGCAAAGTTCAAAGAAAACCAATTAAGTTAAATAACAGAGTCCCACTGATAATTTAGGAAAAAGTCCCTTAAAACAAAACATAATTTAAATGGCGTTCTACGTTGATCGTTTTATCGTCCATAGGATTGCCCCACGCCATACACCCCATGATGAAAGAACTCCTCACGTCACCATGCGTGCCATAGAGAAATCCTATTTGCTACCTGGAAGGAAAGTAAGGGGGTGAGCTAAAAGCCCAATAAGGAAGTACAAGAAAATAAGCAAGTAAGAAAACAACAAACAACCAAACACTAACGTTCATCTAAAACATCATGGTATATCATAACATAATCGTAACATTTCATCATATCATAACATAAATGTGACATATCAACATATCATAACATAAATGTGACATATCAACATATCATAACATAAATGTGACATATCCACATATCATAACATAAATGTGACATATCAACATATCATAACATAAATGTGACATATCAACATATCATAACATAAATGTGACATATCAACATATCATAACATAAATGTGACATATCAACATATCATAACATAAATGTGACATATCATCATATCACCATCATACAGCATACATGATGAGCATGGAACGCTAGTTGTCCATGTCACCCTATGAGGTAAACAAGAGATCACTGGTCCTTGAATAACCTCGGCGCGTCCGCCCTGGGAGTCACGTCTCAATGTCCTTAGTAACTCGTACGATGTATCTGACATCGAAATCTGTTTGATGTATCTAACATCGTAATCTGTTTGATGTGAGCTACGTCTCAATGTCCTTAGTAACTCGTTCGATGTATCTGACATCGAAATCTGTTTGATGTATCTAACATCCATACACATATCACATTCAACATATCATCACATTAAGGCATTCATAATTCATAACAAATCATTCATATAACAGTCTTACCATTCATAGCATAAAATCATAGAATCTATCTAACTTCCTTACCTCAGGTCCAAGCTAAGAATTTCACAATCTTTTCAACGAGCCTATATCATAATCAAAATAACGTTTCTTAGGTTCATAAAATTACTATTTTGCCCTTCCATACAACTCATGTGTGCATGGGCCATGCACTCATGAATACAGTTACACTAAAACATGCAATTATCGCCAAAAGAATAATGCCCGTTCTACCCATTTTACTAACATGATTGCTTTATAAAAATTACATAGTTGAATAATAATCATGATTTTGGACGTAAAAGTTGATTTGCATGTAACATGCATACGTGGGAACGTTGCGTAATAAAGACGTTTTCAAAAACGATAACTCTACATTTTTGCTTCTATTGTTTGAAAATCAATGGCCATATTACATGCTTTATTTTTCTTAAAATTTCTAAGTTGATTAAATTTCTCAAAAACTTTATTTTATTTTAGCTCAAAATAAAATATGTGACATTTTCATTTAATAAATATTAATTTACCAAGAATTAACCAACAAGCTTGGGTTTAATTAAAATACCTATTTTAAAATGTTTCTTTAGAAAAATATATTTTATTATTGTGTTACAAAAATGATGTGAAAAATATATTTTAAGTGTGGAAAAATACATTTTGATTTAATTTATTTAAGACTTAGTTTTTAAGTAGTAAAAACTCATATGTGACAATTTAATAACAATTGTTAACCTTTTTAAAACAAACTTTCAGCCACTATTTATTTTATTCAAAAAATCACAAATAAATAGAGTTTAAATATTTTTCTCAATCAAAATAAAGAAAAATCATTACTTATCAAATTATGCATTCATACCATTAAAATATCATTTTTCAATATTACCATAACTTAGGAAAAATAATTTATTCCAAAAATTAATCAAATTCATTTTTAGTGAAACTTACTTCACATTTTATTACAAAATTCCAGCAACCATTTTTTTATCATTAAAATCACCATATTCACTTTTATAAACTCATTTTTTCTCAAAATTCAATAAAAATTCTGTAGGAAGTTAATTGAGTAAAATATCATAACATGAGACTTAAAATCCTCTTTTAATTTCATAAAAATTAACATATTCATCAAGAACATTATTTATGCATGCAACTCATCTTTTTATCAACTTTTACCCAATTATTTGAAAAAAAACAGCAAGCTTAATTCTTTGTAAAACTCAACTTTTGTCTCAAAAATTACATAAAATCATTCATGCCTATAATCTCATTATGCTCTTATAATATGCATGATTCTACTAACATAATCACATGAATCCTTTTAAAATCATTTGTTGCAATTCCATGAAAACCAACAAAACATTAACAATAAAAATAGCATATAGTAAATCTATAAGCACCATATTCACATATGTCTTATATTAACCTAGCATATTTCTATCATTATTTTCATGCATCTTATAATTTAATCATTCAAAATATAACATGCATCTAACAAGATTTCATGATCAAAATATCAAGATTACCACTTATTCTCTTACCCATATATCATAGATCCTAAAACATGGATCAAACATATTGTAAATAACACAACATATCAAGAACACCCTTGGGTGCACCTAGGCCGAAATCACCATACAAGTATTCATAGATTATTACAATTTTTTATGCATAGCAAAATCAACATCACAACCCTTAAACACAAATCATACTCTCACAAAATCCAAATCCTATACATCAATCCTACCAAAATCAACCATTAGCACCATTAGCAAAAACCTCATATACAACCCAACCAAAAACAATATAAGGCTAAGGAAAAGACCATTACCTCTCTTGATTGTAAAAATCAAGAACACAAAAGATCAATACCCCAAACTCCACACCCTTGTTCAAGCCTAGGGTTTTTATGGGAAAGCCACCATGAGGAGAAAGAAGAATCCAAACACACAAAAAAACATAACACAAATCAATATCATATTATCAAATAAAGAGATTAAACAAAGAGAAAACAAGAAGACATACTCTAGGGGGTTCCTCTTCACTTTCTTCTTCCTTCTTCCTTTCTTTCTTTCTTCCTCTCTCTCTCTCTCTCTCTCTCTAGGTCACGGCAGCCACACACACACACACAAGAGCAATGGCTCTTCTCTCCTTTCTTAGCCCCTTTATCACAAATCCTCTCATAAAGTCTCCAAAACAATATTAAGGTAAGTTTCCATTTCTCTTTTATTTTCTTTGATTTCTCTTTATTTCAAAAAGATACAAAGGGATAAGATATGATCATGCCTATCCCCAAATGATCATGGTCTTCAAGACTTGATTTTTTTTTTACCATCTTAAGGAAATATTCCATTCCCACTAGGTCACACGTCCACTTCCCATTTCCCCTTTCTTTTTTTTTTTTTTTATAAATACATTAACCTAAATAAAATCTAAAATAAGGAAACATAAAATGTGTAGAAAATCTACACATGTGCACCATGCTACCATGCACTAGCACACACTAAATCACTAGGGTGCATTACTATCTATCATGAACCTTAGTGCATTCCACCATAGCTCACATAATTACCTCATTTGTCACACTTAAATAAAATGTAACACTAATAGTAAAATAACATGTTACACAATTATTCACTTATTAAATTAATTAACCAAAACATTTCTAACAATTAAATAAAATAACAAACAATCAAATAAACAATTAAATAAAATAACAACACTTAAATAAAACAATTCATCACACTTAACATTTAAATCAAATAAAGCACAAAATTTAAATAATCTAAAAAAAAAATTTTGGTGCACTACAGGGTAGTAGAATCGATCCCGATCCCTTAGGTTTGAGTTCTTGTTACTAAAAACCTGTTTTGGCCAATTTTCTATTTTGAGCCGCAACCCCACTCAAGTTAGGGGCCCAAAGACCTCTCTGACTGCACTTAGTGTCGTGGCGTTCCTAACTAGCGACGCGGCTCAAATAGCCCAGCAGCCCAGCTTCTTCTCCTTCATCTAGCTTGAGTCACGGTGCACAAGAATAGGGTCGCGGCTTGACCTGGAACCCAAATTTTTCCTTTGAATCGAAACCTTCCCAAATCATCCCAAGGCTTCCCCAAAGTCCCAATTGAGTCACAAAAACATTAATATACATCATATACATCACAAATATCCCAATAACAAACTCAAATCCAAACCAAAACTCAAAACCCATCAAAGCCTAAAATTCTAGAGAAACTTAAACCACAAGGAATTAAACTCAAAAATAGAACAATTCTTACCTCCAATGGCTGAATTATGGTCCCAAGTTGCTCCTAGCTTAATCCTAGACACCAAACCTTCAATCCCCAAGCTTTGTTTCCTCAAAAATCTCAAAATCCTCAAGTCCCCAAGGAGTGTGAGAGAGAGTAACGAGAGAGAGTGAGGGTGTTTCTTTTGTCTTCTGAGTGTTTGCTTTGTTATCTACAACCTTCCAAATTGGATAAGAAAAGCCAAAGCCTAATAAAAGACTTAAATTCCCTTAAACCCAAATTACCACAATTCCCTCTAATTTCTAATCAACTCCACATATCCAAATAAATCCCAATTGTCTCCAAGTAATAACCATTTAATCTCTCGTTACCCGATAAACCCCGGTAATGTGTTAAATTACCAAAATACCCCTAGTCTCACCCCGAGCCGGGTATTTGATCCTGTTGTGTCTTTTCCGCTAACTTGCTCACTAGGATCACCTCGTGTCGAATAACCCAAATATATCCACATAATAATGTGGTCTCAATCATAAAACACATGTTTTCAATTATACCCTCAACAAGTCAAAATTACAAAAATGCCCCTTATAATAAGAAACGGGCCCACTTGCATATTTAATACACTTAAACATGCAAGCATAATCATATCATAATATAATTCACATAATAACATGCTCATAACACCTAAGAATATAATTAATTCAATTATTGCCTCTTGACCCCCTAATTCAGGCACTAAGCCATATTAAGGAATTTGGGGCGTTACAATTATCCCCTCCTTACATGAATTTCGTTCTCAAAATTTTACCTGAAAAACTCGGGATACTGGTGCCGCATGGTTGATTCCAATTCCCAGGTCTCCTCCTCAACCTTGATGTTCCTCCATAATACATTAACTAAAGGTATGGTTTTATTCCTCAGGACCATGTCCTTCCTGTCTAACATTTCGATTGGCTGCTCCTCAAAGAATAAGTCTGCCTGCAACTCCACGTCTTCATATCTCAGTACATGAGCCTCATCAGATACATACTTTCACAGCTTTGCAATATGGAATACATTGTGCACGACCAACAATGCTGGAGGTAAGGCCAATCTATAGGCCACCGGACTGATCCTCTCTAGGAACTCAAAAGGTCCTACAAACCTAGGGCTCAACTTTCCCTTCTTCCCAAACCTCCTCACCCCTTTCATTGGTGAGACTATAAGGAAGACATAGTCTCCCACCTGGAACTCCACGTTCATGTGCTTCAGATTCGCATAAATTTTCTATCTACTCTGTGATGCGAGCATACGAGCTCTGATCTTCTCGAGAGCAACGTTGGTCCTCTTAACTGCCCGAGGACCCAAGTATATACGTTCACCCATCTCATCCCAGTGAATAGGTGATCTGCATTTCCTACCACACAACATCTCATAAGGAGCCACTCCTACGGTCGCCTAGTAGCTGTTGTTGTAGGAAAACTCTATCAGAGGAAATTATTTACTCCAAGACCCTACAAAATCCAGTACACATGCTCTTAGCATGTCCTCCAATATCTGGATAGTCATCTCAGACTGACCATCAGTCTGAGGATGATAAGTCTTACTAAACTTCAGTTGCATGCCCACTACCTTCTGCAAACTTCCCCAAAACTTGGAGGTAAATGTGGGGTCCCAATTTGACACGATCGACCTTAGAGCTCTATGAAGATGTACTATCTCTCTCACATAGAGATCTGCATACTAGTCAACTGTGTAAGTTTTCCTCACTGGTAGAAAGTGAACTGATTTGGTGTATCTGTCCACAATAACCCACACCGAATTGTGTTGACCCTCTATTATGGGTAATCCCACCACGAAATCCAATGTGATGTCTTCCCATTTCCACTCTGGGATATCCATGGGCTATAATAGCCTAGCTAGTCTTTGGTGTTGAGCCTTGATCTAATGACACGTCGAACACTTGGCCACATACTCGGTTGCGTCCCTCTTCATCCTCGGCCACCAATATAAAGTCCTCATGTCCTCGTACATCTTCGTGGTGTTAGGATGCAAAGAGTACGGGATAGTATGAGATTCATCCAGAATCTCCCGTCTGATAACAGTATCCATCGGAACACAAATCTGACCTTTATATCTTAACAAACCCATATCTGATACTATATAGTCCCTAGCCACTCCATCTAGGAAGTCCTCTCTAATCTTCATCAGCTGTGGCTCTTTTAAGTGACTCTCCTTTATCATTTCTAGAAGAGTATACTGCAGGGTAATGTTGGTTAACTAGCCCACTACTAACTTAATCCCTACTCTAGTCATATCCTCTGCCAACTCCTTGGATATCTGCCTCGAAGTGTATAACTGTCCAGAACCTTTCCGACTTAAGGCATCTGCCACCATGTTGGCTTTTCTTGGATGACAAAGGATGTCACAGTCATAGTCCTTCACCAGTTCCAACCAATGCCTCTACCACATATTCAAATCCTGTTGTGTAATTGTGGTCAGTATATATTTCACACTTCTCTCGATAGAGGTAATGCCTCCATACCTTTAATGCAAAGAACACTGCTGTTAACTCCAGATCATTAGTAGGATACCTCTGCTCATAATCCTTCAACTAGCGTGATGCATTAGCAATCACCTTTCCTGCCTGCTTAAGGACACAATCTAACCCTTGTCTTGAGGCATCACAATAAACTATGAACTTTTCCTGATCTGTCAGAAGACATAAGATTGGAGCGGTAATCAAACGCTTCAACTCCTGTAAGCTTCTCTCGCATCTATCTGACCATGCAAACTTCTGACTCTTGTGCGTCAGCTCTGTCAGTGGGGTAGCTATCCTTGAGAACTCTCCACAAACCTCCTGTAATAACCTGCCAATCCAAGGAAGCTTCTAATCTCAGAGGCATTCCTGCACCTTGGCCAATCCCTGACAGTCTCAGTCTTAGCTGGATCTACCTTGATTCCATCTCTACTAACAATATGACCCAAGAAAATCACCTTAGGTAACCAGAACTCACACTTCTTGAACTTTGCAAATAATTTGTGCTCTCTCAGCCTCTGCTAGACCAACCTGAGTTATTGCTCACACTCTTCCTTTGACTGTGAATACACTAAGATATCTTCGATAAAGACGATGACAAACTAGTCCAGGTAGTCACTATAAGAGCAAATATTATGGATAACTCTGAAAAAGTGCTACAAAACACAGCTTATAACACTTTACCCAATGCTAACATAGCCCATGTTATTAAAAGTGTGGACCTTTTTATAAGAATTTTCAAGTGTTATCAATAGTGTTATAATTGACTATTCCATAACTATTTTTCTTTATTACAAATCACATACAATATCTATTTATCAAGCTTATAAATATTTTGTTAAGAGTTAAACATTATTCTTTTTTCATGACATTATTTAAGTGTTATAAAAATAGTTATTGTAGATTCTTTTATAACATATTTTTCTTATTATATTTTGTCAAGAATCATACATTATGCTTATTTCATGTCATTATTTAAGTGTTGTAAAAAAATGTTATTATAGATTCTTTTATAACATTTTATGCTTGTTAATATTATATTAATGATAACTTTTGGTTATAGTTGTTATTTTTTTTTATTTATATTATATTATAATAATTTTTTTACCTTGATAACAATATAATGATAAAAAAAACATTATATCTACAAAAATGCCAATATTATCATATTCGGTAACTCGGTCCAAATACATATTTCACTTAAGAAGTGAACAACTTTCAAAAAGTAAAGTTTAGAAAATCAAAGTCATCATAATAAACTTCAAGCAAAAATTTGAAAAAACTTCCATGTATCACTTAAAAGTGAACAACGAAATATAAAGATATTAATATGCTTTGTTATTTGCACTTGATTTGAAAGCCTATTGCCGAGCCCAAAAAATGTACCATGACCTTCCATTTGATTCCCTTTATCTGTGTCTTCGTCAGAAATAAAACAACAACAACAACAATATTAAAGCAAGCCAGCAAGATCTTTTCCTTTATGAAGAGTACACGGAAAAGAAAAGACACCTCAAACGCCTAACTATATGAAGATGTATGGCAGCATAACCAACTTCATCTCATATGTTATATTTCCGCTTCCTGTAATTGATCATATGTTATATTTCATTACTTCAGCTCTTTTTTCCCTTGTGATATTTCAGCTCAAGCTTTAAGTATAACTAATTACTCAACATTTTTATATCTTCATTTTGCATAGGTTGTCACATCTTGCATAGTTTAGACAGATAAGAATCAGAATAATAATACTCAAAGGCAAGAAATATCACCTGAACGACAGCATATTTTGCACTCTATGAGTGGTGGGCATATTCATGAAAGGGGAAGTAGAAAAGAATGATATGCGCCTGCGAGCATCTATGTTAGTAGGTACATCAAGTGCACTATATTTGATAGTAAGCAACAAAATAAGATGCCCGATCTGCTCATGGAAAATTTCTACACGCAATTGCAGGAGTCTATGGCTGTGTTTTATGTGTTAATTATTTGTTTCTCTTTTCTTAAGTGTAAACTCATCCTATACTTTGGATCAGTTACTTTGACTAGTAGTAATGAACAAGGTGTAATGACTCGGATTTTCAAGACTCGATAATGCGGAAATATAAATGTTTTCATTTAACAAAATGTCTCAAAAACCCATAGAAAAAAATACTTTTTAAAAAGTCGTATGGCCATACTTAACATTTAGTTACAAACATGTTTTATAAAGATTAGAGTGAGCCTAGTTTAGGAAAATTACACAACATTTCCAAAAATAAAAAGGCTTCCCAAAAGGTCGGTCCACATGTACATTTGCAAGGAAGACTCCAGCGCTCACTGCTCTGCCTTGCCCTTGCTCTTACCTACAACATGAAACAACTAGGTAAGCAAAAACGCTTAGTAAGATCAGCTTTCAAACAAAGCAAGTAGAGAAATAGGGATCCGGACCCTACACAATCAATTTCAAGAACGCCAAAGCGTCCTGGGAAAATTATGGTCATGCCTGATAACCAATGATAAATTAATTCATAACTAGATAAAAAAAATCCTGCACTCAGAAAAATCCCAGAACAAGCAGATAGATTATATCACAACTATATCTTATCAACAATTATATCCCTGCACTCAAAAATCCCAGAGCAAGCAGATATATTATATCACAACATAATTCGAGACCGACGCTCGACAATTTCCAACAATTCATGCGTAACGCGCCCTCCAACATAATTGCTAATCTGTAAAAGAGAATCAAGTTCCCACACTAAGATCTAGCCAATAAATATTCTCATCAAGGGTAACTATCGTGTTACCTAGGGCATCACTACTTATTCAAGAGTGTAATCCAATTTACACGGTTTTACGGAGACTTCTATGTAAATCAGTGGTGCTGGTGAGCAGCTGCCCCTAGGGTGTTCAGCCTCACTCAATCTTGACAACCCCTAGTATCTCTAGGCACTCTCACGGAATGGCCAATATTCACGGCTGCTATCCGGGAATAACTTATCAGAGCACTTGCTCGGATTCTAACCGTCCAATGATTAAGTAAGCATGAGGGCCCCTAGGTCCCATTTATCTTGGCGCCCTTAGGTTTAACTAGCTTATCCTCATCTCCTGGCCACTCATCGCGGTAATGAACCGGACATAAATAAAATCAAGCAGTGTGACGGGGATCAACCGTCTAGGATATGACGGACATCTACCGTTCATATTTTCTAAATCAGCACTCACTAGACTAACGTCTCTAAGCAACTTTCTATGACAGCCTATATATGTGCATGTATCCCTATACTAACATACAAGACAATAATCATTTCATGTTGCAGCCATACAATATTAGTTGACTTACTTGGAGTCCTTAGCGCTCAGCAGGTTTTCACCCTCCAACGTTCAGTCCAGTTATGCTTAGCCAATACTGTAGTTATCCATACAGTATACTCGGATTAATTATGGCACTCATAATTCGTTATTATTATTTTGGGCAGTTTGGTCATTTTAATAAAAGTCATTTGTAAGGATTTATAATCCTTATTTGGTTTTAAACCTATTAAGGAAAGTCATACAAAATATTCGAGACTAAACCCTAAGTCTCGGGGAGACCTATCCTAAGGTCTCGTACCTAGGCTCAGGTATCGCAATGGTATTTCCCCACAACCCGCTAAAAATCTTATTCTTTCAAGGTATCGCTATTAACCCGCACTTTCGACTAGTCGGTTAAAATATGTAAGATTTTAGCCGGTATTATATCCAGAAAATACAAATAAATTCCTTAATTATTTTTAAAGAAAATAAACTCTTTAAATTTTCCTTTTAGTTTTCTTAAGGTTTTAATATCTAAAAACCGATTTAAGAAAATTGCCTAATTTGTCTTAATTAGGAAAACCGTTATATATTTCTCATCTTGACTAATTAATTTTCCAAAAGCAATTAATCAATTTTTACTTACTAGAAAAATAATTCATTTAATTATTTTCTCAAAATATAGGGTTTTAAACCCTCTTTTAATTTATTAACTATTAATAAATTAAATCTCTTATTTTTAGAAAGAATAAAAACTCTTTAATAAAAATAATTCATTTAAACTCAAAGGGGTTATTTTAGTGAAAGTATGATTTCAAGACTTACCAATTTATATCTTGAAATAAGCAAAATTTTACTTTTTACCTTATGTTCCAAAATCTCATTTTTACACTAAGTGTGAAAAGCCTATTTTTCACATTTTTAACTACATACTTCGTTAGTTCATAACTTGAAATTTACTTACCCGATTGTTCCCAAAATTTCCCAATTCCATTTTTGTTATGCCGTTTAGGTCTTTGTAAAATCTTAGGTCAAAATGAGCATTTTTGATTGGTGAAATCATTTTCCAACAATGAGGTAAAAATGACCTTATTTTCAAGTCCTTATTTTTTTCCAAACTTTGACAGTTAATAACTTTCAAACCGTTCAATATTTTCTTACCAAATTTTACAGTGGAATAATAGGTTATTCCAGCAATATGTCCACAAAATTTAGAAAAAACTGGGTTCATTTGCCCTATACAGTGGCTGTCCAAACTTGGTTCCGAAAATAAGAATACGAAAAAACAGTTTTTTACCTAAACTTTGAAATAGCATAACTTACTCATTTATAAACATTTTTTTAGTGTTTCAAAAGCTCAATTTTATGTAATCAATCTCAACAACATCACAGTACAATTTAATTTTACAAAAACAATATACAGTGGCTGCTTGACCCCTTGGAAGTCACAGCTCAAAACATGTTTTGTTTTAGGGCATCCTACAAAACCCTTGGGGGTTTTGGTTCCCATTTTCAAACATCAATACACATGCATCATAAAAATTATTAAACAACTACCATAACCTTATTACATCACCAAAAAGAAACTTTAAGCATTAAATATACAAAATAAAGCTTAAAACTAAAAACCCTACAACAAAATCATCAAAAGTAAACTTTTTACCTCTTTGGTGTTCTTGCTTAAGGTTTTGACCTTCCTATTAGCTTTGGCTCCTCCAAAACCTTTCAAAAACCCTAACCAACTTCCCCCAACAACATAGGTAATTAGCTATTTGAAACTCTATGATTAAAACTTGACAAAAGTCTAGATTAATGAAACTTTACCTTAGGGAAAACCCTTCCTAGACCAAGACTTAGCTTCCAAGTTTCTTTGGTGTTCTTGGGGTTGAAAATGGAGAGAACACTTGAGAGAGTCTTCAAAAATCAGATGAGAGTGAATGAGGGAGGGAGAGTGGTCGGATTTGGGGGTTAGAATGGCTCACACAACTCTTCAAAATACCACAAAACACTTGAGTGCTTTTCTACCCACTTGCCCACTTGACTTCTTAATTAAATGGGAGTTAAACTTTATAAAATTGGGTTCACACCACTCTAAAATAGCACATGGCCGGCCACCCTTTTCCATATATGTGATCATTGGTTTTTTTTTTTTATTATATATATATATATTTTTTATAAAGGTTAATAAAGGTTTCATAAGAAGAAAAGTCCAAATTGGCTTTTGACACCTTTTTTTTCACTCTTATTAAGTTTTAATCACCAAACTTAACATTAATTAATTAAATTTAATGTATCTTACATTGAAATTTAATTAATCACACAATAAAATTTAACCTAAGGTCCATTCATGGAATAAAATTCCCCATTTCGGCAAAATTAGGCATTTAACACAAAATGCCTTAAAATTTCCATTTTCTTTTAGGTTTATTATTTTTTTAACCAAACTTTAACTTTTATGAATGTATTTTATGCCCAAAATATAATTGCCATGATTTTTCATTTTATTTTCCGAGATTTTTACCCGATCAGGGTTTTTGTGTCGGTCCAGGACCGAAAGTCTTATCTTGACTTTTAAAATCACAAAATTCATATTTTGGCTAGCAATAACTCATGGAATACTTACAAACAAAATATAATATTCTTAACCCGGGGGAAAAATCCCGACCCGAGTCGTTTAAAGGTACCCAAAAACGTAGGACGTTACATAAGGTCCTATAAAGAAGTGGAAGGCAGGCAATGAATGTTACAAGTTTCATCACGTGCTCTTTGTGGTTTGAACATGAAGTATGGTAGTATTAGTATATAAAACATGTCAACTACTGATCTTACAAAAGAATGGTAAGTTTGAAAGCATCCAACCTGGAATATTCTACCATCATATCATTGGTTATAATTTCAAAGATGTCATGTATAACTTTCACTACCTTACCAGCATGATCTCCATTTCCCTCACCCTTGAAGTTAGTATGGTTTGGACTCAGACTACGGACTCCTCACTCTAAAAAATCAAGGAGAAGCCAGAAATATGCAAGCTTACCAGAAGTTCAAGCAACTCATCAAATTTATCTCGCAAATTTGGAAGCTCAATCATTCTAAAGTCCTCAAGAAAACTTGATCTTTCAAGGTTTTCTTCAACTTCATATATTATTTCAGATATGACCCTAGAATGCAACACAGGGATCATCATAAAAGAAGAAATAATAAGTGAGAAGCCAACATTGAATGTTATATCAGGAAAAGACAGACGAAATAATGTATCTACATGGTAAGAATGACATGATTTAAATATTCAAATATGTATGCATACAAAACAACATAACATTTTGCAATCATTTTTCTCCCTCTTTTCCAAATCTCCCACAACGAGAAACTTAAGAATGTACTTTAGTGAATCACAACACTCATTTACATCATAGTAAATGCATTTGTCTTTTCTAATCTTTTTGACAAGAATTTCATCCTTCCCCATAAAATCCCTGCAATGCACAATGTCGTAGATAACTAGAGTGTGAATAACAAGACTTGTTATACTAGGAAACCAGAGGAAAAAAGAACCATATAAATTAAATAATGTCACTTCTTAAACATATTGGGCAATGGACAGTGCCAGAAAATTATTCTGAAGACATAGGTATTGTCATCAAATCCACCTACCTATTCATATGAGAGAAATTTTTATCAGATTTTTTTTCCAAAATTACCATTCACAGCACATTAATAAGAGATAAATTCACCTATTGTTGATTAAGTCCTCTAATCTGATACTATTTATAACTTGGTTCCACACAAGTACAAACTTGGCAACACCATCTTTTTCAACCCCTGACTCCTGAGAAAGTTAATAAATGATTAGCATGTGGAGATCATTAAAAAATATAGATTAAAAAAAAACATAAAAATTGTATACCTTATGAAATCTGTTTTGAAAGAAATCTTTGTTGTCCCTTTTTCTCATTTTTTGATGAAGGTGGAATTAGACAAGGACCAAATGTTGATCCTAAGGTGTGGAATCTACTTCTCAACATTCCTTGCGTTTAGATCTATAGCACACCAGAGTAAGAGCATTGCCAATGTACTCTAATAGTGTGAAATATATAGATGAAATGGCTTACCTCAGCATGGTGATGGAAAATATTGTACATAAAATAGAATACCATATATGTGTGTCCATGAAAGATACAAGTAAAGTAGAAATATAATAATGTGTCAAGCATTTATGCGAGACCAGGTTGATCTATAAACTAAGCTTCTAACTTCATCCCTAATTCTTTGTTCAGGATATTTTACAGTGCTCATCATTAATAAATTTAAACTAAGATGAGTTTCTATAAGAAGAAACTACTGCAGATATTATCAGAAGTGAGTATGACAAACAACACCCACAACTACTATAGGAGTCCACACTACGAAAAAAAAATGCTTTTAATAACACCAAAAATGTGTTATCAAAACATACCATAACACTTTATGATGTGTTAAGACCGACTATGTTATCGTAGGTCAGGGTACTTTACATAACACTTTATCATTGTTATACAGATGTGTTATTATACTGTCAACGATAACACACTTTCTGTGTTATTTTAATAAATAGATAAGTGTTTAATTATATTATTTATAGTCGATTATATAACACATTTCAATACTTATAAATTTGTGTTATACTACACTTTAGTATAACACAATATTTGTGTTATATAATGAAGTTTGCATAACAAAATTCTTTACTTATAAAGAGTGTTATTGTAATAGATATTATAACACATTTTGCGTATTATTTTAATATTTAGATAAGTTTAAATTCTCATTATATATTCATTTATATAACACTAATTTATTCTATTATATTTTAATTTTTTTTATATAATTAAAATTAGCTTTCTAATATATACTAGCATCATCAAATGAACTTGATTTTCAAATAACAAATAGTAAAAACATTCAACATTATATTAACAATCCACAAATTAGTTTAAAACATTCAACACTGTCATGAACAACAAAATGTTCTTAAAGTATTCAAGTAGTCTTAAATATTCAACATATAATCCTTGAATGATGATTTCGGTAAGTCCAGCACAGGGTAGTAAAGGAATGTGATGTGAGGATTATAGCAAGGACAAAACAAGATACTGAGAAGTAAAAGAATGCAGTGTAGACAACCAAGTGAGGAACCCCATCTTTCAATGTATGCCATTGATCATTTGTTGCCAAGTTCAATGCTGGTGAGAATAGAGAAAAGAAAACACCAACAAAGAAACATATGGACAGTCCAATGATAGTGCTTTTCCCAAACACCTGTAGGAAGAGTTATAATTATTAAATGTGATAGAGAATCTGAGATGTTTGGATTTGAATGTCAGGTGATGAACGTCCAAATATTTGTTGTGTAGTATTTTTGCAACACAAGATTATCACTTTTCATCTAAATGTGAGAATTTTAATTGACTTTCCATACTAAAAATTATTGTCTTTTACAGTACCATCTATAGCGGTACAACTAGTTTTTTGCTCATTCTCATTATCCTTAAGTGCACCATCAAACAAAACAATTAAGGAAAAATTACATCACTCAACAAGCTCGATGATTTTATTTTTAAAAATGAATAAAAACAAGATAATTCTTTGATAACCTTAACATTTAATGAATGAAACATACCCCTCTTTAGATGAAAAACCTTCAAGCTTTTCTTTATTAGCAGCTGCATTAGATGAGTGGATAGTAGAAGCAAGGCAAACTGGAACCAAGAAGCAGCCAACGCCAGGGAAAAGGATCTCGGCTCTATTAATTCTATTGTCTAAAAAGTAATTCGAGGTTGTTCCTGTCACCATTAAAGATCGCAACAGAAGAAAAAATTCAGTATCTATAATAGCAACATAGACAAACATCAACATTTAGAAATGGTCAGAGAGAGAGAGATAGAATGAAAGAATGGACCTATAACAACTGTTATGCTTGCAGTGATCACTTCTGTGACTGATAAGCCAACAAAAGCCCAAGCATACTGAGTTGAGAGATTTCAAAGGCTATGTACCACCCCTCCTGCCATTGCAAACATCACAGAAGGACAATTATCCTGTACCAATCACCCTAACATGAATCGAAACCAAATACATACAATACAATACAACTCCATTATGGCAAACAGATGAAATTTTCATTATGCTGTGTTCCTTATCACTGGTCTCTCCAAATAGCACCACATTCATCAAATGAGCTAAACTTTATCTAAATATATGCAAGTGTTGAATATTTGTGATTCAACACTTGAAATGAGCTAAAAATTATAATCAATACTGAATTAATCATTAGAAGGAGCAGCCAAAAGAATTATATAAAAAAAGAAGAGGAAAAACAAAAAAGAATGGATTCTAGACATGTGTCATAATAATTGGACCTTTTTATTATTAAACTTCATGGAGACAAGACTGTCACAATAAAATTTTCTAGAAAATTTTTTATCTCATTTTATTATCTAACTTTTAGCCTCTAGCTTCTATAAAAATAAATTGCAATGGTTAAAATAACATAATGTTTTTGCTCAAATTCTGTTTTTGAAGAATAAATTGTCTCAACCAAAAGATAGTTAACATGCATGCCAGAAAAATAGCATAAGAAAACTGAATTCAAACCATTGCTTTTCTAGCCAAAACATCTTCCAATTGTCACATAGTCCAAGTAAGAACAAAAGCACACACCTGAAATTTGACTTAACAATATTTCAGCAACTTAAAAACAAAGGTAAGAGTGGAGATTATCATGCTCTTAGGGCCAAAAAAAATGTTTGAGCTTATTTGTTCAAGTCAGTATTGAGATGGCTAATTAAGATTCAAACCCCCACTACAACAAAACCCCCTTTCAATAACACATCATTATAATACTATTAAAAAAGTATTATAGTATATACAAAGTAAATGAGTGAAGTAACATGTGGCAAATGAAAAAAAAGCGACAAATTTTCCTTCTCATTTTCCCTATCTCGGACCGAACCAGTCTTCATCTCTCTCTCTCTCTGTCTCATTTTCCCCTATATTCATACAAAATTTTCTGATAGACGACAATGGTTGCCAACTGCCTTGCTCCATCATTCGAACCCTCAACTTGGATCGTTAGGTTCTTCCAACATTGTCCTCCGAAGAAGATGAGGATATTATTAAATTGGTAGTGGAGGGTAAGGTGTCGTCCTACTCGCTATAGTCCAAGATCGGAGACTGTAAGAGAGCCGCCGTGATTTGACGTGAGGCGCTTCAGAGGACAGGGGGAAGGTCGCTACAGGGTTTACCTTTGGAAGGGTTCGATTACGAGTCTATTTTGGGGTAGTGCTGCGAAATGCCTGTTGGGTACGTCCAGATTCCGGTGGGAATCGCGGGTCCGTTGTTGCTCGATGGGTTCGAGTATTCGGTGCCGATGGCGACTACGGAGAGTTGTTTGATTGTGAGTACAAACAGAGGTTGCAAGGCTATCCATTTGTCTGGTGGGGCTACCAGCGTGTTGTTGAGGGACGGCATGACCAGAGCACCAGTTGTGAGGTTTAATTCCGCCAAGAGAGCTTCCGAGTTGAAGTTCTTCTTGGAGGACCCTGAAAATTTCGAGACACTTTCCATCATCTTTAACAGGTTAGTCTATGCTTCATAAATATCATATGTATATATGTAAAGTTTTATCTATTGTTTGTGGTTTTGGTGATTGAAATTTTAATACGGAGATCGATATCATTTTTTTTTCTTTCTCTAATTTAATATAAATTTTAGTAATAAAGCATCAAGTTGAATTTGAGGATCCGAAAGAATTAAAAGTAAATAAATAAAGAAAGAAAGAATAGAAAAATCACATAAAGGCTGAATCTTTAGTCAATATACAGCCGTGAAGTTTCTTTCAAATGTCAGATTCATTGAATAGTAATGAATATTAGATTTGAACCATTTGTCTTATTGGGTTTTGGTCATCGTCTCTAGGTCTAGTAGATTTGCCAAGCTCCAGGGTATTCAGTGCGCGATTGTTGGAAAGAATGTGTATATCAGATTTACCTGTAGCATGGGAGACGCCATGGGGATGAATATGGTTTCAAAAGGAGTTCAGAATGTTCTTGATTTCCTTCAAAACGACTTTGATGACATGGATGTTATTGGCATATCTGGTTAGTTTTTTTTTTTTTTTTGGATTATTATATTTATATTTTTAGACCATTTAGTCACTTTTCTTTCTTGTGAACTTGTCAAATTTTTCTTCAACCTGAGTTGTTCCTACTGTTCCTTTTTTCAGTTATGTGCAGTAATACACCCCCTATATTGATATCCTTTGAAGATGAACTCAAGGAAAATAAAACATTTAAATAATCAAATAATGAAATAGTTTAACTTGGCAATAAGTTTCAAGACAATTATTTTATTTGATTGCTATTTTGGTTTGTATCCATTCATTTATTAGAGAATTGAACTGCCTTTTATTTTATTAGATAAAATAGAAGCGAATAGAATATCTGAGTAGTATCTGATCAAGATTTTATTTATTAGGCTTACTTTTTATGTACTAAGGAAGGCTTATGTAGAAAATTTTATTTATTAGATTCAGCATGCCTATTTACTTGAAATAGAAAAATTAATATGAAAAACTCAATGTAAAGTTAAAAAAGAGTTGAGGTTCAGCCAATCATTTTGTTTACAAGAGAGAATAAACATTTATTTTTGTAATGGGTTTTGTGGATTAAGTTGGGATCAGATTGTATACTAGTATTTTGTAATGAATCCACTTATGCTTGTTTGTTTTTATTGAATAGTCGTTACCACTGGTTTTCTAAGGCCATAATTTTTGAAATTCAAGGGTGAAAAGTGGAAGCTTTCCAATAAGATAACAATATATGTATATATTGTTAGAAAATGTAATATTACATGATTGGTTTTCGGTTTATGGTTTGTTAGTTTTGTTAGCTTCAGTTGTATTCAGTTAGACTGTTACAACTTCCATCTATTTCTATGTTGTGTATTGCTACTGTTGTAAAGTTCTATATATAAATAAGATTTGCCTGAGTCTCAAAATCTTCTTTAGAGCTACTTTTTCTCCATTTACATTCTTGAATTAACTGCTATCACCCTATGCTAATTTTCCTGGTTTGCTTTGCTTTTATCTTATCCACCCATGGGCATTTTGAGTTTTTGAGTTTTTTCAACTTTTTTTTTTATCGAAAAAAGGAGTATATTAAAAACACATAAACAAATTACAACTGCCAGATTTGAAACACCACCAAACTTACAAAAAACTCAAAACAGAGACTAAAATACAAGCCAAATCATAAACTCCTAACCAACTCAGCAATTGATCTATTCTTAGCCAGACACTGTTGACTCAAACAGCCAAAAAATCTAGCTTTCAAACTCAAACTTATCATTTTAACTAAACTTATCATTGCACCAGATGCCATAAAAGGCCACCCTCCAATCAAATAAGAAGTGTTTTTTTAGGTTCCCCATATAAACATATACATATATTAGTCTATATATATCAAGAACAATCCAGCTGGAATGAAGAGCTGACTTTCTCCCTCAAAGAACCTAATGGAGTTTTGAATTTGGTAAGTTCCCAAGATTTTGAATTTGTAGCTATCCAAATCTGCCACATAGTTTCAATTTCAAGATATAATTTAGTTTGGCACTCATCTCTGCTATGTTAAATCATGAAATTGCATTTTGTTTAGCCATTTTGAAGTTGCATATTGCTCCAAAACCTTTATTTATTGTCCCTATATTCTTTTCTCACTGAACATGGGAGCTTCAGCTCTAACTTGTGAGTTTATGTAGCAAATGTTTCACCTTTTCCTTCCTCAAGCCAATTATTGTCTTTTGGCCTTTATCAATAGTTTTAGTTTGCATCTATTTTGTTAATCTTCTTCTCATGTATTCCTTTGAAGACATAATTAACACTAGTATGTTATATGACCAAAGTGCTTTCTCCCCTTAGGAAGTGTTTGATAAAGACCTCTTGAAGACAGATGACAAAATGGGACATGCACAACTCAGCCTTCAACCACTTGTCTCTGCTGCTAGACTCAGGCAGATTCTGCAGAACTTCAATGGCGAGACGGTGTTAAGGAAGGTTGTCCCAGATAGTGAGAACTGTTTGGTCAGAGAAAGCTCCATCACTTGTGTCAATGGTAATGTTTAGAAAGCTCCATATTTCTTCTCTTGTTGTGAATGTTTCTTTCTAGCTCATTTGGAAAGCAGTTTTGTTCCATAATTAGAAGTTTCTACCAGTGCAATTTATTGGCTTGATTGCTTCTAGGGTACTAGGATTTTCTGAGGTCCATTTTTTTAAAAAAAATATATGGATGTGGGTTATCTTGATACTAAATGGTATATACTAAATTTTGTGAACTTGTATAATTATTAATATTTATGTCATAGTAAGGTTTTCTAGTTAAAACTAGATTTTAAGTCAGATTTTTCAATACTTGCTTCAGTACTTTTAATTTGTTTTTGTCTCTCTTCATAGTTTGATGCTGCAAAATTAAGAAAACTAAGACCAAGTTTCAAGTAGAACGAGGGCTTTGTTACTGCTGGCAATGCTTCAATCATAAGGTTCCCACCTCTCTCTTTTCCCCCGCCGCCAATGCTGAAAAAAAAATTATTAACTTAGTGTGGTCATGCAATCAGATATATTGTTTCCTGTGCCTTCTGTTTAGAGGCTTGTACTATCTAAATACTCATTTACTTTCTTGTACATTTAAGCAACTGGTGTGCAACACTTATTGTAGTTTATGCTACAACAAAACTGGTTTATTTTCTGTGGGCAGCCTTTTTCTTGTTTTTGTGTGTGTGACTAGGGTTTCAGATTTTAACTTGCCTTAATATGGTTTGGTTTTTATCATGAATAGTGATGGTGCAGCTGCATTAGTCCTAGTGAGTGGAGAGAAGGCACTTCAACTTGGATTGCAAGTAATTGCAAAGATTAAGGGCTATGCTGATGCAGCTCAGGTACTCCAATGAATTGGCTTCCTAGTTCTACTTTACTGTTGCTGAAACATAGCTCAAAGAAGATTATCTTCGCAGGCACCTGAATTCTTTACAACTGCTCCAGCCCTTGTGATAGCAAAAGCTATTTCAAATGCTAGTTTAGATGCTTCTCAGATTGATTACTATGAAATAAATGAAGCATTTTCTGTAAGATTTTAGTACTTGTAATCCCTATATTGTTCCTGATTTAGTAAGCATTTTTTTCAGTCATTTATATTTGTCCTTCTTCTCTCTAGGTTGTAGCTCTAGCCAATCAAAAGCTGCTTGGTCTTAATCCTGTGAGTTTGGAGAAAACTTGATAATTTCTTTCAAGTTGATTTACTCTTATGTCTGAAATGTATGCTATTTTAAATGTGATCACTCTTCCATTTTCTGCAATTTGTATAGTCATTCATCTGTCCACAATGCATTTCAGCTTTGCTCCATTTTGTCACTATCCTTATCTAAATTTTTTTATTCTTCCAATTTCCAAATATCTCAAGAAAGCCTTAACGTACATGGTGGGGCTGTATCATTGGGACACCCATTAGGATGCAGTGGAGCTCGTATCTTGGTCACATTGTTAGGGGTAATCTATAAGCTTCCCTTCTCTTGCAATGCATTCCTAGTTTGACATTCTAATATCATTTATATAGTTCTCTGGTTTTGTTTACATGTTTTCTTAATGATCTAAAGTCATAGTTCGTGGTCATATCTAAGCTTATGCTTTCTACATGTACTCATGTGAAGTTATCTCGTGTTTGTGATTTATTCTTTTAAATTTCTGTTGAGAGTTTAGCTGTGGAATAAAAGAGACATTGGTAGCTATGCTCTCTCTGATATATTTTACTTGGAATTTCTAAAATAAGAATAATGTTGTTGAAGGTATTGAGACATAAAAAGGGAAAGTACGGGGTTGGTGCCATATAATGATATTAGTATAAAGAAGACATCACACAAAGGTTCAGCTTATTCAATTTCAATACAAAGAGTAGAGTACTTCAAGCCGGCTTAACCAAGTACTCCTCTTAAATTAAAATTTTAAGTTAACTTTGTTTTATGGATATTTGTTTAAGATCAAGTTTTTTGATAGACTATTCTTCTAATTGTGTTAATAGTGAATTACACTGATAGTTGTTTTTCAGAGGATGAAAAGTTCTCTAAAAATCTTAACAAAGGAAAACCAAAGAGAATGGCATATACCTCATTCTATAATACAATATTTTTTAGAGATTGGACTTTAAGAAAGAGAGAACTAGCTTTGTGAACTGTTATAATTTGAGTGTGATAGTTCTTCTCAACTGTGTATAGGGTGTAATCTCAGATTGTTGATGGTTAATAAAGACTTATGGTGTAATCTCAGATTCTTGTGCATTATTACATTTGATTCTTCTTACTGTGTTACTGTTATTCTTGTGAGCTAGTTTTGCTAATATATGTTTGCCTAAAGTTGACAAGCAAGTAATAGTATAAATATATTATATAGTAATAGTGTACATATAAATATATATTATATAGTAATAGTAATAGTATAAATATATAATAAACTCTTTTTTTTGTATTTTATAGTAATAGTATTGAATGGTTGGAGTTAGATATCATTATTTATTAATATACATTTATGAATAATATGCTTTTCAGCTATTATGCTTTTTAGTTATTCGCTGAGTGATTTTCTTATTACTTTACACAGGTTGTTCATGAGGAATTTGGTATTCTTGAAGGTTTAATGACAACTGTTCATGCAACTACAAGTTTGTTTTTCACTTTGTTTGTTTCTATAATAGGAGAATAGTTTACAAGTTGGTTACTTGACTCTTGTTTCTAATGTTCAGCAACACAGAAGACTGTTGATGGCCCATCAATGAAGGATTGGAGAGGAGGCCGTGGAGCAGGACGAAATATCATTCCTAGTTCTACTGGTGCTGCAAAGGTAGTGAAATCTAAATTCATAGGGAAATCTAAAAACAATGCTGTTATATATGAATTTCTAACAAAACAAAAAACTAGGAATCACAGTCTTTTTAAAGTGTACTAGGAAGAGGGCATACAAAAGATGTAAGCCAATCTTTTTTGTTTTTGTTTTTTGGGTAGTGATCTTCTTTTTATTGTTTTTTCTCATGTATAGTACAATCTTTCCAAAGCTTCTTTTTGCTTCTTTCACTTTAACTTTGTTTGCCTTCCATGAAGATTGGGCGAAAAAAGGTCTAGTTGAAGCAGCAAAGAGAAGCTGGTAAAAGGTCAATCCCCTATTTTTTGTTGTGTTATTTGAATTTATGTCTTTCTATTTTCAGTAAAACCTGTAAGTTGTTGACAATTAGTTTGATTCGGGTTAGGATTAACAGTAACTTAACTCAATCTGGTTATTATGCTTGACCACTTTCACATCAACAGAATAATGCCAAGAACTTCCCCCTTTCATACAAAAAAATAGAGAATAGAACTAATACACAAAAAAAACATAAATATATAAATATAGATATATATACAGCTTGATTAATAGAGAGAGAATGCTGAGAGACTGAGCCAACTAGCCTAACAAAATTTCTATATATAACATAAAAATTGAATAAACTACACACATACAAAAAATGCTTGTAAATATACAATAGCATATGTAGACAAGCTTTTAGATTTAGTTCTTTTCATTGCCTCATTTTGTTGGAACTTTTTAAGTCTTGGGCAACACTATCATAACATCTATAAGTGTAAATAGACTTCTTAACAAAACATTCTATAGCCATTAAGCTTTTGGTTTGAGCAAGTGTTAATGAGCTGTACTTGAAGCATATATAATAGCTATTTTTGGCCAGCCATTTTGTTGCTATTGCCAAGTCACACAATTATCTTGCCATATTTTACATTTCAGGTTCTCAATGAAGCTTATTAGCATTCATGTATTTTCTCAATATATGTACGCTCTTTAGTGTTTCTGGCTTGTAAGTGAATTTACTTGCACCTGATTCTTAAATTTTATTTTATTCTATTTTAGCTACATGATTTTGATACGTGCATTGCAAAAAATGAAAAAGTTATTCAAATTGTTCCTCACTTTGCTGAGTGTTATGGAAACATGGAAAATGCTTGGAAGGTAATCTTTAGTATCTTTTATGGTTCCACTGTCAAGTATTTAGCCTGCAAGCATCTAATAGACAATTATTATGTTTCTGCTGCAGGAGAAGGGCAACATTGATGTTGCAATCCGCTACTATTTAATTGGTATCGAGGTTTGTTACAACCATCAATCTAGTCCATAAGTGGGGTTTTTTTTTGTGATGTGTTTGCAATATATACTTTTTGAGTTCAAATTATATTTTCTACTTTTGGCTTACAGTTATTAGTTAACTCCTGATATATTGTTTCCACTGGTGGGGGTGTTTATGTTAATTAAATGTGTTAATAATCAATTCTTTAGCTGATGTAAGTTGGTGCTTGCTTAAATTATTACTTTAGTGTTGATAAATTCCAGTGAAACTTAACCAACCTGGCTAGAGCAAACACTCCAACTAGGTTGTTTTGAAGTATCAGGTTCCTCTGTACTCCAATATCTATGGAACTGCTTTATTATAATTACATTATTATATCAATTTAAATTTATTATTTTGTATGAGTTTGCTCAAACCGTGTACTGTTTTTCATCTATATGTGGTTTTTATTACATGAAAAATAATATTTTTGAAAGGTTAATATTCTCCAAAAGTTTGTTGTAAGAGACATTCTTTGTTGATGACACTGTGAAGTTGACATAGATGTTATGCATCAGGGAATTCCTGAACAGGCAGATGTTCCACCAGTTGCCCAAGTTCCTGCTTAGGCAGCAACAAACTCCCCAACAATCATTCCTCCAGTGCAAGCATCACAACCTGCTGTTGTCCCTAATGCAAATCCACTGGATCTCTTCTCACAGGTAGCTATTGTTCTACCTCTTAACTTTTGAATTCTTCCCTCAGATAGATGCTCCTTTGAAGTTTGAATTGTATTTTATGATCAGCTAATTAATAAAATATATTACTATTCTTGAATCAAGGCCTACCAAATGTGGGTGCAAATGCTGGTGCTGGCAATTTGGATTTTCTTCGAAACAGTCAACAGGTACTTAATTTTTTTTCCTTTCTTTTTTGCTCTGATCCATATGGAGCTTTACTCTTTTTTATTGTTGTAGTCATGGTTGAATTTTTTTTCTCTAACTTTCATTGTTGTTCCAAGCATTGTGAGCTATGGTGCAAGCAAACCCTCAAATTCAGCAGGTTAGGCTTCTCATAAAGAAACAAAATGCCTGTTGATAACTTGGTCATTTTGGTGGCAGACGGACACTAAATAGTACTCATACTACACTTATTATTTTGCAGCCTATGCTTCAAGAGCTAGGGAAACAAAATCCACATCTTGTGCATCTCATACAAGAGCCTCAGGCTGACTTTTTGTGCCTGATAAATGAACTTGTCGAGGGAGGAGAAGGGTGAGATGAATGCAGTTTTTTTTTATTATTTATTAGTTTTTGTTATCTACTTGACACATGCTAATTTTTCATTTTTATTATACAATCAGGAACGTTCTGAGCCTGATGGCTTCAGCCATGCCACAGGCTATGACTGTAACTCCTGAGGAGCGGGCAGCCATTGAACGTGTATGTTTCTAATCTTTATTTAACCTCTGTGTAGTCCCTCTCTTGTTTGTGCTTTTATCCAAGAGCCAAGATGGCTACTCAAGAACATTTATTGCATTTTTTTTATTCTTAAACATATAATTTAGACGGTTGAAACCTTTACTACACTGTTTTATAGTTAATTTTCTTATAATGTTTCAGTCAGTTCTATGTATCAACAACCATTCAGATCAATCACATTTTAGGACCAAAATAAATAAATAAATAGTCAATTGAACAGAGGGAAAAACTCTAGTGATGGTTAAAAATATAGAAGTGGTTGTTAGACAAAATAATGTGAAAGACTTGGCACTTGATCATGCTATACATCTGTTGCTCGTTGGTATGTTTGCCAAGTGTTTGTGTATTGGTTCTGGTTCAGTTTTCTCACCACAATCACTTGAGTAGACAATGGGGGACTGCTTTTGAGTACTGCCCTCGGGGTATGTTCATTTCTTCATTTATTGATTCTTTATGTTATTTTTCTTCTATTTCTTATTTTAAAGTGTTATTTGTTTCATTTGGAAAAACAGGGGAGGCAGTATTTCTGGGTTTTCAGCACTACATTTTGGCCCTTGGAACTGCAGTGATGATCCCTTCTTTCCTTGTTCCTTACATGGATGGTACTGATGTGAGCTCATTTTTCATAAAATACCCATATTTCTTTTTAAGCAAGAAATTAATATAGTTTGTGAGCGGATCCTTTAATGTTTCCTCATACTAATTTTGCTCATCCTCTTCTCTTTACTAAAGTGATAAAGTCAAGTTTTCTAAGTTGTTTATGTATCAAAGTTGAAACTTTGTTAATCATTTTATGAACCATCTTTGAAAAATAAAATTTTATCAGGGTGATAAAGTCAGAGTAGTACAGACTCTACTATTTGTTAAAGGAATTAACACACTTCTTCAAACTCTCTTTGGAACCAGACTGCCTACTATTATTGGAGGGTCTTATGCATTCATGCTCCCTATTATATCTATCATTCATTATTCATCATTGGCTAGTATTGAGGACCCTCATATCGTAAGTGCAACCCTTCTATTCTTGAATAAGGCATTTCCTTTTACTTGATATCACTAAAGCATTCTTTTATGGTATGACTTCTTTACTATCTATGTGTTGTAAGGAAGCTTACTTTTCTTGTACATTTTTCTAGAGATTTCTCAACACCATGAGAGCAGTCCAAGGTGCTTTGATAGTAGCATCAAGCATACAGATTATCCTAGGATACAGTCAAATTTGGGCCATCTGTTCCTGGTAAGATTTATCTATCTTGGCATTAGAGGTAGTTGATTCAGGTATAATGCTGAAACTTGAAAACAACAGTATAATAGCTTGTGATTCTTGCTATTCAAATGGTTCTTTAGAGGGAATAAAAATTGGATGGTTCCTATTCCATGGGGGAAAACAATGATTCCTTTGTTTTTAAGTGTCAAGTGCAGTACCAATCTTTCAAAATCCTGATATTTCTATGCAATTTATGGTATTGAACTTGGTTTGGTCACATTTTTAGTCTTACTAAACCATTTTCTCTAGTTCAGACATGATATGGACTAGTCCTTTATGAATGCTAAATGGACATTTGACCATATGGTCCCCATGCATTTTTCTGTTGAAATATGTTTTACTGTACATTGGCTTTAAGGTCTGTTAACTATTTTTTGCACTTTGGAATTGGCACAAATGGGAATCTTCACTTTGTTGTGTTTTGATTATTTAAAAATTTGCCAAGAGTTTCTTTTCTTGATAGGCTTGTTTGATTTTTCTATAAATTTTTTGGTTTACCTTGTTCTTTCTATTGATATTTTTTTTCTTTATGCTCTAGGCGGTGTGTTTTGCTTTAATGGGCATTGGCAGCTCATTTCATGCTCAAGAAACTACTGTGAGTTGGTAATTGGAGAGTCGAGTGTGGTAAATACTGTTCTTTTCCTGTGTACTGTGTTATGTTTGGGGTCATTTGGGACATGTTACTTTCTGATTCTTTTGAGATCTGCATGTAAAAGCCTCAACTTATCTATTTGCATACATTTGTTGAAAACATCAGGTTCTGGCCTTCGGGTACTGTGTGACTCAGGCCATCAACTACAGAGGTTAACATAACAATAAAGCTTTTACTTGTGTTGCTTTTCTCGACAGTGGAGTTTTGTTGTCTCAGTTCACGTTTTAGTGGGATGATAGACATGGAATCTGTCGAGGACGTGGCTAATATTTCTAATGTGTCTGCGATTACTACCCATTCTTTGCAATTGTACAATCATTGCTGACCACTGGACCGTCTCCCTGCAACTGTACAGTCATTGCAACTGTTGTTTATTTCTTTGTGTTGAAAGTAGTAACTTTTAACTATGTTGAATATTTAAGACTCCTTGAATACTTAAAGAACATTTTGTTTTTGATGATAGTGTTGAATGTTTTAAACTAATTTGTGGATTGTTAATACAATGTTGAATGTTCTTACTTTTTGTTATTTGAAAATCAAGTTCATTTGATGATGCTAGTATATATTAGAAAGCTAATTTTAATTATAAAAAAAATTAAAATATAATAGAATAAATTAGTGTTATATAAGTAAAATATATAATGAGAATTTAAACTTATCTAAATATTAATATAATACAAAAATTGTGTTATAATATCTATTACAATAACACTTTTTATGCAAAAAATTGTGTTATGCAAACTTCATTATATAACACAAAAAATGTGTTATACTAAAGTGTAGTATAACACAAATTTATAAGTATTGAAATGTGTTATATAATCGACTATAAATAACATAATTAAACACTTATCTATATATTAAAATAACACAAAAAATGTGTTATCGTTGACAGTATAATAACAAATCTGTATAACAATGATAAAGTGTTATGTAAAGTACCCTGACCTACGATAACGTAGTCGGGCTTAACACATCAGAAAGTGTTATAGTATGTTTTGATAACACATTTTCGGTGTTATTAAAATCATTTTTTCTTGTAGTGCCCATTGGACAGTATGTGGATTTGAGAAAGAAATAATGAGCTTTAATGCAACCACACCTTTTTTCATTTAAAACATGAAAATTTAAGCAATAGCATGCTAGAGAGGCTGATGTATAACTTACTAATTACAGGGTCTCAATTGTCTTACACGGCTTAAACACTTTTATATATTGATAATAATAAAACGTGAAGGGCTCAATGAGCTAACTGAGTTGAACATATCCTGCGAGCAATGCTAGAAACATCAAGAACTGAATCACCTCCTACTGCATGAACAGTAGCTTCCATGGCTGCTGCTTCCCTGCTTCCAGTATTAGGAATAGAGGATATGAGAGAAGCTTCTATCTCCTTCCATTTATGTTCTTCCTTCTCCAAGAGAGCCTTTCATCTTTCTTTACCTCTACCCTCCTCTTCACGTCTTTGCATTAATAGCACCTCTTCCATCTCTTTTTCTCTTATGTAACTGCAAATTGGTACATACAAGAGTATTTAGAAACTTGCACAAGACATTGCACAGTCTCATACGTCGTAAAAGAACGATTTTCCTTTTATGAGCATTTAAAAGTAAGTAAAAATATATACACATATTTACTTGCACATTAAAAAGTTGAATACTTGAATTCAAGTGTCAAAACTCAACATGTTCACATATATTCTGATGCATTTAGAATCAAGAAATTTACCAGAAAGAAATAAGAGAATATTTAAAGATGTTGAAGACAATGTGGATTGTTTATGCCAAAATTATATTTAGACTGGCTCTTTGGCAAATTGATGTAAAAGATTTTGTGAAGGATAGGAGCTTTTTTTTTTTTTAAATTTTATTTTTATTTTCTTATAGTCTGATTTCCTTTTCCACAATTGTTTATTTGTATTATTATCACTACTCATTAATACTAGTTTCATCTTTATTAAAAACTAATTATTATATATTAAAATAATTATACATACAGGAACCGACTAAAAATAAGTGCCCAACTCTTTAAAAAAAAAAGAAGTGTCCAACAAAATTTTCTAGACATTTTCTTTGGTTGCTGAAATATTCTTTGGCTGTGTATTAAATTTGATTTAATCAAACTTATATCATTCACTTCTGATTGATTTATTTAATTGTTCATTTTTTTTGGTTCGTTTAGTTATTTTCAACTCAGAACCAACTTTTGAAATATTAGGGGTTTTTATTTTGTTAGCTTATTGGAGTAACTTTGTGTTGTCTGCATGCATAGTTATGTTTGTTGCAAATTAAATGCCCAAAACAGATATTCATTTAGCAAATTCAAGCCTAGAAGAGAAGCATACCTTGCGGGATTTCGAGGTCATAGCCATTTCTTCTACTTGAAGTGAACGTAGAAAAGCCATTATTGAACAAACAAAGAGAGACAGCAGCAGCACTGCAATCCCAAATTCAAACACAAACCATTTGATTAAAATGAACTAATCAAGTAAATGTAAATTATACAACTAAATATTCAAATAAATCCAATTTAACATACACACTTACATGTATAAATATACAAATATATGTTGCTCTATGGACAATAAATACTTCTTGAAATGTGTCTTCTCTTTTCTTTTTTATGTTCGGAACATTTGAATGATTCCAAAAACTGTAGTAGGTGAGATTTATTAAAAAAAATATCATGGTTTACTCAAACTAGTTGCAATTTACAATTGTATAACTTGACATTAAAATTAACTAAATAAAATGAAGAATAATGACTATAAAAGCTATAATCTCCAATAATGTAACCTTATAAAATTTATATGCAACTAAACCATCCCTTCTCATTAAGTTATTCATATAATATGTATATTATTGATTTATTGGAAAAAAAAATGGAGACACCATCTCTACATGCACATAAAACTTTTAAGTTCCAAGGAACACATAATGCACATCTTTTGTTCTTATGCCAAGGGAACCATGTTATTCACACCTCTAATTATATTAATGCGCACTAATCAAGTTAAAAATATTTAAATAACTCCTTACTGCCACTGATACAAAGAAAATACCACCACCACCACCGTAACTAGGAGCACATATAAGATCAAGCAGTTATCTATAATTGAGCACCACCACTACTTAACATCTCAGTTGAGACCAACAACTCAAAAAACTAGTTTGGTACAACTAATTTCTAGAAAATAATATAGCCAACCCAGATTTTGACCAAAGCCAGAAAAGAGGAACCACAAACCAATAATTTCTTTTATAAAAGAACTCTGCAATCATTCTTTTGAAGATTTTGTCGATATACTACGATTTGAAGTGTGAAATACAAAAAAAAAGGTTCGTATAAAACAAGAGGCTTACTTATACTTCAATCCCTCCCGAAGTTCTATAAATTAAAGATGATGAAATGGGATGAGGAAACACTGAAAAAAAAGTCATTAACTCACTAAGAGCTACTTAATTTTATTAGTATAACAACACAAAAACAGAACATAAACCTATAGAGAATTACTTTACTATAACCAAAAAGTGGAATTTATGGAGAACTTTTCGAGCCCATAACAGAAACCATAACAAACTTCAACCATCAATAGATTAAAACTCATGAAGCAAAAACTATGATGCTACAGTATTAGTGAACTTCTAACTTGAATAAAAAAAATTCAGTCAAATAATCACAAACAAATTGATCTCAGATAAAAAGGCTAACAGAGAGAGCTTGAGAAAGAGAGAAAGAGAGAGAGACCATACCTCGGTAGAGAAAGATAGAGACAAACAAAAACTAGATTATCTCCTTCATGAAATATTGAGCTTTGCAAATTGAGAATGATGTGAACAAACCTTGAGAGTCAAGCAGGGACGGGACACAGCAAAACCAAAGGAAACAAAAAGGGTAACTGCTGATACTGCAGCACCAGCAAATGGAAGATAAATTTTCAAACATAGACAAGGAGAACTCGGGGAGAGTAAACTACAATAGGTGGAAAGAAGAACCTGCAGAGAATACCAAAAATACAATTTTTTTTCTTTGCCTATATCAAACATGACCGCAAAACATCATTAGATAACGAAGAAAATTACTGAATTACTAGAACATGACTAGGAAAAAGTATGAACTTGCTCTCCTCCAAGAGAGAAGACACAAGTATCATATCATGAACAAAACTGCCAAGACTAGAGGGAAAAAAACTGGTAAGAATAAAAATGTTACCACCCAAAGGCAAATCCTCCTCGCCATCACCAGGAACAACAAACCGATGGTACCCTGATGAAGAGGCAGCCATTGGCAAAAATGGATGAAAGGAGAAGCCATTGACAGTATCTGAAGTGTCACACATACAAAAATAAGTTATAAAGGAAAGCGCAAGTCATCTCTAATACAAATTTTTCCACATTCTAGTGGACCAAAATCACAAGCCAAAACAGCAAATACCTGCAAAAGTTAAAATATCCATATTGACCATCCATTCAAATTAAAAACAACTAATTTTAAAAATCATTTCAAAGGAAAAAAAATTACTAGTTAACCAGAAATAGGAAACATATATACAAATGGAAAGGTTGTGATTAACAAGTATTACTTGATAAAATCAGTGGTCCTTCCATACATTCCACGCCCAACATAATAGCATTCCTACAAAAATGATTAATAATAATTAATAGACCAAAATTGAAAGTAAAGCAATGATCTCATTTCATATGATAAAAAAAATAGAACACAACCTGGCGCATTCATTTGACGAAACAAATTAAAGGCTAGAGATCACATTGATTAGTTAGTCGGTCACAGGCAGGAATTCGCATCATGAAACTAATGAAAAATTGGATGCCACCATAAATGGCAATGACAATCAAGTATAATCTGAATATAACACCATTTCCATTTGGTTTACTCTCTTCCTGAAGCGCTTTCCTGAATTAAAACAAAGAATAAAGATTAAATTTGACTCAAAGAGTTAAGACCAAACAAGCCAAAGACAAAACAAAGATTGAGTGCATACACATATAGGAGAGGTACAACAACTGAAGCAGAGCCAAACCAAATAAAACGAAGAAAAATACGAGCAACAGCAAGCCTCCATGATGTAGAGTATGACCCAAACATCATGATAACATCTAGGACACCTAAGCGAAAGGGCAGAATTTCTTAATATAAGAAATCTAATTTGCCAGCTAAGTAGCTAACAATAATAAAACGACATTGTCTGCACGAGATAAAGACATACTGTCAAAAAATTTCATTACAACAAATGTTGGAGCAAGACTGAGAACCTCTCGAAAGGTCTTCCCATTAAGTTTTTCATCATTGAATGCGATAATGGCAAGTCCCCGAAAATCAAAAAGGAAGTAAAACTATTAAAAACGCAAAAGACTGAGAGTACTAGAGTTAACTAATATTAGCTGATATAGACTACAATATCAGAAGCTAAAACACAACAAAATACAACAATAAAAAGTAAAAGAATGGAGAATACAAATCAAAGAAATAGAAAAAGACTCAAACATGAAGTTTGACTAATTAATGATAGCAAGTTACAACAAAGACTATAAGATATCGATAAATTGGCAATTCAGTGTAATTTGTTAATATGTATACCTGGAACATCATCGCAAGGAATATCCATAGGCGATGAAAGCTATGATAGAGATGAAGAAAAGTCCAGTTCTCAACAAACGAAGTTTTCCCTCGATGCTTACTTCTGCCTGATTGAAGCATATTCTGTATTAAAACAAATCAAAATCAGCCGCAAATGTTTATGAGTAGGTTTAGTTCATAAAGGTCAACACAAAATTAAAAAGTAAATTAAGTTTACAAGTTTAGTGTAGAACTCAGCAACCGATAGTGAAAACAAAAACTACTTAAATTAACATAAACAAATACTTCTAAATTTAATGTAAGATAGTGTTGTTTTCAAGAACCTTTTCATTATCACTTCAATCAGGAATAAAAATGAACTTTGAATGCCCATACCTATATTAACATCTAAATGCAGTACAAGTGCCAGTAACTTCAATAATCTTAGGGAGAAAGTAACAAACCTTCGAGAGTTCTGGCTTTTGAAAAAAGGGTGAGCTTTTGTGCCATGGCCAGCAAAGTTCAAAACAATGAAGTGACCTGAAATAAAAATTGTTAGCACCGAAAATTAGAATAATAAATAAAAACAAGTATTGCCCCAAAAAAAATCTCACCAAAAATGCTCATTAAAATCATCATAATTGTGCCAAGCAGAGTGTGGTGCTTTTCCGTTTTTATTACTACTTATTTCCTGTGCACTTTTAAATATGAGAACTTCACCAAAAACATTATAAACATTTTATAAAACAAAGAATCATCCTAAAACAAAATAAATAAATAAATTATAAAGAGGAAAAAGAAAATGTTTACATCACTTTCTAGTAATAAACCCAAAATCGCAATCTTAGTTAGGAATACCAACACCCAAGTTAGATAAATATAATTCTAACTCTTAAGTTAGAGTTATAAAATATAAATTAGAATTTAAAGCAAGAAAATCCTTGTCGGATATTAAAAATTACTTCTTTTCATTTCAATTTGACAATAATATATTTACTTAAAGATACCGCTTCCAAAACATCATAGAGAGGAAATATAACTTGATCAAGGAATGAAACACTATCCCCATACTTGCAACTATTTGCTGGCTGTGGAACCTGCTGCCTTAAAATTTCATCTAGTTCTCTTGCCATCTGCACATGAAATTTATGGTTCAAAGGAAGGAATTTAGAAGAAGAAAAAAACACTTTATTAGCAAGAAAACAGATCCTGCAAAACAATTTTGAAAACAAATATCAACATTTTCAGTATATCAAAATAACATATCCACATGCCTCATATTATAGGCATGTGACATAACAAAGATGGTTTGGTTTATTCAAATGATTTCGTATGGATGGAATTTCTATGGTAACTACAATTCTAGATGTAGGTATGGGAGTTTCGAACGCCAGTAGAATGCTCATTATTATACCAGCCCTAAAACCTTTTTCAAAATTAACCCTTCTGGTTAAAGATAAGAATTTCCATTTCTTTTCTAACAAAATCTATTCCATTTCATTTCAACACTTAAAGCCAAACACATTATCAAGACACCACCATAATTTGAGTCCCACCAATTATTAACCTCGTATTCCACCAATCACTAGCAAAAGAAGACCCAAGTTTTCTGATCTCTATTCCCCTAGTAAATATTATTTTTATATTCCACAATTTGGTTGAAAAGAAATAGTCAATTTTTTAAGGAACAAAGTATGATATGGTTTCTTTGTAGGGAAAAATTAAATATTTAACTTTTCTCTGGCCTTCATTGGTGAAAAAGAATAAGGATCTCCCATTACTTCTTTTTATAGGAATCAAAAACAAATTTGAATGATTTTTACAAAATGATTAGAAGAGCTGAATCCAGAGAAACCAACAACCATATTAAAATTATCAAATATGACCCTAGAATGAAATACTCTACATAATACAAATGTCAGAGTCAATACCACATATCTTCTTCAATTTGTGTGCAACCTAGAAAAAACTCAGCAAACTTCAATTAGAGAGAACAAGGAGAAAGAACACATGGAAATAAATAATGCATTCCACTATAGAAGAAAAAAAAGTTAAATTCACTGTTCCTAAGAAATTGCATACACCGCTTGAGGGTTGACTTACATGATGAAATATGTAGCACAAGCATTCTGGAATGAATCTGACATTGGCTGCTTCACCCCATATCAGAAAGTACAAGGAAACAAATAGTATTTTCTTTTCCTTGACAATAACTTCAGAACTGAATGCCATCAAAATATTTTACAAGTGTCAATCACCTTAATACAAATAAACATATAACATAAAGTTAAGTAGCATCATATGAATAATATAGAAAAAAAATTGAGACGCATACTTGTTCCAAACAGGCTGAATGCACATGTAGTTGCACCACTTTATATAATTATCAAGGGACTTCAGGAATACATTTTGCACTGCAGCTTCATCCAATTCTTGAAGCAAAATCAAGAAACATATTGGTATAAAAACATGTAATGAATTTCAGAGCTCAATGATAATTAAAGGAATCAATGAAATTAATATCCAAACATATTCCTCTTCTAACATTATAAAGGCTAGAATTTTATTTATACATTGTAAAAACCTTATAAAATAAATAATTCTCATGTGTTGGTTCAGCCCAACAAGTTACTAAAACTCAGGGCCTGTTACCAAGCCAGGCTTTGGGTTTATAGGCTTAAAGGCGGCACTGCTCTTCGACCCTGTTATTTAGTACATTTTTTGCTTGAATTGGACAGGTTCTTCAGGCTAGGGAAAAATTTGAGCACCCTATAAGATATACCACAACTTTATTACACTATGTTCTTTAAGGGTGCACTCAATTAACAACCCCTCTTCCTACATTATTATTATTTCTTAACTAGGCTCTTCGCCTAACTCTACAATATTTGGAGACTACAAAATATAGACTAGGAATGTATAATATGTAGGTACCCATAGAGATCAACCTCAGACTTTGTAAAAGCAAACCATATGCTTGACTATTTGAGCTACCCCTCTTGGGTAAACCACTCATCCTACATTATGAAACACTTTAGAACACCATATATCCCTTATAAGAGAAAATCTAAGAATCAACCTCAACGATAATAACCAGTCACTATAAATATAGATCAAACATAGATTAAATAAATAGATGACTATAGCTTTTTTTTTCATTCAAACATTCAATCAAGCATCATAACTACATTAATTATATAGTTAAATTGTATATTTTATAAACATTTCCATTCTCACAAATGAATCACTGATAATGGAACACCACTATCAAATACACACATTTTCAACAAAATCAGTAATACTCAATCAAATTTATTGAAATTTAAGTTATTTTGTAGAAAAAAAAACTCATCACAGAAAAAACAAAGAGAAAAATACCAAAATGATGAAATGTTGAAATGCTCAGCTGAAATGCTCAGCTTGCATGGCTCTAGGCTGGAGAAGGTGGCTGGGCGACGAAGAATGCCTGAACTAAAGTTTGGATGGAGCTAGCTGGTCTCACGCCAGGAAGAAGAAGGCTTAGCCGCACACAGGGAAGAGGAGAAGAAGAGCTGGCCTCCGGTGTCGTTGTTCACCTCTGGTGTCGTGTGAGGGCTTGGGCCCGCGTGGGTCGAAGCTTCGACGTCCTCTGAAGATCCCTAGCCAGCGCGTGTAGGGGAAGGTCACGCTCCATAAAGACACAGGCGAGAGAGAAAGAGTGAAGGAGAGAGGTCTGGAGGGAGAAAGAGATCTGAAAGAGAGGAGAGAGAACGATGAGGAAAAAGGAGAAGAAAAGAAAGAGAAAGAGAGATTTGAATTAAAAAAGAATACAAGAAAAAGAAGAAAAAAGAAGGAAATAACGAGAGAGAAGGAGAGAGGAAAGGATAACACATTTTTTTATTCTGGTGCCATTTGTTTTGACAATTTTCACTTTACCGCTTTTTTATATTATCAATTATAATACTTTTTAAATAATCTTATATTAATGTGTTGTAGAAAGTATTATTTGGTGTAGTGCCATACTGCAACGATTGCAACATCGTTATTCTTTACTACAAGAGAAGCAACTTTTGTGGCGGTTAGATTTAGTAGCTATAATAGATTTCTAATTAATATTTTTGGACAAACTATATAAAAAGGAACAAAGAAAACCTTTTGGGAAAAGCTCATGTCAGTCATAACTTTTCACACCAATTTTCATGATCTGCTTTTTTGGTCTTATGAGAGGCTTTATCTGCATTATTCCATTGGCCGCAGTTAATAGTAAGTATGCTTTCATGTTTATATTTAACCAGCATAAGAGTCTGAAAGATTACAATGAACAGAAATGATAAGACTTAATTAGCTCTAATTTTATGTCGAAAGTTGAGAATTAGATAGCACATCAGCCACAGAATAAAAATGCAATAATAACCATCCATTAATGTAGTTCTATTGTGAGAACAAACTAAATTTGTTAAAATGGAGATAGTTTTTGTACAATAGCCGCTTACATTCATACGATTTCCACTGAAGAAAGATATTTATGGAAATATAAAATGAAAGATTTATTGGTAAATTATCTAATAAATAGTCATGTATTATGGAGTTATTATGTATAGTTGTACATGTCTGCTTACGTCAAACCAGTAGATGAACGAAAATCTACTCAATAGTACTAGTATCCAGAATAATGTGTACCTACAACATACACAAATTATAACACATTAGGGGAAAATGATAAGAATAGAGATAAATCAATAGCTAATTTAGAAGGGAGAAATGGGAAACTACTTCAGCACTGAGACCTAGCTTTGTTGCATCCCACGTCCCGCATATAATCTAGGCTATGTGATAAAAACAAATATTTTTGGGAATATACACAAACCTTAAAACCAGAAGTTGATCAGACAAAGAAAGTAAATTGAATATGGGTACAATTACATGATCAGTTTTAGTTGGCCAAGTATGTGGCATACTACATGTGGGTACGACTTCGTTGATGGCCTTGCTATGCGAGGGCCTTAGCAGCCGCCCACGTATGTCATATGAAGGACTCACTATGCGAGGGCTCTGGCGACTCATCAGTAACGTACACCTCACCATATTTGGACCATGATGAGGTGCCACCCGCCTCCCTATTCGAGGCAACGCGAGTGACAAGGGCTTTGGTTGGAATCCCTAGACCGGAAGCTTTGCACGAGAACCCTTCTCATTACCCTCACACAGAGGATACTAAGTGACAAGGGCTTCGGGTGGAATCCCTTGACCCGTGCCTTGTTGAAGAGGCCCTACTTGTCTACTGAAGTAGATGTCACCAGCGAGGCACACTCCCACCCTGGTTCCTCGTGGCGTGTACGTATGAAATCTCATTTATATGCACTAGGAAATCTAGTGGAGACCCCCTCATCATTGAATATAAAGTCGAGATTAGTGATGTTGACTAAGCATGTTACTTCTAGTAACTTGCAAGCTTTCTCACACTTAGAAAAATGGGAGAAATCTTGGAGAAAAGACACGTCTTGAACGTGTAAGAAGAACCATCAGCTACAAGGTATGTATAAGAGTATGGGGTGTCCAACCCTGTGGAGGGCAGAGGCATGACTCTAACATCCGTGTCCGACAAGTACTGGTGGTACGAACCTGTACAAAGAGTCGAAGCACTACCTGAGCACCCCCAAACATGTACCAGAGCCGACATCACAACGTCCTGCACCATGACCCTGACAATGTACCTGCGTACGTTCTTGTCCCCTGGGACCACCATGTATCAAGGTCCATTAGAGCCCAACTATAAATAGACTTCCATCCCTCAGACTAGGGAGTTAGAAAGTTCTTTTTATGCTCATAAAATTAAGGAATATACAATTTTTGGTCCATTATAGCTCTGTATCTTTCTCCTTCAAGTTCTTTCTATAATCTTTCTACACAGTTTTTGCAACACACTTTGAGTTTTTCGATCCTATATCATTGACAAGTTCTCACCATCAACAATTTGTTTCCGTATGTTGGAAGAACAAGTATCAAGCCATCGTTCTTTCATCAATTCCTACAAGGAAAAATGCCAAGGCCTTCGAAATGCCTACGCCAACTACAAGATATTGAGGTTCACCTGGACGGAGAACATCTGAGATCCTCTAGGAAAGACACTCTGCCACCTAAGCATGGAGATATGTCAGAGGAACATCCTACCCTCCAACGTAAGGTATCATCCCCGACTGTACAACCTAACGGAGGTCATCCAGAGCCACCAGCGCACCCACATCCTTGGCCTCCGGTTGCACCACGCTCCGACCACCGTGATTTGGGTCCCCAAATACACTCTTTGAGTTCCAGCTCAAGAACTCACTTCTATGAGGACGAGATAGGCGAGTTACACAAAAAGAATCGAAGGCCAGAAACCACACTAGAGAACATGAAGGAGCTATTGAACGGCCTTCTGCATGGGAAGTCGAGCATGTCCTTTCCTAGGCATAAGGAGAAGGAGCGTGAGAGAGGAGAAACTATTAACCTCGTAGACGACGAAAGAACCCGACTTTCCACTAGCAACACTCCCCAAACAAAGCACCATGAAGGACCTAGGCCAACAAAGTACCCCTAGGAACAAAGGCAGATTGACAACACTAGTCGTAGGAACGAAGCCGAAGTCACCTCTAAGGAGGCGCCCCCTGATCTAAGAGTAAAGCTCAATGGAAGAAGGTCAAAGGTAAGGATAACACCTCCTATGGCCCCTCTGAATGGCATAGAGAAGAGAAAGGCTAACCCTACAAAGTTGAGGGACTCCTTAAATAGAATGCGACATGAGCTAGACACCGAGATGAGGAGCCTTCGAAGTAAACTCGTCACGACGTCTGGGGGCACATTACCGATCCAGAGTTCGACTACTAGTATCCCTTCAAAAGAGAAATCCTTCTTGAATGACTCCCAACTAATTTCAAAGAACCTCATATGACCCCCTACAGGGGCACTTCGGACCCTAAGTACCACTTAGACACCTTCAAAGATTTAATGAAGCTAAGAGGGATCAATAGCAAAGCAAGGTGTCACTGTTTCAGTGTCACGGTGAAAGAGCCTGCGTACAAGTGGTTCAAGAGGCTGAGGCCAGGAACCATTAGGCTATGGCAACGATTTTCTGATGAGTTTCTCCTCACGAACGAAGGCAAAGTTCCCTTCAAGAGACCTTCACCGATCAGAAAAGACCGATCCAAAAGAGACCCTAGTAAATATTGTCAATACCACAGCACAGTGTACCCATTTGAAGGTGGAAATTGAGGAACTCATACGCATGGGGAACCTAGGTAGATATGTTAGAAAGGAAAGCAAAAAGCTGGAGGACGGGACGACGTCACCTCGAGCCCAAGAAAGAGCCTCAGAAGTACAAGGAGAAGTAAGAACGATGTTCGGAGGCCCGAGATTTGAAGGAGAGTCTAGGAAGGGGCGAGACAGGTATGCTAGAGAAGCTAGACGAAGTCCACCCCCGTGTATCATGAGCCTAGAGCAGCGACCCTCGAAGAGTTTTAACGGACATAATGATTCGATCACTTTCAAAGAGGAGGATGCACGAGGGGTGAATTTTCCCACAATGATCCCTCGGTGCTGACCGTCCAACTAGCCAATATGAGGGTAAATCAGGTCCTCGTAGATAATGGAAGTTCTGTTGACATCTTGTATCGACCTGCCTTAGAGAAGATGGGCTTAGGCATCAAGAACTTGAAACCTTGCCATTCCTCCTTATACGGATTCACTGGGGACTCAATATAGCCCCTAGGAGTGATCGAATTGGCCTTCACCATGGGAGAGCAACCCAGACAACTACTATCATGGCAAACTTCATCGTAGTAGATTGCGCTTCTACTTTTAATGTGGTATTAGGGAGACCATCCCAAAGAGAATTGAAAGGGATAACTTCAATATATCACTTAGCTATCAAATTCCCAACTCCTGGAGGAATAGCGAGTATGAAAGGGGAATAAAAAGAAGCGAGGGAGTGTTATAACACCTCCCTCTGCACGTCTATAAATCTACAAGAACTTGTGGCGATGGTAATACATGGAGGCACAAACCCGCAATAGACCCCCAAATCATAGAGGTGCCAGGGCCCAAACATGTGGAGGAGTTAGAAGAAATCGTTGTAATGGAGGAACCATTGCGAAAGTTGAAGGTGGGAAATAACCTTCAAGACTACACAAAAGAGAAATTAGTAAAAAGTTTCTTAAGGATAACCTTGATGTATTTGCCTGGAGTCATGAAGACATGGTGGAGATAGATCCTTCCATCATGTTCCATCACTTAAATATCAACCCCAAGGCAATGCCGGTTAGGCAGACGAGACGAGCGCTCGACCCAGAAAGATATGGAGCCTTGAAGGAGGAGGTCGAAAAATTGAAGAAAAATGGGTTCATCCGTGAAGTGTTCTATCCCATATGGGTATCGAACCCCGTGCTAGTCCCAAAGCCAAATGGAAAGTGGAGGAGTTGTGTGGACTTCACTAACCGCAATAAGGCTTGCCCTAAGGATAGCTTCCTGCTTCCAAGAATAGATCAATTGGTGGACGCAACGGCTGGACATGAGTTACTTAACTTCATGTATGCTTACTCTGGATAGAACCAGATACCGATGAACCTGGCTGATGAAGAGCATACTTCATTCATAACGGATAAAGGACTCTATTGCTATAAAGTGATGCCTTTTTGGTTGAAGAATGCAGGTGCCACCTACCAAAGATTGGTGAACAACATGTTCGCTAACTAAAAAGGAAGGAACATGGAAGTATACATAGATGATATGTTGGTGAAGACCAAAAAGGCTGAAGAACTCTGAAAATACCGAATGAAGCTAAACCCACTCAAGTGCGCTTTTGAAGTCTCTTTGGGAAAGTTCTTGGGTTTCATGGTTAACTCTAGAGGAATTGAGGCTAACCCTGACAAAATTAAGGCCCTAATAGAGTTGAATCCACCCCAGATCAAGAAAGAGGTGCAATGTCTGACGGGAAGAGTAGCAGTGCTCAACAGGTTCATTTCGAGGTCCACGGACAAGTGCCTCCCCTTCTTCAACATCCTAAAAGGGAGCAAAAAAGTTCGCTTGGGATGGAGATTGCGAGGAAGCCTTTGCCAAGTTGAAGGAACATCTAGGGAATCCACCCTTTTTGGTTAAACCTGAAATGGGCGAAAGACTATACCTATACTTTGCAGTATCCGAGCATGCCATAAGTGCTACCCTGGATAAAGGAGAGAAGAAGCACCAACAACTCGTGTACTACGTCAGTAAACTCTTGGTAGACACGAAAACTCGATACCCAGAAATAGAGAAGTTAGTGTATGCCTTAGTTGTGGCCTTAGGAAAGTTGAGGCCCTACTTCCACACCCATGCGATTCTGGACTCACTAATAACCCCTTGAGGCCGGTCTTCAACAAACCTGAAACCTTGGGAAGACTAATGAAATGGTCGATTGAGCTAAGTTAATTCGACATCACATATATCCCAAGGGCCTCTATCAACGGTCAGGTTATCGCGGACTTCATAGTCAAGTTCACCTATCAACCAAATGAAGAAGGAGAGATAGGAGAAAGTGAATCAGTTGGTAAGTTTGAGGAAAGAAAGTTCGAGGAATGGAGCCTCCACGTGGATGGAGCATCCAACGAAGGGGGAGCTGGAGCAGGTATCGTGATGACTGGACCCGGGAGGCACAAGTTGTATTGTGCGATAAGGTTGGAGTATGAAGCACTTCTAGTCGGTTTACGGTTGGCCAAGGAGCTAAAGGTAACACATTTACACTTTTTTAGCGACTCACAGTTGGTAGTGTTTCAGATGAACAGTGAGTATCAGGTAAGGGTTCCCAAGATGGTCGCATACCTAGCAAGGGTAAAAGGCTATTTGGATCAATTGGAGGGGTATACAATAAAGCAAATCCCAAGAGAGAGGAATACCAATGACGATGCCCCCGCAAAGCTAGCCTCCACCAAGGATGAAGATACACTAGAATCTGTACCTATGGAGTACTTATCCAAGCCAAGTATTGCTGAAGTAGAACATGACATGATCAACACCCCCAAAGACTCATGGGTCGACCCAATTATGAAATACCTAAAGGATGGAACTCTACCGACAAACAAGACAGAAGCTCGGAGGCTGTCATATAAAGCTGCCTGGTACACCCTAGTAGATGGAGTCTTGTACAATGGAGGATTTTTTATCCTACTCTTACGGTGTATCGCTGGAGAGGAAGCAATGAAAGTTATGTATGAAATACACGAGGACGAATGCGGCAACCATGCGAGTGGGCCATCTACGGCCAAGAAAGCCATGAGACAAGGGTACTACTGGCCGTCTATGAAACTTCGCAAAAAAAGTATGACAAATGCTAGAGACATGCAAACTACTTCTGGAAGCCCCCAAATGAGCTAATCAGGCTGATTAGCCCTTGGCCTTTTGCTATTTGGGGAATAGACCTGATCGAGGCCCTTCCCGTAGGTAGAGGAGGGGCCAACTACATAGTTGTACCGGTAGATTACTTCACCAATTTTGTTGAAGCACAACCTCTAGTAAAAATAACGACCAAGCAGATCACCACCTTTGTCAACAAGTCCATTCTCTACAGATATGGAGTGCCTTACAAAATCATTTTTGACAAAGGCACCCAGTTTCAGGGGGAAATGTTTGAGGAGTACCGTAAGGAGAAAGGAATAAGGAAAAGCTTCTTTGGTGTGTTACATTCGCAAGCCAATGTGCAAGTGGAGGCCATTAACAAAGTCCTCAAGAAGAACGTTAAATTAAAGTTAGAAAAACAAAATGGAGCCTAGGTCGATGAGCTACCCAATGTACGTTTGGCCTATAGGACCACTCCATGCTCAACTACTGGGGAGAACCCTTCCACCTTAGCATATGGATGTGAGGTTGTCCTCTCGGTTGAGATGAAGATTAACTTTTTCAGGGTACAGGCATATGAAGACCAACTCAACCATATGGCACTGGCTGGAACTTTAGGCATGTTTGAAGAAAGAAGGGAAATGGCACAACTCAGAGTGGTAGTATACCAACAACAAGCAGCGAGTTACTACAACTCCAGGGTATAAGAAAGAACATTAAGAGTAGGAGACTTGGTATTAAGAAAAACACTCCCCAACATGCGAGACCCAAGGGCGGGTGTACTAGGGGTCAATTGGGAAGGCCCTTACCAAGTCGCCCAGTGTATACTGCCAAAAACTTATAAACTAGCACGCATGGACGACACCGCAGTACCCTAAGCATGGAATGCGGAATACCTCAAGAAATACTACCAGTACGACTTTCGTATCCAATGTAAATATTTTTCGTATTTAGTTTGTTTAGGTTATGCTAACTTCAGTAGATAAAAATCAAAGAGGTTACCCAGATAACCTCACAGTAGATGTAATCATTTTATATATGTCTTTATAATCTGCCTACTATAAATTAAAGTATTTCCTACTTCGCATGCTACATTTATTCTGTATGCAAGAATTTATCAAAGTGCTCGATGGAATGAATTTCACCAAGCACTTAGGGGGGCATGATATGAGGCACACACACATATATATATACTCATCAAGTTGTCTCTTAGATTCAAAAGGATTAGCTACCCTTATGAATATCAAGAGAGTTAAGAAACTTCACAAAGATAACCTCCTACCAAAGGCTGACACCCCCATAGGGGGTGAGGCTCCAAGGAAGGTATCCCTAAATAAGTCTAGAACGACCACCAAGCCATATAGTAAAAAGGGGTCCTAAAAGAGACCCTTGTAAAAATAGTACTATACATAATGACGTAAAGGATGCTTCTCGTGCAAAATTACAAGCACGTTCAAAGAATAAAAATGGATGCCAAGAACCTAAAGGGTTAATATGACCTTACAAGTATAGTCAGGGTGCACCAAAAAGACTATTATCATCAGCCCAAAGAAGACATAAAGAATTCATCAAGAAAAAAGAGGGACTTATCAAAGTCCCTTACACATGAGAACCAAAAAAGAATAAAAAGGCAAGAAAGGCCAATCCATCCTCGTAGTCGATATAAAAAAAAAAAGCAAGGACTTAAAAATCAAGAGTCCCACATATTATAAAAGACTTATAAGGAGTTCCATATAAAAAAAAAAACAACACGGAGGGTTACACAACATCAATATATATATAAGTAAGCCTATGGGTTTCCACCCCGACCTTTCAACTCAGTAATTTTCCCAGTCACATACTCTCCAAAGGGAGACAAGTTGATGTCAGGATCGATCGTCCACACGTTGTGCAACGTGCGCTCGCCTATAACACTCTTGGTGTTTATTAGCTTAGCCTCAAGAGAGTTAATCTTCTCATTTAGGGCATGAATAGTGGCTTCAAGCCTGGTATTGGAGTGAAAGGTTGAAGCAGCCTTGGCCAATGCAGCATCCCTCTTGCAAACCGCCTTAGCAAGTTGGCTCTTCGAATCGCTAACCCGTGTGGTCAAACCATCTTTCTCTGCCTCGGCCATGGAGAGATTCTTCATCGCCCCCTCAAACTTGAGTTGTAACCGTTGCGTGGATGAGGAGCTTGAAGCGACAAATCGGTGACCCAAGATGGAAGCCTAATAAAAGACAAAGAAGTAAAACAAAACATCAATGGTCAGACGATATCAAAACTGAAAAACATTTATTAAGTATTTTGACAAGTACTTGCATAGAGGCTCACATATAAGCATCACCTAATTCGGCGTTTGTAATATCATACATAGACCGTAACTCGTCTTCAGAAATATTGCCCATGTAATGGCTAATGACCTCTCCGTATTGGCTCGCCAAAGGATGACCCCGGGAAGCGGAAGTATGAGCTCGGCGGGGGGAGACATGTATACTTGTCGATGTATGCTTAGACAAGGACAGAGATCGAGAAGGTTCGGATCCATCCACAGAGGCATGAGGGGCAGAGGGATGCGAGTCACCTCTTTAGGAAGCGAGACACCCAAAGTCGTCTGTCGCAAATGTGCCCCCAAGGGTGGAATGGCATCGTCAAAAGAAGGTAGGATGAAATTCCACTTCGGGATAGGAGGAGCAAGAGCATGGATGTTGAAAGCAAACTTGCCACCAAGCATTGGTGGTGGGACCCGAGAAGTGACGCCATCAGTATGTTCGTCATCGGCAACATCCCCGGCCCCGCTAGCCAAGGACCCTAAACATGAATAGTTCTCGGACTCCACCTCAATCTCATCTTCAGTATCCATCTGGTCACCCTCACTGTAGTGATAATCTTCATCATCATCATCTTCTTCTTATTCTTCTATTACCCTCGGGATGGTAGATTTGGATGAGACAGAGGACAGGGAAATGGCTAGATCTGGAGACAACAACTTGCACAAATAGAGATTACCCTCCATAATAAGGTTGCAGGCTTGTTTGCGCGAGGCCGACACAGCCAGGATCTTTCCCACACGATCGTGGGCTGCCACACTCAAGTTAGGGCTGACAACCCCTTCAAGACTTATGGTCAAGAAAAAGAAATAAGAATAGCTAGACAAACCTGAGGAGAGGGGTAAACAAAAATTTTCTTATATATGCACACAGGTAGAAAGAGCTTACTTGATGTGTTGAAATGCAAATGTTGAGTGGATACGCTCTTGGTGAAGAAAAAATCGCTCTTCCACGAGCCCTTATTGCAAAAAGAACCCTCCACGAAGGGATAACCTGTAAGAGCCATGACTTTTTGGAGCTGATAGAAGCCAGGGGCTGTTGGGTTCGCCCTAAGAGTGTACAGATGATGGACCTCACTCATGGAGTGCTTCCAAGAGTGCACTTGCTTATATAACACGTACAAACAACCAAGCACAACCCAAGAGTTGGGAGACAGTTGGAAAGGTGCCAGCTCAAAATAGTTGAGTACCTTAACAAAAAAGGGGTGAAGCGGCAAGACCTCTCCAGACTTGATTACTAAGTCGCTGCAAGCTACAAGCCCCTCAGGTGGCTCAAACGCACAGTCATTGCGAGATGGAATGATGAAGTTGATTTTCGGTGACAGTTGAGAGGCCTTCGGCATGTTGGAAAGCTTAACCCGAGTAAGAGTAGACATGATGCCTGCATCCTCAGGATCGCCAAGGATCCCCCTCGGCATGTTTTGTATCTGGATAGAACAACAGGCGGTGTGTGAGTGACTGACTTCATCAACCCCCTACAAGGCACTCTACATGTCCTATGTTTACCTGCATACTGTTTGACCCTATGACGTACGACCGTGGACAGATGAGAAAACGTGGGAAAAAACATGGAAAGGAACTCAGGTTCAAATGGATCACAATCAGCACCCCCACGGGCAGGACCCCCATAGCCTTGGGCTCTATCACCGTAGGAAGATGGAGGTTCAAGTAGCAGGTTTTCCTCTAGGCAAGTGATTTCAGCTATACAATATTAAAGGGTTGATTTTAGTTGGGAGACATATGTTTCATGCCACGGGGAGAAACCTTTACCCCCACCACTAGTAACAGATTCGAGTTCACTCTCAAGGCTCCGGGCCTTCTGCCTGAGGTAGGATAGTTTTTGTTTTATGCCCTAATTAAAACTCAATTTCTTTGTAATCTCATTTTGTTATCAATAAAAGAATAGAAATCATTTTTTTGACTTGGTCAATCACTTTGCTGACATGTAGTCCTAAGAATAGTCAGTGCACAGGATTTACACCGACTTGTAAATCTACGATATGATCGACTTACACATTGTAGGGTTATGTTCTTTCTAGAACATTAGCAAAGTAGATAAATCAGATGTATTTGTTACATCAGACAGGACTGATATTTACAGTTGATAAGATAAGTAAACATACTGTTATTATCTATTCTAGTCATATCATACAGTTGACCATTGGTCAATTCAATCTCAATTCTGAGTGGTTAGAATTCTAACTGATTTTATTATTTGAGTTCTTTGACTTTTTCGTTACCAGCTTACCCTACGGACTAGCCCATACTTACATCTTGGGAACTCGGTAGTATAATTGTGCAACGACCCAAAATTAGCAAATAAGGCTCAAGAGCCTTGATTAGTGTGCCAAGAGGGCATAATTGGTATCTATGTGAATGAATGATTATATGGCATGCATGATTAAATGAGTATATGGATATGATTAGATGCATGATTATGTGATAAGCATGCTTACATGATCATATGAATATATGAGATGCATGACTATGAGTATTAGTATGCATGTAGGCCCTGATTAGGTTATAAGGGTATAATCGTAATTTTGGCCCGTTGAGGGCATAAACATGACTATTTGTGATAAATTGTTGAGACCACATTATTATGTGGATATATTTGTGATTTGAGACTCAAGGCGATCCTCGTGAGCGATTTAGCGAAAAAGTCACAGTGGGGATTTATAACCGGCTCGGGGGAGCCTGGGGGTATTTTTGGGAATTTGGGAAATATATTGGAGACTATTTGATACTGAAGAAAATAATTGGTGATTAGTTAGGTGTCGGGGTGTAAGCAGTAATTATTTGGGACACTTGAAGAATTAACGGGAATTGGGAGCAATGACTAAAATACCCTTAGAATGTTTAAAAGCTTGGTTTTTATTGGGAGGGCAATGTGGTCTTTTGTTGTTTAAAATCATAGATAAGTGTTATATTCTTTTATGGCTTTAGTGGAAGCTATAGAAAGTTTTAGAAGTTAAAGGAAAGAAAAGAGAAGGAAAGAAAGAAGGAAAAACAGGGTATGTCGTATATCTCTTTCTCTCTCTCGGTTTGGTCATTTCTTCACCATTTCTAGAGGAATTTGAAGCTGTAAATTCAGAGGGAGTCACAGCTAAGCTTTGGAACCTTGATCCTTGAAGAAGTTGTAGAGGGTTAGCTGGGATTAACCATCAAATTAAGGTAAGGCTTAAAGAGTTTAGTCTGAGTTTTTCTGGTTTTGATGAGTTGTGCTTGAATTGAGTTTGGGGTGGGAATTCTAGGGAATTAAGCTTGAAGAATTGAGGAGCTAAAGGCGGGAAGGATACTAAGGGTAACCCAAGGTCGATTCCCCACTTGAGGTAAGATATTCTGAGCTTGAACACTTGAATTTCTGGGTTGTTCTAGTTTTCTGGTTGAGTTCTTGAGTCTTGGAGTCAAATCTTGTTTTCTTTGTTTAAAGGTGCATGTGGCTAATTTTTGGGTTATTGGATCATGTGGGGTGAGATATAGATGATGGTAGGCTCATTTTGGAGTATGGTTGAGGTTTGGAGAAGTTTTGGTGGGTTTTGGTTCGAGGAAATTCGAAGGAGACAAATCTGGGATGATGGGTGCTGTAACTAGTGCTGTAGTGCATAGCGGTACAGCGCTAGGCCAGGGTTGTTTGGGTGCTTTGGCTCTGTTTGTAGCGCTAGAGCGCCCACTTTGTGGCGCTGTAGCGCAACCCTATTTCCAGAAGGAAATTTTTGGGTTATTTCTTAGGGTTTTTGCTTGGGGCCTCGGGGTTTGATTCCACCACTCTGTTTCGTGGAATTAGGGCTTCCTGAGGGCTCAGGATTGGTCCCGAGTCTAGGTTTTGGAATTGAATTTTGTTGATGATTCTAGTTTGTGGCTGTGAGTAGGTGTATGCTAGGGCTCGGACGAGTTCGTGCTTGAAAGACGATTTCGCTAATCAAGGCTATCGGAATCTAAGGTAAGAAAACTGCACCCGGTTAGGTGGTTAAGTTGGGACTAAGTGTTCCCTATATTTATATACATTACTATATGATTGCGATATGTCATTGTACTGGGACTAAGAGTTCCCTATATTTGTATATAATGTCATGAGGTGGTATTACGCCCAGGGACATATGATAAACGACTTAAGTGTGCCGGAATCAATATTTGCGCACAGGGTGCGGCTCAGCCACTGGTAGCTGAGGACAACTTATTAATCACTGAGCTTGGTGAAGCTGGCTGGAGTCAGTGGGTATAACACTGGGGGCGGCCTAAGTGAGCTGAAGACAGTGGGTTAAACAGAGGGTGTGGCATAAGGGCGCCGACCCTGAGTATTATTTGATGGTTGTGATAAACTGTTGATTATGAATGTGATTATTGTTGCTAACTTCATGAATATGATATGTTGATTATTTGGATGAAAAATTGTTAATCTTACGTTTGTTGTCATTGGATAGGTGAATTTATGAATTGTTGAGTACTTGGTTATGATTGTGAAATATTTGATTATTGATATTGATCACGCTGCAATATTATGTTTTCTTGCTGGGCCTCGGCTCACGGGTGCTACGTGGTTTAGGTAAAGGCAACGATATGTTGGACCAACCATGAGTTGGAGAGCTCTGGGGGCGAGGTGTACATTGTCAGCTGCTCGGCCGCCACGGTAGAGGGTTTGTACAGGGACAGAAACCTAAAATGTATATTTTTCCATTAGAATGGCCTGAGTTATTTACGACTTCTGGGATGTTTTTGTAAACGTGTGTTTTAAACCCTGTTTTAGGATCCCATGTACTAAACAATCATTTTATATATAAGAATAAATAGAATTTTTGCCCCCCGAACTATGACCATTGTATGATCGTGCCCCCTGAATAATTCGCGATGTTAAAAATTCCCCCCGAACTATAAACGTTACTAAAATATGAGACTTCTGTTAGATTTCGTCCTATGTGGCTAACAGATTGATGACGTAGCATATTGTCTGTTGATGTGGCAGTGCCATTTGTAGAATAATTATCAATTTTGCCCCCCCGAACTTTGACCATTACCAAATTATACCCCTTTTATAAAATATATATGTTTTTTCTTAAAAATAATAATTAATTCCTTAATAAATAAAAAAATTTAATTATCAACAAATAACTCTTTTTTACTTTTTCTTGAACGATATTAATTAAAACTATTTTAGAATGAACATTTAAAATAAATACTAAAACAAAGAAAAAACTTTTAATTAAAGAGGTGGACAAAACACTTAAATAAATAAATACAAATTTTAATTTAAGAGGAGGACATAAGGGAAAAAACTTTGTTTTAGGATTTATTTTTTAATTTTTATATTAACATATATATTGTAAAAGAAAAGAAAAAGTTAAAAAAAAAATTATTTGCTATTAATTAGATTTTTATTTTTTGAGTATTTGAATTTTATTTAATTAATTTGAAACTTTTAGAATTGATTATTTTCTTAATCTTTTAAAATTATTTATTTTTTATGTTTAAGGATTTAATTATCAATTTAAAAAAAAATAGTCTTAATAAAAATGGCACAATTTGGTAGGGGTCAAAGTTCGGGGGGCGAAATTTCTAATTATTCTATACATGATACTGCCACATCAAGAGACAAAATGCTACATCATCAATCTGTTAGCCACCTAGCACGAAATCTAACAGAAGTCTCATATTTCAGTAACGTGCATAGTTCGGGGGGAAATTTTAAGATCGCAAATCATTCGAGGGGCATGATCATACAGTGGTTATAGTTCGCGGGGCCAAAATGCTATTTATTCTATATAAAAATCATCTGTTTATGACTAAAACCTTTTAATATTTGCCTAATTATGACTTTAGGACCACATTTTCAACTATATGACTTGATTAGCAAGTCTTGCACCTATATAATCACCTAGTGTAATGGTCTTTCCTATCTAGGGCATTACAAATTGAGTGGGAGTGTTAATCATAGATATGAACATCTATAGCTTCTGATGAAGAAGTGAAACGATGGTTTCCTTTTAGTTTGGTTCAAGGTGTTAAATAATAGAGATCTCATTTCAGTAATTAAATTAGTTTACTGAAATATCATTTACAAGGAACTAAGTGTTTTAAGGATAAAATACGATGAGGGGTAAAATGGTATTTTAGTCCTATCTCATTGTAGACCGTCTATAGAGGATTGAGTGACAATTAAGGTTGTAACAATGGATAATTAATAGCGTATCTATATTTGTTATAGAGCGTACTATGAATTCAAGAGTGCAATTCCGAGTCTATAGTGGAGTCACAAGGAATTAATAAGTTAGTAAATTTATTTGTTAGATTTATGATAACTTATTGGAGCTTGATTTCATAGGCCCATGGTCCCCATTGTACCTTGGATAAAATAATCTAGATAGTCTCAATTAATTTATTTAACTATCAATTAGAATTATCAAAGTTGACTAGGTCAATTTTGGATAGTTTCACAGAGTTATGTAATTTTGAGAAGAAAATAGAAATTATGGCAGATTTATTAATTAAGATAAATTGGTATCTAAATTAATAATTAAGTTTAAATCAAGGTTCAAATTATAAATAATTAATTTGATAAAGCATTTAAATAATTATTTAATTAATTAAATCAATAAAAAATAATATATGCCTTGATTTTTAAGTCCAATGGGCTTATAATCAAATGACAAATTTCATGGGCCTAAAGCCCATGATAATTTGAACCTAGGGCTTCAAATTGGCTATTATTTTATTGATTTTTTAATTAAATTAAATGACCTAATTAAGTCTATAAAAGAAGTGTTTAGAGAGAAGTAAAGACAGACGACAAATAAGTTTAATCACTGGTTTTCTGATAGTTTTAAATTCTCTCTAAACACAAGTCCTTTTTCTAAGCCTCTTATTATTCTTTTCTCTTCTTCTCTCTGTATCTATCTCATGTATTGAGAATTTCCCACAGTAGTCTAGGTGATTCTAAGGATACATTGGCGACTGTGAAGAAATTAGAAGAATTGTTCAGTTTCTTAATAATACCCTGCGACAGAAAGGATACAAGAGTTAGAGAAACTGAAGGAATGACTCTTTCATTCTGACACGTATACTGTAAGTATTCTTATCTTTGTTTCTCTTTGAATTCAATTTTAGAAATATGTTTTAGGTTATTTCATATTAATTTGTTTAATATCATATCTACATGAGTATAAATAAAGATCCTGTATATGTTTCCTAACAAGGATAACCTCTGTAGGTAGAGCATTCGGACACCCCCATTTGCAGAGGATTTTCAAACGCGGTCTTAGAGTCAGAGGATGACAACTCGATAAACTCAACACCAGGCAGACCTTTAAAAGATCATCTAGATGTCGTAGGCAAGCTAAGACTCGATGACGTGTGTGCGTGAAGACAACCCTATATCTACAACATGTGTGTAAAGGGTGGAAGAAAAGGACCCATTTATATGCCCTTAACGCGCCATGAGAATAAAAAACCCTTAAGGAACATGTACATACTAATCTATGGCCCTACCTTCATATAATAGATAAAAGAGACATGTGTATCATTGGGGGTGGAAGGTATACCTGGGTGCGTATATGTGAATCCACAGATGCGCGAGGATAGGCTTTTACACGTGTGAAGAAGGATCGAGCGATAAACAAGAGCGGACCTTAAGCAGTGAGAGAACACCTTGTACCCCTACAATGCAAACATGGTATGACGAAGAATAAGTAAAAAAAAAGAAGAAGGAGATTAATCTGATGAAAATGGGCGAAAATTACCTCGAAGATACGTCTATAAGGAATAGAACCTTGGAGTTCTTAGAAACAACTTGGGGTATTTACCACTAGGCTAAGCAAGTTTTGGTGTGAAGAGATGAATCCAAGTCTTGGGGTATTTATAAGGAAAGTCAAGACTTCCTAGCCATTAGATCAAATCTAGATGAATGGTGGAGATCAAGAGTCTTGGCAACGTTGGGATCCACGCTTAGAAATGGTTGGCCCTCATTCCATCTTAAGGAAACACTTGGATCACCACCAAAGTTAGTTGGTTTTTGTGTTTTTTTATGAACTACAAAGAAACATACCACCACAGTCCATTTTTTGTTTCCTCACTCACCACAAGATATCATTCAAAAGGTGAGCCTTCCACGCCCCTTCATAGAAAATGAACCATGAACGCAACACATATCACACGAAGAGCATATGAAAGATTCTACAAACCCACTTGAAAGTGTACTCATAGACTTGGGGGCAAGTGTTAGTATAGAAAAATTGCTAGAGGCATAAGGCAACATTCATGAAAGGCCTTGCTATGCGAGGCTGGATGCCCATAGAGAGTCTGCGACATAAGGCATGATGTGACCCTCGTTGATGGCCTTGCTATGCGAGGGCCCTTGCAACTATCACCCGCGTATGAAGTTGGTGATGGCCTCGCTATGCGAGGGCCCTGGCAACCACCCGTGTACGTCGTATGAAGGGCCTCACTATGCGAGGGCCCTGGTGACCCATCACTCACGAACGCCTCACCATATCTGGACCATGTCGAAGGGCCACCCACCTCCCTATACGAGGCACCGCGCGTTCTAGACCCAAAGCTTTGCATGAGAACCCTTATCGTTATCCACACACAGAGGTTACTAAGTAACAAGGGCTTTGAGTGGAGTCCCTTGACTCGTGCCTTATTGAAAATGCCCTACTTCTCTCCTGATGTAGATGTCAACAACAAGGCACACTCCCACCCTGATTCCTCGCGGTGTGTACGTATGAAATCTTAGCTATATGCACTAGGAACACTATTGGAGACCCCCTAATCTTTGAATATTAAGCTGAGATCGATGAAGGTGACTAAGCTTGTTACTTCTAGTAACTTGCAAGCTTTGTCACACTTAGCAAAATGGGAGAAAGCTTGGAGAAAAGACATGTCTTGAACGTGTAAGAAGAACCATCAGGTACAAGGTACGTATATGAGTACGGGGTGTACAACCCTGAGGAGGATAGAGGCATGACTCTAACATTCGTGTTTGACAAGTAGTAGTGGTACGAAACCCTACAAAGAGTGGAGGCACTACTTGAGCACCCCCGACCATGTACCAGAGCCGATACCACAACCTCCTCCAGCACAACCCTGACAATGTACATGCGTGCGTTCTTGTCCCGTAGGACCACCATGTATCAAGGGCCATTAGAGCCCAACTATATATCTACTTCCACCCCTCACACTAGGGGGTTGGAAAATTCTTTGTGTGCTCAGACAATGAAAGAATATATGATTTTTGCTCCATTGTAGTTCTGCATCTTTCTCCTTCTAGTTCTTTCTATCATCTTTCTACACAGTTTTTGCAACACACTTTGAGTTTTCCGATCCTATATCATTGATGAGTTCTCACCGTCAACACTACATAATCAAATTTTGAGTTGATCTTAGGATCTTTAATAAAAAATATTTTAAAGTGTGTTGTTTCAGATGATACGTTAACTTTTTGTATTAATAAACTAAAATTTGTTTCTTGTTAAGAAAGAGAAATAATAGCAAAAATATAAAGTCTAGTATATTTCTTAAACCTTCAAAGTAATGTTAGTTGCTAAATTCAATATCTATGAAAAAAATTGGTGCAAAATTGATCTAGAACTTTTAAAAGTAGAAAAAGAGCCTTTGTGATGAACTTTCCCGTGTCCAAGCAAGTAGAGTGAATATTCTCCAATTGGATACTTCAATGTACTTTCTAACAGCAAGAACAAAAAATAACACCATCTCAATTGCATTATGTATCATATAAATTCTAAGTGCAACCAAATCGGCCACTCTCTTGTTACCCACCACCCTCATAAAGTCTACGATGGATGTAATCATAGCCATCCATTTCTCTGCCTTGAGTGGATCTACGGTACCCTAAAAAACTAGAGGCTGATACTTCCTGAACCGTATCATATACCAACTCCCAACGGTTCTCTAATCCTGTCTGCTACTGTATGGTTGATACTAAAACAGCAAGTGTGGCCTCTGACGCAGTGTTCCCTGCCGGAACCTATTGCTGCCTCAACTGGTGAATTTCTTCATCCTGCCTTTGTAGCCTAGCTTGCATGTGAAAAAGCACCTGTTGCCAGTTTTCAAGAGTTGGTGGAGGGTTCTAACCCTGGTCATTACTTCCAACATGATTCTCAGCACTGACTGGCTCATTAGATTTCCCTGAAAGTATACTTCCAATTCTATCTAAAATCAATGACTCGGCTTATCAGGTAGTAAAAACAATATCCTATGTCAACCCACGGTTCAAAACTGATCGAATAAGCATTCACATGCATCGACAATGCTAATAAGCATCCCATTTATTCACACATATACAATCATGCAAATTAGACTGACGATTCATATTTATGCTTAACCAAGATGCTAATAAGAACATTCTTAACATCCGCAAGCATTAACAGCGCCAATAAGCACGTTCCTGGAATTTACATACATAACATAATGATATTAAGCATTTCTAACATTCAAGGGCAAGAAGGATGCTAATAAGCATTTTCTGGCATGCATAGACAAATAGCGATGCTAATAAGCATTCCTTTTAACATTTAACGGTGCTAATAAGCATCTCTTGGCATACATGCACATATAGCAGCACTAATAAGCGTTTATAATATTCAAAAGAAATAATGATGCTTATAAGAAATTCTACATCATTTACAGGCAACTATTGTGCTTAATAAGCACATCTTTAACATGCATACAACAGTCAAGGGCCATGCCTTATCAGAATAGCTCATGCTTTCTATTTAAACAAGCAGGTAAGGAATATATATTTTATTTAAGAAATTGCACACATAACTATCTTAATAGTTACCAAACCCTGAGTCGAGTTTGTCTTTAGTGGTGAGTGTTCATGCCCAGACCATTGTCAGGAACATTTAAACCTTGGCAGCTCTGATACCAAGTTTTAACGCCCTGCTAATTAGGGTTTGTTACCATGTGTTTTTAAATTAGTGTTGAACTTGGTAAATGAATCATTTGGACTAAAACATGTGATTGAGCCACTAAGGGTTCAAGTACTAAAAATTTTGGTCAAGAAATAAACACTTCCATTCAAAAGAAAACTTTAGTCTGTACATGCGATCCCAAAGTACAAGTTTAAAAATTTGTTACAACTCAGGGATTACAAAATAAGCTGAACCAAGCGGGAAAACAGGGTCAAACCCTAGCTCACCTATGATATTGCGATCGTGGCAATCGAGCGGACTGCATATGTACACATCACCACTATCCCTCTCCAGCTTATGGCTGGCCAAGATTCTCCTTACCCTTACCTGCACCACAAAGCACCCATGAGCCAAAAGACTCAACAAGAAAACATATTGACAAATTCATATAGCTCATAGAACATAACAATATCCTTAACAGTAATATTTGGAATCTAGCATTCACCCTCTACAAGTAAGTGACCAAAGGGTCACATGAGGGCGTGTCACACTCCCATTTATTCATATGGCATATGAGCCAGTCAAATGCATAGTGCACTCCCTAGGTGGCCTAGCCATCACGGCCTGCGCTCAATGCGCATAATGTCGATCACGGCTCATAAGCCGAGCCTTACAGACCCTTGACCTATAAGTCGAGCCTTAGAAACCCTCAACTTATAAGTCGAGCCCCTTTGTACCAAGTATACCCTCGACTAGCAGGTCGACCTTTGATCACATGCAACAAATAGATTCTTGGCTTATAAACCGAACTTCCTAGTCATAACAAACAACCACATAATAAATTCATCTTACACACAAATACAATGCATTACAGTATACTAATAAAGATATACACAGGCATAATCATAATTATGCTCATTAGCTAGGCCCAAGCCCTAATCAAGTTTACATTTAACCAAATGGGCTAAGCCCCAATCATGCATCTCAAGCATCAGGTGCAATTTTCTTACCTCAAGTCCGAGTGTAATGTAAAATAAGAACGACCCTCGAGCATGATCCGGATACCGAGCCCCTAGCGATAACCTAGTCACAACCATGTATAGATTCTCATAAAAAAAAAAGAGTAAATAAAGGCTTCCAGATCTAGTCCTAGCCTCCAGGATGTCGAATCCTACTAAACTGGGTAGAAGGATCGATCTCGAGCCCTTAGGTTGGAGTTCGCGTCACCAAAAGCTTTTTTTTGGCCAATTTTCCATTTTGAGCCGCGACCTTAAGCACTTGAGCTGCAGCCCTGCTCAAGTCAGGGCCCCAAATCCCTCTCTGACTGCACTTAGCACCGCGGCGCTCCTAACTGACACCGCAACTAAAATAGCCTAGCGGCATAGCTTCTTCTTGTTCGTCCAGCTTGAGCAGCGGCGCCCAAGAACAGGGTCGCAGCTCGACCTGGAACCCAGATTTTTCCTCCAAATCCAAACCTTACAAAATCATCCCAAGGCTTCCCTAAAGTCCCAATTGAGTCCCAAAAACATTAATACACATCATATACATCACAAACATCCCAATAACCAAATCAAATCCAAATCACAACTCTAAACCCATGAAAGCCTAAAATTCTAGAAAAACTTAAACCACAAGGAATTAAACTCAAAAACAAAAGAAAAAAATTCTTACCTCCAATGGCTAAATTATGGTCCCATGTTTCTTCTAGCTTAATCCTAGACACCAAACCTTCAATCCCTAAGCTTTGTTTCCTCAAAAATCTAAAAATTCTCAAGTCCCCAAGGAGAGTGAGAGAGAGTAATGAGAGAGAGTGTGTTTGTGTGAGGATGTTTCTTTTGTTTTCTGAGTGTTTCCTTTGTTCTCTACAACCTTCCAAATTGCCTAAGTCAAGCCAAAGCCTACCAAAATACCTAAGTACCCTTAAACCAAAATTTCCCTCTCCAATGCTCACAAGGGCACTTTGGTCAATTACCACCATTCCCTCTAATTTCTAATAAATTCCACATATCAAAATAAATCCTAACTATCTCCAAGTAATAACCATTTAATCTCTCATTACCTGATAAACCCTGGTAATGTGCTAGATTAAGAAAATACCCTTAACCCCGAGCTGTGTATTTGACCTCATTGTGTCTTTTCCGCTAACTTGCTCATTGGGATCGCCTCATGTCGAATAATCCAAATATATCCACATAATAATGTTGTCTCAATCATAAAACATACATTTATAATTATACCCTCAACGGGTCAAAATTACGAAAATGCCCGTTATAATAAGAAACGGGCCCACATGCATATTTATTACATCTAAACATGCAAGCATAATCATATCATAATATAATTCACATAATAACATGCTCATAACACCTAAGCATATAATTAATTCAATTATTGCCTCCTGGCCCCCTAATCCAAGCACTAAGCCATATTAGGGAATTTGGGGCGTTACAACTATTGTGTCAGTCAGAATCCTGTGTTCTGCAATGGGAAAGACCGGATAAAAGTTGTGCAATCCCACACTGCCTATGAAAGGTCAAGTGTGATGATGGTAAGACTGTGTAGGTATGGGACTACATAGTTTAAGAGGGCTTAAATGGATTGATGGGTAACACTTATGCCAATAAGATGCATCTTCTTTTCGGTAGCCCTTCACTTGAGATATCCAAAGTTATGCGTGCTTGACCTGGATTAGTCTCATGATGGGGGACCTACTGGGAAGTTTTCCCAAGAAGCGTGCGAGTGAGGAAAAAGCACGCTGGAAAGACTCGTGTTGGTTTGCAGGGCCAGTCGTCATTCACGTAAGCAACCATAGTGACATGGGGTTTTATATCTACATGCTTTGTTCTTTCATGGTAGACTTGATTTTTGGACAAGTGAATTGCACTTTGGTTGTCACAATGGACTGTGATGACCTGCTCTTGTAGTCTTAATTCTTGAGCGATTCCTTCAAACCATAAAGCATCTTTTACATCTTCAGTAAGAGCAATATATTCTGCCTTTGTGTTTGATAAAGCCACTACCTTTTCCAGACTTGCTTTATAGCTTATAGCAGTTCCAAAAGTTGTGACTACATATTCCATGAGTGACTTCCTTGTGTCTAAACACCCTGCATAGTCTGAGTCCACGAAGCCTCAATTGCAGCTGTTATATTTCTTTCCTAGCTCCACCATAGATTAAAACTCTTCCAAGTGAACCTCTGATATATCTTAGGATCCACTTTACAGCTTGCCAGTGAGCTTTCCCTGGATTAGCCATAAATCAGCTGACAAGACTTACTACATTAGCATAAGGTATTCAATCAATGTAAAGTTGCTTATCATGTGTTCTAGGTGCTTGATCTAAACTTAACTTAAATTGTTGAGATAAAGGAATAATAACATGTTTTGAGTTTGACATACCAAACCTGTTGAGAATCTTCTTGAGATATGCTTCTCGAGACAAATATAATAGCTTCTTATTTCTGTCTCTTTTAATATCAATACCCAAAATTCTATTGGCAGCACCTAAGTCCTTCATTTCAAATTTATTGCTAAGCTCTGATTTCACCTTTTGTATTTCATACCTACTATTACTGGTTAGTAAAATATCATCCACATATAATAGTAGTATTACAAACACATTTTTAGTAAGAAATTTGTAATACACACAATTATCATACTTGCTTCTCTGAAATTTGATCTGACCCATAAACTCAACAAACCTCCTATTCCATTTCTTAGGAGATTGTTTCAAACCATAAAGAGATTTATTCAACTTACAAACAAAATCTTCTTTACCACTGACCTTGAATCCTTGAGGTTGTGACATGAGTATTGTTCCATCAACTTCACCATATAAGAATGCAGTTTTTACATCCATTTGCTCCAATTCGAGATCAAATTCAACTACCATAGCCAAGGGAATTCGTATAGACCTATTTTTGACAACTGGAGAGAACACATCATTGAAGTCAATCCCCTCTTTTTGAGTGAAACCTCGAGCAACAAGTCTTGCCTTGTACCAAGCTGATTCAACACCTGGTATACCCTCTTTCCTCTTAAATATCAATTTACAACTAACAATCCTTGAATCATTTGGCTTTCTGATCAGATCCCATGTATGGTTGTCATGAAGTGATTTTATTTCTTCACTCATGGCCTAGCCATTTAGCTTTTTCACTGCTAGTTACAACAGCTCTATAACTCTTAGGTTCATCTTCTAAGACTTTACTTACAACTACCAGTGGGAAGCCTATTAAATCTGGATATCCATACCTTTCACATGGTTTGATTTGCCTTCTAGTTCTATCTCGAGTTAGCATATAACTTTCTTCCTCTTGGTGTTCTTCCTCAACTTCTTCCTTTTATAACAACCAGCTTGTACTAGCTTGATTTACTTGCAATCTACCATTTGACTCCACCTCAAAACTGATTTTTTCAGAACTAGAATCAGAGTTCTTATAAACAACCTTAGTCTTGTAAGCCATCTCAGTCTCATTGAACACAACATCACGACTTATGATGAACCTTTCATGACCAGGTTTAAGACACCAAAGTTTATAAGCTTTGACTCCTTCTAGATAACCTAAGAACAAGAATTTTATTGCTCTAGGTTCAGATTTGTCCCGCCTAATGTGATCATAGGCAATACATCCAAAAACTTTAAGTTTTTCCAAGTTTGGAGGATGACCAGTCCAAACATCCTCAGGGGTCTTCATGTTAAGAGTTGTGAGGTGCATCTATTTATGAGATACACAATAGTTGTGACTGCTTCTGCCTAGAAATCTTTTGGTAATTTTGCACTCAACAGTATACATCTTACTCTTTGCAATATAGTTCTATTAAACCTCTCAACTAGACCATTTTGCTGGGAGTCCGAGCTACTGTCTTATGCCTGGTATGCCATTTCTTGTACAAAAGTCAGCGAACTGGTATGAGAAAAATTCCAGGACATTGTTTGTTCGAAACCTCTTAAGCTTTCTTTCTCTCTGATTTTCAATAAGAGCCCTCCAATTTTTAAAATTTTCAAATGATTCATCTTTGATCTTCTGAATAAACAACCAAAATTTTCTTGAGAAATCATCCACAATGGACATGAAGTACCTTTCTCCCGAATGAGATGGGTATCTAGAGGGTCGCCAAAGGTTAGCATGAACATAATCAAGAGTACCATTTGTTCTTTGCTGACCTACATTGAATTTTACTCTACATGATTTACCATAAACACTGTGTTCACAAAACCGTAGCTTCTCCACTTTGTCTCCACACAGTAACTCTTGCTTCTCTAACTCAATAAGACCATTTTCACTAACATGCCCTAACCTCATGTGCCATATCTCAATCTTTGTCAACTTCTTTTATGAAATTGTTGCTGTAAAACGCCCTAGTCTAATACTTTGTAAAATATTTGCATGCACATAAGTTTATAAAAGAAAAGCCACTTATTATAAAAAGTCCTACTGGGGCCTAGCTAAAAACATAACAGTTGGGCCCAATAGTTTAAAAATAAAAAGAATAGTTTTCATGCAACGTTTTAAAATAAATAAAGTTCAAGTCCCACTGATAAGTTCTAAAAAGTTAAAAATAAACATAACATATTGTTCCTTAGAAATTGGCGTTAAGCTAATCGTTTATTCGCCCATAGGATACCCCCACGCCATACACACTCTGACGTCGGAACTCTCCACATCACCACACATGCCAAAGAGAAAAACCTATATGCTACCTGGAGGAAACGTATGGGGGTGAGCTAAAAGCTCAGTAATGAAGTACAAACAACACACAAGTAAACACAACAAACATATTCACGTTCATACATTGTTATATATCATACATAACTTTATCATCATATGTCATCATCATAAACATTATCATCATAAACATAATCACCATAGACATCATCATCATCATCATCATAAGCATTATCATCATAAACATCATCATCATGTCTTTGTGAACATGGCCCGCTAACTTTTCCATGTCACATCTTGAGGTAAACAAGATCTCTGGTCCTTTAATAACCTCGGCGCATCCGCCCTATGAGTGACATCTTCATATCCTTAGTAACTCGGGTTACGTGTTCACATCCTTAGTAACCAATTTGTTGTGTCGCGATCATCACGCTAACAACCATTACATATCAAACAACATACAGACATGCAAACCAGTCATATCAAAGCCAAGGAAAAATACATGATTTCTTACATTCATCATCAGATCATAAAAGCATTTCATACATCATATCACATGGTACAACTTCATATATATCATTTATCCTTAGCAAGCCAATCCTACTGTGCATAGCATAAACAAATAGAATTCTATCTAACTTCCTTACCTCAGCTCCAAGCAAAGAAAAAATTGACAACTTTCACAACGAGCCTATAACCATAATCAAATAGCATTCTTTAGCATCACATAAGACTTTTCTTTGTGCCCAACTCATATACCTCATGTGTGCATGGGCCATGCAAACATGGTAAAAACTACACATATTTCCAAACATGCATATTCACACATAAAATCACCAAAAGAATAATGTAAATTATACCTATTTTATATGCATGGTTTTTATGTAAAAAACATATGGTTGAATATTAGACATATTTTTTAAGGTAAAAGTGCATTTGCATGCAACATGCTTACGTGAGAACGTTGTTAAAAAGTGATGTTAAAAACGATAATTCCTACGCGCTTATTCCTAGCATTTTCAAAATCACTAAAATCACTAAGTTGATTAAACCACTTAAAACATTATTTTATTTCATAAAAATAAACTTATTTAGCCATTTAAAAGTATAATAAATCTATTTATTATTTTAAATTACATTGAAATAATAAAGGCTTAAATTTATTTAAAATACTTATAATTATCATGTTTCCTTAGAAAATAACAATCTTATTGAAATTAATAAAATTACAAAAATTGATGTGAGAAAAATATAATTTTGAAGTGTGGGAAATATACATTTTGCTTGTATTATTTTAAGACTAAATTTTAAGTAGAATAAATTCATATGTGATAATCAAGTAATTATTTTTAATTTATTAAACTAAACTTTCAGCCACTATGTAATTTATTTTAAAAATCACAAGTAAATTAAATTCAACATTTTTCTTAATTAAAATAAAGAAAAATCATATCTATTAAAATGAACACTCCTAGTTATATTAAAAATACTACTTTTAATATTTTCATAGTTTTGGGTATTAATTTATTTCAACATATATACAAAATTCCTTTTATTTAAAATACAACTTCACATTTTTTTACTGTAATTCCAGCAACCATATATATCCTCAAAATCACCAATTTTATTTTTAAAACTCATAATTTCTCAAAAATATATATATAAAAAATCTGTAGGTAATCATTTGTGAAAAATATCATTTCAAGGCATCTTAAAATTTACCATTTAATTTCTTAAGACATCATAGCACTTGCAAAATTAATTTAAGCATTCAAAAACATTATTCTCATCATATTGACACCAATCATAAAAAAAATCCGCAAGTACTTCAAATCATAAAATTCATCAATTTCATCATGCCTTACAAAGTTCACATATTAATCATGCATGTTTAATTAACAAAATTAAGCACAAACCCTAGCATGCTTCTATCATTCAAATAATTCAAAAGAAAACTCAATCTAACATATCCCCATTTAAAATCTTACAAACACCCTATCATATTTCTAATGAGTAAATACGTGCCTTCAAATAAAATAAGAATGACAAACATGCATCAATAACATAAAATACCAACATCAATATATGCCTTCACATGAAATTCTAGCATGTTCCTATTTCCCAAATAACATGACCAATTTCATAAAAACATCAAAAGAAACATAAGTAAAACTTCGCATGTGTATTATCTACTTATGCTTTGGGTGAGATCTATATAAGATTCATGCTCTTGAATCCAAAAATATATAACCACATAACATGTTTCTCATCAAGCCATCATAACAATAATGCAAAACAAACACCAAAGTCACAATAATCAAAACATTAGCTTTCTTTCAAAACATCCATTAATACCAAAACAACACAAACATAATATCCTTACCCAAAACATCAATTCACCTTCAGCCATGTCTCTCCAAAATAACAAGATAAAAATTGCAATAACCTTAGATTGAGGGAGGAAAAACCAATACCTCTCTTGATAGAAATGAACAACCCAAAATAATTATGGTCACCCTCTTGTTTGCTAGCCTTCAACACCTTATTGTTACCATCAAAACATTAGACCAAACAACCAAAATCTCACATAGATCAATATTAAGAAATAAAAGCACCCTCACCATCTTGTTGGCTGAAACCCTAACAACAAACCCTATGCTCTTGTGAGATTAGAACCTAGCACCACCAATGAATTCCATTAGAATAGAACCAAGAAGAAGAAGGGAAAAACCACAATCCAAACCCATACCTTTGAGACCTTGAGCTCTTCTTCCTTCTCTTCTTCTTCCTTTACTTTTTCTCCTTCCTTTCTCCTCCTTCTCTCTAGAAATTGGCAGCCTCTCTCTCTCCCTTTCTCTCTCTAACTCGCCACTCTCTCTCTCTACTTCTCTCTGGGCCGACGACACCAATGGAGCATAATGCTCTTCTTTCTTTTCCTTACCTCGTTATTCCAATCTACCCATAATAGACTAAGGAAAATAATTGGTAAGTTTCCCTTTCTAGATTATTTTTCCTTTATTCTAAATTATTTAATTGGCAAAATAAAGAAAAAATAAAATCCTCCACATTCACATCTATGCCGTCCACATCTCTCGTTTCCCTTTGCTTTATTTATTTATTTTTTCAAATAAATCTAATAAAAAGGAAACTACAAAGTGCGTAGAAAATTCTACACATGTTCACCATGCAACCATGCACATGCACACCCTCAAAAACTAGGTTGCATCACTACCTACCAAGCACCTTAGTGCATTCAACTAAAACTCAATAATTCACATTTTTAAAAATAAATAAATAAATAACAATTAAATTCACAAAATTTTACCAAACAATTCTAACAATTAATTTAAACAAATAAATAAAATAATTCACAACATTTAACAATTCAATTAAGCAAAGCACAAAATTTAATAACTAAAATTTTTTTTGGTGCGCTACAATATACCCTCCTTAAAAAGAATTTCATCCCGAAATTATTTCTTACCAAATAATTTAGGGTATCCTTCTCTCATGTCTTCCTCCAACTCCCATGTTGCTTCATGTTCCATACTAGTCTTCCACAACACCTTAACTAGTGGAATCTTTTTGGATCTCAGTTCCTTGATTCCCTTTTCAGTAATGCGCTCAGGCTGTTCATCATAACTCAGCAACTGCTTCAGCTGTAACGACTCGTAACTCAAAACATGAGAGGGATTTGGCACATACTTACGTAACATCGAGATGTGAAAGATGTTATGTATTTAGGCTAATGCTGGGAGCAGTGCTAAATGGTAAGAAACTTGCCCTACTCTGTCCAAAATCTCAAATGGACCTATATATCTAAGGCTTAACTTCCCTTTCTTTCAAAAACGCATAACACCTTTCATCGGCGAGACTTTCAAGAAAACAAACTCCCCCACTGAAAACTTGATGTTCCTTCTCTTAAGGTTCGCGTGACTCTTTTGCCTACTCTTCGCAGTAAGTATCCTTTGGCGAATCTTCTCGATTGCCTCACTGGCTTCTCTAACTGCCTCAGGGCCTAGAGTATGTTTCTCCCCAACTCCATCCCAGTGTAAAGGAGATCTACACTTGCGCCCATAAAGCATCTCATAGGGAGCCATCCCAATAGTTGATTGGTAATTGTTATTATAAGAAAAATCCATTAGGGGTAAGTATCGGTTCCAAGACTCTGAAAAGTCCAAAGCACAGCATCTCAACATGTCCTCTAGAATTTGTATAGTTCTTTCCGACTGCCCATCTGTCTTAGGATGAAACATGGTGCTAAACTTTACCCTTGATCCCATAACTCTCTGTACTCCCTTCCAAAAGTTCGATGTGAATACTGACCCTCAATCAGAAATTATCGAATTTGGCACCCCATGAAGTCTCACTATCTCACTTACATACAATTATCCATATTGGTCTACTGAGTATGTGGTCTTAACTGATAGGAAATGGGTGGACTTAGTGAGCCTGTCCACTATTACCCACACAAAATCATGCTGCTTGGTGAACCTAGGTAACCCTACCACAAAATCCATTATTATATCCTCCCATTTCCATTCTGGAACATAGAGCGGTTGAAAGAACCCTGCTGGCCTTTTGTGTTCTGCCTTGACTTGTTAGCAGGTCAAACATTTGGCAACAAACTCAGCAATATCCCTTTTCATTCCATGCCACCAATATAGTGCTTTAAAGTCTTTGTACAACTTTGTGGACCCTAGGTGTAAGGAATAGGGGGTTGTATGCGCCTCTTTTATAATACTTTCATTAATCTCAACATTATCAGGCACACAAATCCTATCCTTTTATCTCAGCAATCCACCATTGGACATTGTGAAGTCACTGCTACCACTTTCTTATACCAAAGCCTCTTGCTTCATTAGAGCTTCATCCACTTTCTGCTCTTCTCGAATTTGTGCCAGTAGAGAGGATTGTAACGTGAGGTTCGCTAGGCTTCCTGTCACGAACTCGATTTCGACATTTATAATCTCATTCTGGAGAGACACCTCCATTGTGCTTAGTGCTGAGACATTCCCATGTCCCCGCCTACTCAATGCATCTGCAACTACATTGGCCTTGCCTGGGTGGTATAGTATTTCACAATCGTAGTCATTCACTAGTTCCAACCACCTTCTCTGTCTCATATTCAGCTCCTTCGGTGTGAAGAAGTATTTTATACTTTTGTGGTCAGTGTAGATTTCACACTTATCCCACATAGGTGATGTCTCCATATCTTTAGTGCAAACACCACTTCTGCCAACTCAAGATCATGAGTGGGTTACCGTTGTTCGTAGTCCTTGAGTTTTCTGGAGGCATAATCTACCACCTTCCCATTCTGCATCAATACACACCCTAAGTCATTCTTCGATGCAACACAATATACCACAAACCTCCCACCCTCCGAGGGAACATAAAAAACAGGCACATAAGTCAACTTATCTTTCATGGTCTGAAAGCTATCTTCACATTTCTCTGTCCATGAAAATTTCTGATGCTTGCGGGTTAAGTTGGTCAATAGGATTGCGATCTTCGAGAAACCCTCGAAAAACTTCCTATAGTAACCGTCCAACCCTAAGACGCTTCAAATTTCTGAGGCATTCTTTGGCAGGGGCCAGTCCCTAATGGCCTCGATCTTTGACGGGTCTACTGCTATTCGATTCTTGGAAACTATATGCCCTAGGAAAGTTACTTGTTCCAGCCAAAACTCACACTTAGAGAACTTAACGTATAGCTGGCGTTCTTGCAGTCTTTTCAGGGTCAACCTGAAATGTTCCTCTTGTTCCTCCATGGTCTTCGAGTAAATAAGGATATCATCTATGAAAACTACCACAAACTTGTCCAAATAATTCTTAAATACCCTGTTCATTATGTCCTTAAATGCTGCTGGGGCATTAGTGAGTCTGAAAGACATCACTAAGAATTCATAGTGCTCGTAGCGAGTTCTGAAAGTCATTTTTGGAATGTCTCCCTCTTTCACTTTCAACTGATGGTACCCAGATCGCATATCAATCTTCGAGAATATTGCTGCCCCTTGCAGTTGATTAAAAAGGTCTTCTATCCTAGGCAAAGGATATTTTTTCTTAATGGTGACCTTATTGAGTTCTCGGTAATCGATGAACATTCTCATGTTCCCATCCTTCTTTTTCACAAATAGGACAGGTGCTCCCCATGGTGAATGGTTAGGTCTTATGAACCCCTTGTCCAACAACTCCTGTAGCTGGTTCTTAAGTTCCTTAAATTCCGTAGGTGCCATTCGATAGGGCACTTTAGAGATCGATGCTATTTCTGGTGCAAGCTCAATCACAAACTTGATATCTCTGTCCGGGGGTAATCCTGGTAATTCCTCGAGAAACACCTCCGCGAACACACAAACAATATGCACATTTTCCAGTTTTAGTTCTGACTCCTTGGATTTATCCACCACAGTAGCAAGAAATGTCGAACAACCATGTTGCATCATATTCCGTGCTTCCAGTGCAGATATTACGGGTGTTAATAAACCTGCTACTTCTCCTCTAAAGGAAAAGACCTCCCCTTCTTTTGGTTTGAACTCCACAGTCTTCTACCGACAATCTATTGTCGCCCCATGTTTGGATAACAAATCCATGCCAATTATGGCATCATAGTCTGGTATATTTAGTTCTATAAGGCCTGCCCGGCACTCCCTGCCCTTTATCATTATAGGTGCTGACTGTAACCACCTAGTTGACAACATCCTGTCTCCCAACAGTAACATTGTACTAAAACTATGCTCAAACAGTTTACAAGGCATACCCAACTTATCAATAATATTCATGGAAATATAAGAGTGAGTCCTTCCATAATCAATAAGGACTCTACACATCATACCAGTAATAGGGAGCTGACCTGTGACTACGGTGTTACTATTGGCTTCTTCATTTTGGGTTAAAGCAAAATCCCGTACTGGCACTAGGTTGGTGTTACTATCCTGTCTCGCTTTCCATTGTGGGCAATCTTTTCTCAGATGTTCTGCCTGACCACACTTGTAACATTTGTTGGTGTCGTCCTGACATTCTCCCATATTTCGTCTCGAGCATTTAGGACAGTTGGGGTGCTCAACTTTATTGCTTTGGTGATTCCCACAGTTTCAATCATTATTCTGACTGTTGCGGTCGTTGTGATTTCCATTAGGAGCTGTAACCTTGGGTCTTTTGCCAGTGCCCCTATTTTGACATGTTAGGCCTCCTCTTATTACTCTCTTGAAAGACTTTACTCTTATTAGCCTTTCTCCTTGCAGCACCACCCTTCCATATACAATTCTTCATGTACTCAGTGTCTAAATCTTTGTCCAGAATCTAAGCATAGCTAACTAGCTCTGTACTAGTCATTTTCACATCCCTGGCAATCATAGGCTTCAGTCCCCTTATGAATCCTTGTGCTCTCATGACCTTTGTTTAGACTATCTTAGATGCAAACCTTTTCAGTCTATTAACCTTCTAGGCATACTCTGTGACTGGAAGAAGACCTTGTGTCAGTGTCACAAACTCATTACCTCTAGTTGCTAGTACTATAGCATTTAGTAGTTTTTGCTAAAAACTTGTACAAAGTCAGCCCAGGTCATGGTGTCTAAAGTTTTTTTTCTTAACCATGTCCCACCAGATTCTAGCATCCATCTTTAGGATTGTTAATTATCTTTTTGTCACTGAAAATCCTAAGTCTGTACTAGTAGCCTTTGTCTTATTTTGTCATGTTGCAACTCATTACTTATCCTCATTGTTGCGTCAATTCGAAGCTTGTCATTGTCCTCTATGTTGAACTATGTTATCGTGGATTTACTCACCTCTCTGCCTTCTTAGTCTCCATTTACTCCATTGAGGTGTTGCTGTTGTTTGCTACTAAATGTTGTGGCGTGTCCACTTTGTGTGCTCCTCTGCTACTGCTCGTATCTATCTAGTTAACAATATCACCTCGTAAGATAATATCAAGGAGTAAACTCCCTAACCTATGTCTTTATTAATAATCGCGTCGCAAAGCTTATGTATCCTTTGATCTTGATAGTTTCTAGTTATATTATCATTGACGTATTCAATTCTTCGCTTGACTTGAAACTTGATAATGCCATACTTGCGATTTCCTATGATGCATCTCATCCATTAAATACGTTCATTCACAACAAACATCTTTCAGGGAGCTGATATCCACATATCTCCATCATTTACATCATCTATATGAATCCTTGAGATCCCACTGATCTCATCGAGAAGTTTCTTTCTAGAAGTCCGAATTACTAGAGGCATACTTTTTACACAGCAATTACAAAACTACAAAATTTAAAAGCAGAAAGAAAACGATAACATATACAACAAATACTTATGACACAGTGAGGTGAGATTTTCCTATCTTTAACATATGGGGAGGGTCCTCGGAAACATGGACAACCTATCTCTGATACCATTTGTAAAATGCTCTAGTATAATACTTTGTAAAATATTTGTGTGCACATAAGTTTATAAAAGAAAAGCCACTTATTATAAAAAGTCTCAATGGGGCCTTGCAAAAAACATGCAAGTTGGACCCAATAGTTTAAAAATAAAAATAATAGTTTTCATGCAACATTTTAACAATAAATAAAGCTCAAGTCCCACTGATAAGTTCTGAAAATTTAAAAATAAACATAACATCGTTCCTTAGAAATTGGCGTTAAGTTGATCGTTTGTTCGTCCATAGGATACCCCCACGCCATGCACACTCTGACGTCGGAACTCCCCACATCACCACGTGTGACAAAGAGAAAAACCTATTTGCTACGGGAAGGGAAAGTAACGGGGTGAACTAAAAGTCTAGTAAGGAAGTACAAACAACATACAAGTAAACACAACAAACATATTCACGTTCATAAATCGTTATACATCATACTTAACTTTATCATCATATGTCATCATCATAAATATCATCATCATAAACATCATCATCATAAACATTATCATCATAAACATAATCATCGTAGACATCATCATCATCATCATCATCATAAATATTATCATCACAAACATCATCATCATGTATTTGTGAACATGGCCCGCTAACTTGTCCATGTCACTCCTTGAGGTAAACAGGATCTCTGGTCCTTGAATAACCTCGGCGCGTCCACCTTATGAGTTACATCTTCATATCCTTCGTAACTCGGGTTACGTCTTCACATCCTTAGTAACCAATTTGTTGTGCCGCGATCATCACGCTAACAACCATTACATATCATTCAACATACAGAAATACATGCAAAATAGTCATATCAAAGACAAGGAAAAATACATGATTTCTTACATTCATCATCAGATCATAAAAGCATTCCATACATCATATCACATGGTACAACTTCATATATATCATTTATCCTTAGCAAGCCAATCCTACCGAGCATAGCATAAACAAATAGAATTCTATCTAACTTCCTTACCTCAGGTCCAAGCATAGCAAAAATTGACAAATTTCACAACAAGCCTATAATCATAATCAAATAGCATTCTTTAGGATCACATAAGACTTTTTTTGTGCCTAACTAATATACCTTATGTGTGCATGGGCCATGCACACATGGTGAAAAATACACATATTTCCAAACATGCATATTTACACATAAAACACCAAAAGAATAATGTAGATTATACTTATTTTACATGAATGATTTTTAAGTAAAAATATATGGTTGAATATTAGACATATTTTTTAACGTAAAAGTGCATTTACATGCAACATGCCCACGTGAGAACGTTTTTAATAAGTGACGTTAAAAATGATAATTCCTACGCGCTTATTTCTATCGTTTTCAAAATAAGGATTTAGCAACCACTACTACAAAATCACCTTTTTAGGACACATTTTTAGGACACTCAAATAAATGCGAGTCCTAAAAAATTCTCCTGGACATTTTAGGACTCACATTGCGAGTCCTGAAAGAATTTGTTTTAGGACTCGCGGAGCGAGTCCTAAAAACTATGTGTGTCCTAAATATTTGAGATTTTTTTTTAAAACAAATACCTCCTGGACTTTTTAGGACTCGCAAAGAATGTTTTTAGGACTCGCATTGCGTGTCCTAAAAACTTATGTGTATCCTAAAAGTTTAAATTTAGAAAAAAATTCAAATTCCCTCCAATTTTCCTTAAAAATTGTTTTTAGGACTCGTAATGAGTGTCCTAAAAACATATGTGGATCCTAAAAAACCTTAATAGAAAATTTAAGTGTAATATTAGTGGTGAATTTTAAGGACTCACTTTGGGTGTCCTAAAAACTTTTAAGTAAAAAATAATAAATAAATGAATAAATTAATGCTTTATTTTAATAACTAAATTAAAAAAACAGATATTTTTTTTTATTTTTTAGAAAATGAAATGAAAATTGAATTTTATTTATTTGGGGTTATACCCAAATATTGTATTTAAAAAAAAAAAATCTGACCTAATAAACTAAATCCTAACCCTAAAAGCTTCAGCCCCTGCCGACCCTCTCTTCCCTCTCTTCTCCCCTACCCTTCCGACCTTCTCTTCTCCGTTGCCTGCCGACCCTCTCTTCTCCCCTGCCCTACCGACCCTCTCTTCTCCCTTGCCTCTGCCGACCCTCTCTTCTCCCCTGCCCTGGTGACCCTCTATTCTTCCTCAGCCTTTCCATGCGTCACCCTCAGTTTCAGACTCGCACCTGGCCGCACATGGACGCCGTCGACGAGATCTGTGGCTCGCTCAAGCAGATGCGGAGAGGCTCGCTGCAACGGTGGCTCGCGGCTCACGATGAGGCGGTGGCTCGCGAAGGGGCTCGCTGCAACGGTGGCTCACAGAGGCGGTGGCTCGCTGCAACAGTGGTTCGCGGAGGGGCTCGCAAGCGGGTCTTCATTTTTAGGTGGTGGCTGCAGGCGGGTCTTCATTTTCAGGTGGTGGCTGGTTGTGTTTGGTTGGATTTTCAGTGTTGTATTTGGTTGGATCTTTATGTCAATGGAAAATTTTAGTTTGGATTTGTAAGTCCATGGAAAAGTTTCGGATATGCTATTGATGTTGATTGTATATAATCATATAATAGTAATGGTGTAGATTAATGTTTGCTAGTTATCTCAAGAATGTTTGCTTTGATTTTGATTTTTTTTTTTAGTATCTTTAATATATTCATTCAGCTAACCATAGGAATATTTCTAATATTTTCTATAATTTATTTATTTTAAATATATAAGTATATATTTATTATTCATTCAATAATAATGAAATCTAAAAAAAAATTGGGCATTTTACCCAAATATTGATTTATAAAATAAATTTATAATTAATTAAATTGTACTAAGAAATTTTTTAGGACACATATTGTGAGTCCTAAAAAGTTTTTTTTTGTAGTAGTGAAAACTTTTTAGGACTCGCAAAAACATTCTTTTAGGAGGACTCGCAACGCGAGTCCTAAAATACCCCAGTTTTTTAAGGCTCTCAAATAGAGGACTCACGCCCCGCGAGACCTAAAAAGTCTTTTTTGTAGTAGTGAACATACTTTCTTACCATTTTTTATCTCATTAAAATCACTAAGTTGATTAAACCTCTTAAAACATTATTTTATTTCATAAAAATAAAATTTATTTAGCCATTTAAAATTATAATAAATCCATTTATTATTTTTAAATTACATTGAAAAAATAAAGGCTTAAATTTATTTAAAATACTTATAATTGTCATTTTTCCTTAGAAAATAACTATCTTATTTAAATTAATAAAATTACAAAAATTGATTTGAGAAAAATATAACTTTTGTGTGGGAAATATATATTTTTCTTGTATTATTTTAAGACTAAATTTTAAGTAGAATAAATTCATATGTGATAATCAAGTAATTATTTTTAATTTATTAAACCAAACTTTCAGTCGCTATTTAATTTATTTTAAAATCACAAGTAAATTAAATTCAAAATTTTTCTTAATTAAAATAAAGAAAAACCATATCTATTAAAATGAACACTCCTAGTTATATTAAAAATATCACTTTTAATATTTTCATAGTTTAGGGTATTAATTTATTTCAACATACACACAAAATTCATTTTATTTAAAATACAACTTCACATATTTTTACTAAAATTCCAGCAACCAAATGTATTCTCAAAATCACCATTTTATTTTTAAGACTCATAATTTTTTAAAAATATAAAAAAAAATATATGTAGGTAATCATTTGAGCAAAATATCATTTCAAGGCATCTTAAAATTTTCCATTTAATTTCTTAAGACATCATAGAACTTGCAAAAATAATTTAAGCATTCAAAAACATTATTCTCATCACATTGACACCATTTATACACAAAATCAGCAAGTACTTCAAATCATAAAATTCATCAATTTCGTTATGCCTTACAAAATTCACATGTTAATCATGCATGCTTAATTAACATAATTAAACACAAACCCTATCATGCTTCTATCATTCAAATAATTCAAAAGAAAACACAATCTAACATATACCCATTTAAAATCTTACAAACACCCTATCATATTTCTAATGAGTAAATACGTGCCTTCAAATAAAATAAGAATGACAAACATGTATCAATAACATAAAATACCAACATCCATATATGCCTTCACATGAAATCTAGCATGTTCCTATTTCCCAAATAACATGACCAATTTCATAGAAACATCAAAAGAAAGATAAGTAAAACTTCACATGTATTATCTACTTATGCTTTGGGCGAGATATATTTAAGATTCATGCTCTTGAATCCAAAAATATATAACCACCTAACATGTTTCTCATCAAGCCATCATTACAATAACGCAAAGTCACAATAATCAAAACATTAGCTTTCTTTCAAAATATCCATTAATATGAAAACAACTCAAACATAATATCCTTACCCAAAAAACCAAGTCACATTCAGCCATGATCTCTCCAAAATAAGAAGATAAAAATAGCAAGAATCAGTATCAATAATATCATAGCATAATCAGTATCAGTAACTAAGCATGATAAAAATACTTGTGAGTCGTGGCCCAGCAAGAAAACATAATATCATAGCGTAATCAATATCAGTAACTAAGCAGTTCATAGAGCATAAGCAAATGATTTACGAGACATTAATCAATTACCAAGCAAGCCATAACATTCATTCAATCTAGGACATCAGGCAATAACAAACTTTCTAGTTTTCAGATATTCAACATATCATACACAACAATTAACAATAGTATACATGTCAAGCAACAACCAGGGTTAACACCGTAGGCCGCACCCTCTATTTAATCCACTGTCTTTGGCTCACTTAGGCCAAGCTCAGTGTTCACCCCACTGACTTTGGCCTACTTAAACCGAGCTCATTGACTATAAAGCTGTCCTCAGCTACTAGTGGTTGAGCCGCGCCCTATGCACAAATATTGATTCCGGTGCTCTTAGCCCGTTTTTCACATGTCCCCATGGCATAATACCACCTCATGACATTCATACAATTATAGGGAACTCTTTGTCCCAACATACTCACATGGTTTATCACAATCATACAACAGTGCATACAAATATAGGGAACACTTAGTCCCATCCTATCCACATATACAGGTGCAGTTTTCTTACCTTTAATTCCAAGTGCTTTGATTAAGAAAGACGACCCCCGAGCACCATCCTGCCCCGAGCCCAAGTGTATACGTAGTCACAACCATGATAAAGGATTCCATCAATAATGGTATAAAGGTTTTTAGATAGAGTTCTAACTTCCGAGACATTGAATTCCACCAAACACAGTAGTGGGATCGATCCCAAGCACCCTTGGTTAGGTTTTCGCGCTTAAAACCGCAAAAGGCCAAAAATGCCCTTAAGAGCCGCAGTCCTAGCCCTCCATGTCGTGGCCTGCCTGCAACCAGAGGCCTAGCCTCGCCCAGAAATAGACATGGGCCGCGGCCCAGCTTACCCCATGCCGCGGCCCACCCTTCTTCCTCAGCCTCCATCTGCTTCGAAGGGCCACGACACACCAAGAACTAAGCTGCGACCCAACCCATTCGAACCCAAAAAATCCACAATTTTCTCAACCGAAATCAAGCCAAATACCCCTTAAATCAATCTAACAATTTAATTTAATCATCCCAAAAGTTCCACTATGATTCCAACAGCAAAACCTAACAAACTCTAGCTTTAAAACTCATCAAACCCAAAATTTAATCTTCAACTTCAACACCTCCAAAAGAACTTGAAACCCAGCAAATAATAACAGAAGTAGATAACTAAAATCATAGTTTAATGCTTACCTTAGCTCTGCTTGAATCAATTAATGGACACTGAACATTCTCCAAGTTCTAGAGCCCCAAATCCTAGCTTTGTCCTTTAAAATTCCCCTCGTTATGACTTAGAGAAAGAGAGAGAGAGAAGAGGGTGTCTTGGGTCAGTTCACAAAATTCTAAAAGCTTCTTGTTTTTTTTTTTATTTAATTAAGGTTCCTAAGGTTATCTCAAAGGCTCGGGGTACCGAAAACGGCCCCGAGGGAAAAATGGTAAAATTCCCCGGTATTCCCACCTAGGCTTCCTAACCTCAAATACATCTCCAATTATTTATTTTCATAACTGAGTAACCTAAATAAATGTCCATTACCCAAAATACCCCTTGACTCGCCCCGAGTCAAGTACCGTGTCCCGTTGTGACTTTCCTGCTACTTGCTCCATAGGATCGCCTTGTGCCGAACACTGCAAATATATATATCCACATAATAATTTCATCTCTATGGTTTATCACATTTATGCCCTAACGGGCCAAAATTACAATTATGCCCTTACAAGCTAAAGAGGGCCCGCATGCTTATCTAATACTCAAAAACATGCATTCCACATATTCATATAATTATGGGATCATGCATATCACATAATCATGCATTCTCACCAGTAATTCACATAACTTCCAATTATGCCCTCCCGACACACTAATCAAGGTCCTTAAGCCTTATTAGTAATTTTGGGTCGTTACAAAGTAAAAGTCATGTATTTGAACAATAGGAATATATTTAAACATAAAAATGCATTTGCATGCAATATGCATACGTGGGAGCGTTCTTAAAATTTAACGTTTTAAAAAGATAATTTCTACATTCTTATTTCTTGCCTCTTCAAACAAAATTCTACAACATACTTTATTTACCATTTAATTATTTCTTAAATCACTAAAATTACTATACAAACTTTAATAAAACATATTTATTTTATAAGATAATCTATTTAGCCTTTTCTATTTATTATTAAACATACATGATCTCGTTCAATATCCTCGTTAACAAAATTCTTATTCTTTTTTGTCAAGTGATACTCCTTCCATTCCTCAATGCGGTTCAAGTTCAACTAATAAAGAAAATGAGAATGTTAGAGAACTTATAAATTTATACAACTTAATTAAGTTAACATTTTCACTTACTTTTTTTAGACGAGTGGCCGCTAAAGATTTCGTGCCTTGTGTTGTAGAGTACTTCATTTGGTCTTGGTTTATTTTGTTATTCATTGAGCGGGCAATAAACTCTGGACTCCTGAAAAACTCACAAATTTGTTTCCACTCATTGGCGTTGACATCTTTGGGTGGATTCTTTAGGACCTCGTCCTAATCATCTGGTCCTTTGTAGAACTTTTTGAAGTGGGCGTGCCGCTTAGTTTTCCTATCTCGGTACCTCTCAACCATCTCAGTATCGATACTGTCATTGAGGGTGGTATAATCTGGCCGCCCATCTATTTGATAAATGTGCTACAATCAAGGGAAAACATGTTAATCGTGCTGGAATTTGAATACAATTATTATCCAAGTAAATTTAAAAAAAAAAATACCATTACTTTACTAATGACATTGTCATTTTACCGTTTTGGGACACTCCTGCAATCCTTGTAATATTCTGGAACTGCTAATGTGGCTTGGGTGACCAAAAGGTGGACAAAAGCAGCACGTTCCGTTCCAACCACCTTGTACCTGATAGGGTCAACCACTATGGGGAGTGGATGTCCATTTTCTCACCTTCTGTCATCTAAATTTTTCCCAGCAGCAGGCCCACGACCTTTTCTCTTTGGTGGAGCTACTGTATTGTTTTAAATAAGTGCATCATATAATTTAGTATGTTGTATAATGTAGTGCACCAAAATTTTATTTTATTATATTAATTTTGTGCTCTGTTTTAGTTAATTGTTAAGTGTTGTGAATTTTTTATTTTATTTGTTAGAATTGTTTGGTAGAAATTTTGTGTTTATTTAATTGTTAATTGTTTTATTTATTTATGAATTTATTTTGTGAATAAATGAGTTTTTGGTTGTATGCACCGAGGTGCATGGTTGGTAATGATGCACCCTAGTAATTAAGTGTGTGCATGTGCATGGTTGCATGATGCCCTTGTATAGAATTTTCTACACATTTTATTGTTTCCTTTTATTAGATTCATTTTATTTAATATTAAAAAAATCATAAAAATAAATTAAAAGGAAATAGAAGGTGGCGCATGGACTATAGTGGGAATGAGGGATTTTCCTTTCCTATTTGGTTTGGTCTTAGCACAATATGATTGGATGACTATTACTTAAAATAGGAAAAGAGTTGTCATCTTTTACGCACTCTTTATTTTCCTACCATCAAGAGAAAAAAAATAAAATAAGAAAAAAAATGAAAAAATGGATAAATAGGAAACTTAATATTTTTCTATTTGGACTAGTAATTGCCTTAGGTTAGATAAAATAGGAATAAAGAAATAGAGGAGACATTTTTGCTTGGGCTGCTGAATTCAAGAGAAGGAGAGAGAGGAGAGGCACGAATTCTAGAGAGAGAGAGAGAGAAGAGAAAGAAGGAGAAGAGAAGAGGAAGAAGGGTAGGGTTTCGAAAACCACTAGGTATGTGCTTATGTTTTGGTGTTTTTAAATCCTTAGTCATGAATCTTCTTCTTCTTCTTGAAAATCTAAGAAATAATTTGTGATTTTTCTTTCTTGTTCTTGTGATGTTCGAAATCCCTAGGGTGGTGGTTGAATTGAATTTTTGAACTCTATCAAATGAGGTAGTTGATCACTAGCTTTGTTTTGGTTTTGTGTTTATATATAAGGGATTGTTGATGTTTTGGTTCCTATTTGAATTTTGCTATGTGTTGATTTAGGTGGTCATTAAGATACTTGAATATGATGTATGATGATTTTGGTATTTTATGTTCACGTTCATGGGGGTTTCGACCAAGAATAATGTAGGGAATTGTTATCATTTTTTTTATGTTGCTATGTTGGATTCATGTTCTAGGGTTCGTGTTTTCTTTTGTGCTTTGAAATCACCTTTGGATTTGAGAGATGATTATGATATTTTTGAAAGCATGATGGGTTTAAATGTGGAATCTTGTTGTGTGTTCTTGTGTAGACCTAATGATTTATTTTCTTCTAAAGGGCACGAAAATTTGGTGATATATTTTGAAAATAGTACTATGGATGTTCCGGCCTTGTGAGTATGTTTTCAGGTTGTTTGATTAATTGTTGTATGCTCATGGTAATATTAAATGCTTAAAAGAGGTGTAGAAACATGCTAGGGTTTGTGTTTAAATTGTGTTGATTAAACATGTATGATTATTGTATGAGTTTTGTGAAGCATGATGTAAAAGAATGAATTTCATGACTTAATATGCTTCCTAATTTTTGTGTTTAAATGATGAGAAATTTGGTGAAATAATGATTTGCATGCATAAATATTTTTGCAAGTGCTATGATGATTTTATGAAATTAAAAGGGTATTTTTATTAACATTAAAATGATATTTTTACTCAAATTAATACCTACAGTTTTTTTATATTTTATAAAGAAAATATGAGTTTTAATTCCAAGATAGTGATTTTTGAGGGTTTAATTTGTTGGTGGAAGTTTTGGTGAAAATTATGAAATTTCTTTTAAATGAAAGGAAGTTTGTGTGTATGTTGAAATAAATTAATACCCTAAACTATATATAAATTAAAATGATATTTTAAATGTAACCTTGAATGTTCACAAGTTAATAAGTATGGTTTTCTTTATTTTAATTAAGAAAAATGTTGAGTTTAGATTCACTTGTGATTTTAAACAAAATAAATGGTGGCTGACAGTTTAGTTTAATAAATTAAAAATAATTATTTTGGTTATCACATATGAGTTTACACTACATAAATTAAGCCTTAAATAACACAAGCAAAAGTATATTTTTCTCACCCTTAAAATTTTATTTTATATTTTTCTCACATCAAATCCTGTAATTTTATTAATTTAAATAAATTGTTATTTTCTAAAGGAAACATGATATTTATAAGTACTTTTAGATAATTTCAAGCATTTGTTATTTTTTTAAGCAATTTAAAAATAATAAATGGAATTATTTTTTTATGGCTAAATAAATTATTTTTATAAAATAAAAATAATGTCAAAGGGATTTAATCAACTTAGGAATTTAAAGGAAATAAATAATGGTGAAGAAATTATGTTACTAAATGTTTATTTTTTAAAAAGTTAGAAATAAGCGTGTAGAAATTATCATTTTTAACAACGCTCCCACGTATGCAAATGCACTTTTATGTTAAAAAATATGTCTATTATTCAACCATATAATTTTTACTTAAAAACCATGCATGAAAAATAGGTAGAATTGACATTATTTTTTTGTGATTCTAAGTGAAAAATGTGCATGTTTGGAAATTATGTGTAAATTGCACCATGTGTGCATGGCCCATGCACACATGGGATATGTGAGTTGGGTACAAGAAAATCTTATGTGATGCTAAAGAATGCTACTTGATTACGGTTATAGGCTCGTTGTGAAGTTTGTTCAATTTTCGCTTTGCTCGGACCTGAAGTAAGGAAGTTAGAAATAATTCTATTTATTTATGCTATGAACGGTAAAATGTGTTTGTTTGAGCTTAAATGTTATGTATGATGATGTAACATGTGATATGAAGTATGAAATGCTATTTTGAGATGATATGATGAATATGTATTTCCTTTGTGTTGATATTAATTGAATGCATGTATTGTGTATGTTGTATGAAAAGCAAATGGTTGTTAGCGTGTTGAACGCGACACGACAAATGGGTTACTAAGGATATAAAGATGTAACCCGAATTACTAATGATATAAAGACGTAACTCATAGGGTGGACGCGCCGAGGTTATTCAAGGACCAGAGCCTCCTGTTTACCTCAAGATGCGATATGGACAAGAGAGAGGGCCATGTTCAAAAAGATATGATGATGATGTTTGAAATTGTTAATGATATATGATGCATGATAATGATGTATGATGTATGATGATAATGTTTATGTACGATGCATGATGATGATGTTAAGTACGATGTATGTATATGATGTTGTAGGAGTCTTACAATGTGATTGTGTTTTTTTTGTGTTTTTCATTGTTTGTTGTTTGTACTTCCTTACTGGGCTTTTAGCTCATCCCCTTACTTTCCCCTTTCATGTAATAAATAGGGTTTCTCTTTGGCACGCGTGGTGATGTGGAGAGTTACAACGTCAGAGTGTGTATGGCGTGGGGGTATCCTTTGGGCAAGTAAACGATCAGCTTAAACGTCAATTTTAAAGAATGATGTTATGTTTTATTTTGGTTTAAGAACTTATCAGTGTGACTTGAACTATATTTTTTTAAAAAAAACCTTGCATGAGAACTTTTATTTTATTTTAAACTATTGGGCCCAACTTGCATGTTTTAGCAAGACCCCACTGAAATTTTCATATAATAAGAGGTTTTCTTCTATAAGTTCATGAGCATACAATGTTCTTCAAAGTATTAATCTAGGGTGTTTTACTTATAATAAGGTCTAATTAGAAATAAATTTTAAAATACCTAACTCGCAGCTAGAGGGGATCGTTGTAGGATCCGGTGGATCTTGACCACCACCATCTCCGCCATTATATGAAGCTACATCTGCGGACATCTTTAAACTAAATATGACCAAATTTGTTTGTTAGTATGAATATCAGATATATATTATTTATGGATATATAGTTGTAATGACCACATAAAATTCCAAAACATCCACAACATAACAATTCCATAAATCGTTTAACATTTCTAATATATAATTATTTAAATATAAATTTTTTCTTACACAGATACAAGAACTAAGTACGATAGTCACTATCATCACTTATCAAATTAACATATATATGTGAAACATGATTGGTGTTATCATCATCACTAAGGTCAACAAGTAAATCATCCTCGTCATCTGCTTCTTCTACGTCTTCGACTTCTTTTTCATCATCATTAATAAAATCATCAGTATCTTGAGCAGTTGAATAAGGTCGAGCGACGTTGCCTATGAGTGTTGCTGGTTGATTAGATTCTTGAACAACAAACTCCTTAAGCTCAACAGTCATAACGAAATTGGATGAGTTTGTGTCATGTACAACATCAATATCAACAATCTGATCAGAACTGTCTAGAATATCCCAAACTTGCCTATGATTCACTTTTTCAACAACTTTCCAAGCTCGACCTCTAATTAGATCATCAAGATAGAAAAATTGTCTAGTTTGGCTAGCAATTATGTACGATTCATCTTTATACCATTCGCCGCTCACATTTATATTGGTGACATTATTTTGAGTAATTGTTTTTTTTTACGGGTCTGTGTTGAACCATTTACATCGAAACAATACCATTGAATATACACCAGTATAAGATACCTCCAATATATTTTCAAGTTTTCCATACTAGTTAAAACTTTCTATCCCAGCAACAAACACTCCACTATTTTATGTAATACGACTTTGATCTTGATTGTGTAAAATATATTGAACCCCATGCACTATACATGCTGGATAAGAGTATGCCAAAAGATCAGACCCAGATGCTAAAGATAGCAACTGATCCCCATTTTCTAATGACTCGAGCTGGTGCAAGTCATATATATATATCTAAATATAGCAAAACATAGTATAATAAGAAACTTACATTTCAATAAAACAACAAAGAATGTCCTAGTTATAGATTACCTTCTTGTGAAACCAGGAACGAAAACCTTTTTTGTGCAAAAGGTTATGGTCGGCCAATGGATCCCTCTGTTTGTTCTCACAAAGGTATTCATTGTTAATTAACATAGTGTTACCATTATAGTTGAAATATGTTACATTAAAAACAACATAAAATATACAATTAAATTAACCTACTCCATATAGACTTAAATTTTTTAAGAATTTTCCAGTATGAACCACTCAGCTATGTTCCAAGTCTTTTCGTCAGGACGCACTTGAAATCTGTTACTCAATGAAAGACATTGAGATTGAAACACTGAAAGGTGACATGGAACATAAAATATATCCGCATTTTGATCCGGGCGATTAAATTTGGTTTCCACGCCTTTGAAATACATGGAAAAAAATGTTAAAGCCTCATTTGCCACATATCCTTCAACTATGGATCCTTTAGGATGAGCTTTATTCCTAACATAGTTATTTAATTTTTTCATGTATCTTTCAAACGGATACATCCATCTAGTAAATGCTGGCTCATGCAATAAAGCCTCCTTTGGCAAAAGCAAGACCAAATGTACTATTATGTCAAAAAAAGCTGGGTGAAAATAAACTCCATTTTGCATAAGATGTGAATGACCTCCCTTTGAGCTTTCTCCATATCATTTACATTCAAGGTCCACAAATATAATTTTTTTAAGAAATTGCATAGTTCCATTATAGTGCCTGATATAAATTCTGCTAGAAACTTGCGGATGCCCACTGGAAGTAATTGTTACATTATCACGTGACACTCGTCTGATATCAACCCAATGATATTTGAGTCATTTTCAGTCACTTTCTTCTTTAAGTTTGAACAAAAACCATCTGGCATTTTAACACCTTTTAGAAATTGAAGAAATTATCGCCTATCTTCAGGAGTCAACACGTAAGGAGCATATGGTTTGATTAACTTTTTATTATAATCTTCATATATCCACAATTCATCCCTAACTCCCATATTCTTCAGATAATCTCTTGCATTAGTAGTGTCTTTGGACTTATCGTTATCCAAAAATTACCAAGGACACTGTCACATGCATTCTTCTCAACATGCATAACATCTATGTTGTGTTTTAACTCATTCGTACTCATGTAATAAAGTTAAAAAAAATGATTTTTTTCCTCCAATTACTATCCTCCACAGCTCTTTTTAGTTTCAAACCTCTCATGTTTTCCCGGGACTTAAGGTGGCAGGGCATTAACTTGATCTAAGATATCCTGACAAGTAAACTTTCTTGAAGGACGTCTTGTCTCAACTTTTCCATCGAATTGAGTATCCTTTCTCCACCGATGATTACTAGCCAAGAATCTTCTATGACCAACATAAGATGTCTTACCAATCACTCGGATAGAGGATGTGTCTTCGTTGCATGTAGGACAAGCCTTATAACTCTGACCACTCCATCCAGACAAACTACCTCGAGCAGGAAACTCATTCACCGTCCACAAAAGGGTCGCATGCATTTTGAACATGTTGTTGTTTCTACCATCCCTAGTTTCCACCTCGTTAATCCACAGCTCTTTCAACTCGTCAACCAATGACCTCAAAAATACATCCATGTCCTTACCTGGTGATTTTGGCCTAGGAACAAGAAAAGTTGGCATGAAATAATGGTCCTTCATACAAACCCATGGTGGCAGATTATAGTTTGTTAACACAACAGGCCACATGTTGTGTAGAGTCCAAGAACTTTACTTAGCTAGTTAGATAGTAGTATTATAGTATTTATAGTATTATCTTTATGACTGTGGATTTTTGGTTCAGATCGTGAATTATTTGGACGCTCATAGTAGTACTTGTAGATTTTATAAGTTTAACCTATAGTTTAAGAATATTAATATTAACCTAAGGTTTGATTAATATGGCTGATATTAAGGATAATATTTATTATACTATAAGGTTTAGATAAGAACCAATAGGATTTTAAGCACATGTTATGTATGGGTGATTAAGGATTAAGTATCTTGAGGATTAAATTTAATAAGGGTAAAGTTTGAATGCTCTAAGGTCAGTCAGCAGCTTTGAATACGTTTAAGGGCTTAGTCAAGGCTGTTTACTCAATTTGAATTAAGCTAAAAATGTGTAATTTCGTGTTTAAATAATCAGCGAATGCCGATATATCGCAGCACGTAGATACGGAAAACACGAAACGATGCACGACTACCTCAGGCATACTGGCCCAGGCGATATATCGCCTCCTTCAGCTTATTTTGAAAGTTTTTTAATTTGTTTTCCATTCAACCATTCAACCTTTTGATAAGTCCAGCACCTTTTTGAACGAGTCTTCAGCCTCTGCTGAACGATTATTCAAATTATTTTCACCTAAAAAGCCATTATTTTTATTCAAGTTAAATTAAGATCCTTTCATTCCTAAACTCTATAAATAGGACCTAGTACCCAGCCATTATTCACCTTTTACTCTAAGTTCAGAGGCTGCAAGTTGCTAGGTGAGTGTGAGAGTGTAAACACTTGGGTGGGGAAATCATAAGCTTGATCATCATAAGCTTATCAAACACTTGGGGAAGTAAGGTTTCATAGTATTTCGGTTCGAGGTTTAGATTGGTCTACAAGTCTTCAAGGTATTTCTACACCTTAGTTCATTGGTATTATTTTATTTTAAGTTCTCATAGTCTTCTACTCAGCCTCTAACCTTAATCTTTATTTTGGTTAGGAAATCTAAGTTCTTGAGCAAAAAGGTTTTGGTAAGTATTCTTCTCAATGGTTTAGTCCTTCCATTCCTTTCATTTCTCTTATTCTCTATACTCACTCTTTTTCAAATGATTCTTAGGAATGTTCCAAAGTCCCACCTCTGTCCTCTTATCCCGGTAATTTTAGTAAGGAAAATAGGATAGAAATTCATATGTTATATGTTTTATATGTTATCTTATGTTTCTTATGTTATGATATGTATGTTTGTAGGCTTAGGCATATGACCCATATGACTAACAAGACCCCAAATAGATTATGGGCATATGACCTGCTTAGCTAGTAGGACCCCGCTAATCTCATGGGCATATGACTTGTTTAGTCTATGGGACCCCAAGTAATAATGGCCATTATAGTATGTATGATATAACTGTAATGTATGTTATGTTATGTTTTTATGTTTCTTATGAAATTTATGTATATGAACTATGTGGTAGATTTTCCTTGCTGGGCATTAGGCTCATTCCTTTTTGTTTATATGTGCAGGAAAATAGCTATAGTGGCGGTAAGATTCGTGGATGCTTGGGGGATGTGTATCGGTGATGAATGGATTCAAGGAGTCGAGAGTTCGATTTTCGCTTTTGGAAGGAGAATCAAGGGGTGTTTGAAGTTATCAACCAAGCTTAGGCCAAGAAAACTCAGAGGTAAGGATTTAGCTATAATATGTTTAAGTTTCAAGTTTACTTTTTAGATGATGAATATGAATTGAAGCAAGTTGGTGGCTGGTTTTGCATGAATTTAAAGTTGGAGTAATCAAAAGGAGAAGGTGATTTGTAGCTAGAGTTGAGGAGAATTCAAGCTGGGTTCTTGATTGAGGTAAGGGTGTATCATGCTTAAATTTTCGTAGTTGTTATGGTTTAAGAATCTTAAGGGGCTGGTTTACATATTTCTCAAGCTTTGGTTCAAAGGTTTGAATCTGAATTTAAGTGTGAATTCTGCGGGTGATTGTGTAGTTGAGCTGGATTATAGTATTTATAGGTTGTTGGTTGGTCTATGTGGGGTTTTTAATAAGTTTTGGGGCTTGGGTATGAAGTTGGGATGATTTGGAGTGATTTGGGTTCGGGGAAAATGCAGGGAAAACCCAGATTTTCTGGGCTCGCGAAGGAGCGCCGCGGCGCGAGGCTGAATTTATGGGCAGGCGAGTCCTCTGACTTGCTGGGCGCCGCGGCCCTACAGGGCTGCGCTGCGGCGCAAGGCCAATTTCAGGATGTTAGAATTTGCAATTTTGAGCCTTTGCTCCGGGGGTTTGGGGGATGTCTTCGGTGCATTGTTTTAGGGATTTGGGGGTTCCGAGAGTGTGGGATTGATTCTGGGGAGGTAGCTATGGATTGATTAGTGACAAAGGATGTTTCATTTGTGTTGTGATTAGGTTTTTTGAGAGGCTCGGGGTAGAGGACCGTGCTCGCGGCTTCGTGGCATCGGAAACCAGTGAATTGAAAGGTAAGAAAACTGCACCCGGATAAATGTTGGTGATGGGACTAAGTGTTCCCAAGAATTGCGTCGTGTCAATGTTGGTATCACGCCAAAGGACATGTAAAAGCGGCCTAAGAGTGCCGTACTTGATATTAGCGCACTGGGCGCGAATTGGCCACTGGGAGCCAAGAACAACGGGATAACAGAGGGAGCAGCCTGAGGGCGCTAGCCCTGGTTATCGTTTGTGAATTGTGAACGATATGAATTGAAATTATTAGTATGTGGAATACTTGATTATACTGACTGATGATATATCTGAATCTATGAGATGCAATATGAGTTATTGATTTGTTTGTTAATTGTTCATGATCTGTTGTTGTTGTGTTTTCTTGCTGGGCCTTAGCTCACGGGTGCTACGTAGTGCAGGTAAAGGCAAGGGCAAGCTTGACCAAGCCTGAGGTGGAATGTACTTAGCCAGCTGTTCGATCACCATTGTCGAGGAGTGAGTCACGACAGGGATTACCTAACTGCTCGTTTTGCCTTAATATGGCTGGTTAATGTATTTGAACCTTGTAACTGTTGTAGATGGCCTTTAAACAAATATTTTTTTGGGATCCTGTGTAAATAAACAATGTTTTCCTTTAATGTAAATGTGGCTTTTGAGACCAAAACTCTTTTAACCCTAGTTCCTCAATAGTTTCAATAACACGATTTTATTTAAATGACTTGATTAGCAAGTCTGGCACTTTATAAACACACAGTGTAACGGTCTTGGCTATCCAGGGCGTTACAACTTGGTATCAGAGCGTCCTAGGTTTATGGGTCCTGAAGACTGGCTGGGTATGTACATTCGCCGTGGGAGACAAGCTCAACTCAGGGTTTGGTAATTGTATATGCATGATTATGTGCTTAAGTGATTTGAGTGAGATATGATTGTTGATATCTGTTGGATGAATAGGGAGCATGAGATTCTGATAGGGCCTGGCCCTTGACTATTGCATGGTGCTATTGAGGCGTGCTTATTAGCATTGCTGTGCATGTGAAGGAATATCTGGATAAATTGTTATACTTGCTTGCTTGTGAATGATTGGAGTTTCGGTGGTGGATTATGGAGAGATTATTACCCTGTCATCATAGCCTAATTGCCGAGTCGTTGTTTGCAGATTGACTTCAATAGTTATGCGTTCAAGGAAATCCACACGACAAGCCGGCAGGTCTGGGGCTAGAGAGGATGACCAGGGCCCAACCCCTCTGCCAGTCCTTGAGAACTGGCATCAGTCGATGGCAGATATGCAAGCTAGGTTTCAGAGCCAAGATGAACAGATCAGAATTCTGCAGCAGGCTCCATCTAGGAGTGTTGCCCCTGTTGTGCCACCGACAATAGTACCTGTGGTACAGCCAGTTGATGTTGGGAACAAAGTGGAACCGTTGTATGAGCGGTTCAGGAAGCAACAACCCCCGATCTTTGAGGGTGGACCTGATCCACTAAAGGCTGAGCAGTGGATGACTTTGATCACTACCATTCTAGATTTTATGAGAGTGGAAGGTCATGACAAGGTGGACTGTGCCACCTATATGCTGAGAGAGGATGCCCTAATCTGGTGGGAGGTGGCATCACAGACTAGAAATGTTGCCGCGTTGACTTGGGAAGAGTTTAAGGATTTATTTAATCAGAAGTACTATAACGTTGCCATCAGGGCAGCGAAGGTGAATGAGTTTGTGGGGCTGGTTCAGGGTAGTATGACAGTTACAGAATATGCCTTGAAATTTGATAGACTTGCGAAGTTCGCACCGGATCTTATGCCAACTGATGCAGCCAGGCTGGACAGATTTGTTAGAGGGCTGAATGTTATGATAGCCCGAGATGTAAGAATTACCACAGTTCCTGGAGTGACTACTTATGCCCAGGCTGTGGAGAGGGCTCTTACCGCTAAGGAAGCGGAGAATAGGATATGGAGGGATAGTGCAGCAAGAAGAGAGGGCCGTAGGCCAGTTCTTCCATATTCTGGCTCTAGTAGGGGTGGAGGCTCCAGTGATTCAAAGAGAAAGACACCTGACGCTCCAACCGCTCCTAGGTTTGACAGGGGAGGTCGGGGTACTCAGGGTGGCCGTCAGGGAGGCGGTGATTCGTGGAGGACTTATCCATAGTGCACGAGGTGCAGGAGACGCCATTCGGGCGAGTGTCGGGCTAAGGCCTGCTATGCGTGCGGGGTGGTGGGATACCTCAGGAAGGATTGCCCGACAGTGAAGAAAGGAGAGACAGGAAAGGTGGACAGCTTGACTCCAGCTCGAGTGTTCACTTTGACGCAGGCGGAGGCCGAGGCTAGTCCCTCGGTAGTGTCAGGTCAGCTTTCTAGTGCCGGCACTCCCTTTACTGTTTTGATTGATTCTGGTGCTACGCATTCATTTGTATCTGATAGGGTGATTGATAGACTGTGTAGGCCTAGTGAGTATAGTGCTTCAGGGTTTGGGACTATATTTCCTACAGGAGAGTTGGTAGTATCTAGGAGGTGGATTAGAGCGCTGCCAGTGTTAGTTGATGGTAGGGAGTTGTCAGTGGACTTGATTGAGTTGAGTATGGAGGATTTTGATATGATTCTAGGTATGGATTGGTTGGTTAGATATGGAGCTACCATTGACTGTAGGAAGAAGATGGTAACCTTTGAGCCAGAGGGCGAGGATCCCTTTGTTTTTGTGGGAGCGGTGCATGGACCCCGCGTACCCAGGATATCTGCATTGAGGGCCAGAGATTTGTTACAGGGTGGATGTATAGGATTTCTGGCTAGTGTGGTAGATACCACCAAAGTTTCACTAGTTGGACCGGAGGAGACCAGATTGGTTTGTGAGTTCTTAGATGTGTTCCCTGAGGATTTGCCTGGGTTGCCGCCGCGTAGGGAGATTGAGTTTGTTATTGAGTTGGCACCAGGGACAGAGCCAGTGTCGAGGGCACCATATAGGATGGCACCGGCAGAACTGAAAGAGTTAAAGATACAACTGCAGGAACTTCTGGATATAGGGTTCATTAGACCTAGCTACTCGCCATGGGGTGCTCCAGTTTTGTTCGTTAAGAAGAAGGACGGGACTCTGAGGATGTGTATTGACTACCGAGAATTGAACAAGTTAACAATTAAGAATAAGTATCCCCTACCAAGGATTGATGACTTGTTCGATCAGCTGCAGGGTAAGATGATGTTCTCAAAGATTGATCTTGGATCTGGTTATCACCAGCTGAGGATCAAGGATGAGGACATACCTAAGACGGCCTTCCGAACACGGTATGGGCATTATGAGTTCTTGGTCATGTCTTTTGGTTTGACCAATGCCCCAACAGCCTTTATGGATCTAATGAACAGGGTGTTCAATGATTTTCTAGATCTGTTTGTTATAGTCTTCATCGATGACATTCTAGTGTATTCTAGTTCAGAGATAGAGCACGAGTTTCATCTTTGGCAGGTTCTTCAGAGGTTGAGGGAGCATCAATTGTACGCTAAGTTTAAGAAGTGCGAGTTCTGGTTACCTGAAGTGACATTCCTTGGACACATTGTAGGTGCAGATGGGATTAAGGTGGATCCATCTAAGATAGAGGCAGTTAGAGATTGGCCGAGGCCAAGGAACGCCTCTGAGGTGCGAAGTTTTCTTGGTTTGGCAGGCTACTATAGACGGTTCGTAGAGGGTTTCTCGAAGATAGCAGCACCGATGACAGAATTGACAAGAAAGAATTTGAAGTTTATCTGGTCAGAAAAGTGTGAAGACGGCTTTCAGGAGTTGAAGCGACGGCTTATTACAGCGCCAGTGTTGAGTTTGCCTTCAGGAGAAGGGAAGTTTGTTGTTTATTGCGATGCATCGAGGTTGGGCTTAGGCTATGTGTTGATGCAGAATGAGAAGGTTATAGCTTATGCATCACGACAATTGAAGGAATATGAGCAGCGGTATCCTACTCATGACTTAGAGTTAGCAGCGGTGGTGTTCGCACTGAAGATTTGGCGGCACTATCTTTATGGGGAGAAGTGCGAGGTGTATACTGGTCATAAGAGCTTGAAGTATTTCTTCACACAGAAGGACCTGAATATGAGACAGAGGCGTTGGCTGGAGCTGGTAAAGGATTATGATTGTGATATTCTTTACCATCCAGGGAAAGCCAATGTGGTGGCTGATGCATTGAGCCGCAGAGGTCCAGGTCAGTTATATAGCGCTGTTCAGATCTCGAGGGAGTTGGCTGATGAGATGGTTAGAGCAGGGATAGAGTTGGTGGTGGGCCGGTTGGCTAATATTACTCTGCAGTCGACCCTGCTAGAGCGGATCAGAGAAGGGCAGTTGGCAGATGCTCAGTTACAGAGGGTTAGAGAGGATGTCTTAGCAGGATTAGTTAAGGACTATTCTGTTTCTGAGGTTGGTTTACTTCGGTATCAGGGACAGATTTGTGTTCCAGCTGATGAGGGAATCAGACGAGAGATACTAGATGAGTCTCATACAACGCTGTACTCGCTTCATCCGGGTACCACAAAGATGTATCAGGATCTACGGACTTTGTATTGGTGGCCCGGGATGAAGAGGGATGTGGTAGAGTACGTTGCCAGATGTTTGACTTGTAAGCAGGTGAAGGCTGAGCATCAGCGACCAGCAGGGTTGCTTCAGCCATTGGGTATTCCTGAATGGAAATGGGAGGACATTACCATGGACTTTGTGGGAGGTTTACCCAGGACACTGGGACTTCATGACTCAGTATGGGTGATAGTGGATAGATACACCAAGTCAGCTCATTTTCTTCCAGTGAGGTCGACTTATACCGTGGATCAGTATGCAGAGCTGTATGTGAGGGAGATCGTACGTCTCCATGGGGTTCCTAAGTCTATAGTGTCAGACCGAGATCCTATTTTCACTTCCAAGTTTTGGGGTGGTTTGCAGAAAGCTCTGGGGACTCAGTTGAAGTTTAGTACAGCCTTTCATCCTCATACTGATGGACAATCTGAGAGGACGATCCAGGTATTGGAGGATATGCTCAGAGCTTGCGTGATTGATTTTGAGGGTTCATGGAGTAAGCACCTTCCATTGATTGAATTCTCGTACAACAATAGTTATCAGTCAACGATCGAAGTGGCTCCCTATGAGATGCTATATGGGAGGAAGTGTAGGTCACCCATTCAGTGGGATGAGATGGGTGAGAGGAGATACTTGGGGCTAGATATGGTTCAGAAGACAAGTGAGGCCATAGAGAAGATCCGGGCTAGGATGCTCGCATCTCAGAGTAGGCAGAAGAGCTACGCTGATCCTAAGCGTAGAGACGTGGAGTTTCAGGTTGGTGACCACGTCTTTCTGCGAGTTTCACCTCTGCGAGGGGTGAGGAGCTTTGGTAAGAAGGGCAAGCTAAGCCCTAGATTCATTGGACCATTCGAGATCCTGGAAAGGATTGGTCAGGTGGCGTACAGGTTAGCTTTGCCGCCATCATT